>NC_041389.1:255618615-255792117 GCF_002162155.2 Triticum dicoccoides
TGAGTAGAACAGAACTTATAATCTTTTCGTTGACAATGTTTCACAGAACGGTTATTGGTTGATAGTTCTACCTACTTTGTATTTATGCATATGATTTATCAATGAAAATACCGCAGAACAATTGTTCTCAGTCTACGGTTCAAAAAATACTAGTTAAGGATCCTTGTGTTGTCAGACTACGAGATCGTATTCGTATTAATCAGACCTCCAGCGTCGTTATCCCGTCCTTCCATAATGGAGGCTGCGTGTGTGCTTGTGTGACGAGGTGCGCTGCGTCGTTGCGTCTCTCGCATGTGCGCGTGCGATCGTGTCGTGCTCGTCGTTGTCGATCGATAGCCGTGTTGGGTCGGGCCAGCGCAGTGCAGCGCGGCGCAGTACTGCTGCTAGCTGCAGCCTGCAGTGCAGCGGTGGGGCTGGGTTCAGCATGGTATGGTACCGTAGCTAGGCTCGGTTCCTTTCGCGTCGGGGTTCATACGGCGAGTCAACGGCTAGCTAGCGCGCCGGCCGGTGTCTGTAGCTTTCAGCTGAGCATGCAGTGATGCATCATGCACTGCCCTGCCCCTGCGCCACATTGTGGACAGGTCAGGGCTGGCAAAGTGCAGTGCAGCGTGCGACGCGGACGGACGGACGCGCGCGTAACGGGGAACCATGGCACGCCATGCCGCCGTATCTCGTGGACCGGTCCATCGAATCTTCCCTGGCTCATCGCCGATGGGTTTTGGGCTCTCGAAAACGACGGACCTTTTTAACAAGTTTTGGTTCAGATTCAGGCTAACTCGAGCGCGCAACCTCATCATTTCCGGGTGCGTCCGTTTGAGTAGAACGGACGAATAGCGCGGCCCAACGCTCAGCCCTAAACGAACAAATGTTCGGATTTCGTCGGTTTTCGATTCATTTTCGGTCCAATTTTACATCGAGTTTGGCGTGAAACGGACATCACGCGGACGGACTTGACGCATTTCCTTGTCCTCCCCGTGGCCCGCCTGTCGGGGACACTGGCACTCCATTCGTCTCCAACGCCTCCATCCGCTCTCCACCGCCCCACCCCGCCGCCGGCGCCGCCACTATTCTCCGGCCGCCTCCTCACTGCTGACCCCCCTCCCGGCCGTCCATACCAAACCACGTCTCGACATGGCCGCCACCATGCCCGCGCTTTCGTAAGAGGTTTGTCCGTCGCTTGGAGGAGATTTGGCCGTCGCCGTCGTAACCGGTGCCAGAGGGGATACAACCGCCGGCGATGGATATGGACCACGACAGCTTCCGTCGGGTGCTCCAAAGCGGCCAGTAGCCGACCGTCAACCACCCGTGTTGCATCGAGGTGATCATCGCAACCTCTTTTCCACCACGCCCGCAAGGTGTTTGACACTTTGCCCACAAAGGTATGGAAAGTGGAGATGAATTTTTCTTCCACCATTTCATTTATTCATCAAACGATTCGTCCTCGGATGACGAAGATCTTGTGGTGGTTGCACTGGTCGTTCACGACCACATTGAACGGAAGCTTCCTCCATACAGGGGGTCAGTCCCTGGTCATGCTTCCAACCTGAACCGCAACAGAGAGAGAGGCCATGCCCTGCTCTATGCTGATTACTTTGAGAATGCCCCACTCCTCAAGCCGGATAAATTCCGTCGCCGTTCTCGTATGGCAAGGCATCTGTTCAATCGTATCCGAGAGGGAGTGGTTGCTCATGACCCATACTTTGAGTGCAAGACGGATGTCCTTGGCAAGCTTGGATTCTCCTCTTACCAAAAATGCACCGCGACCATTCTGGTGGATGAGTATGTGCGTATGAGTGATTCGACATGTCTGTTGTCATTGTACAACTTCTACAAGGCCGTGATGGCAATGTTAGGCCCTGAGTACTTGGGGCGGCCAAATGCCGCTGATACATAAAGGTTGTTGGCGACCAACACGGCTAGAGGCTTTCCAGGCATATGCTTGGTAGCATAGATTGTATGCACCGGAGTGGAAGAACTGTCCATTTTCTTGGCAGGTGTGACGCCTCCGATTCGACTATACACTAATCATACATGCAAATGTGTATAATCAAGATTAGAGACTCACGGAAAGATATAACAACACAACTCTAGACACAAATCAAAATAAAACAAGCTTTATATTACAAGTCAGGGGCCTCGAAGGCTCGAATACATAAGCTCGAAACACAAGCGTCAGCGGAAGCAACAATATCTGAGTAGAGACATAAGTTAAACAAGGATACCTTAAGAAGGCAAACACAAAAGCAACAATGATCGAAGAGGCAAGGCCTCCTGCCTGGAACCTCCTAACTACTCCTGGTCGTCGGCGGTCTCCACATAGTAGCATCCATCGGCGGTGGCATCCGGCTCCAGGGGTCCACCATCTGGTTGCAACAACCGGAAAGAAGAAATAAGGGGAAAAAGGGGTAGCAAAGCAAGCGTGAATACTCATCCAAAGTACTCGCAAATACCAGATCTATACTAAGTATGCATTGGTATCAAATGGAAGGGTTGTATCTATGGACTGAACTGCAGAATGCCAGAATAGAGGGGAAGGCCTAGCCTAACAAAGACTAGCATCTTCAAGTAGCTCCGAGCATCTTGCAACATGTAGAAGAGTATAGAATAGCAGTTTAATTAACAAGCATGTTGTAGAAATAATGCCCAGAGATCCTTCCTCGACTCCCTGCAAGAAAGCAATCCCGGAGCCACATATCCATCACATATCTCAAGTATCCATTTCTAGTTGTAATAGATTAGGATACAACTCTGAACGTTCGTTACCGTGGACATGACTACTAATAGATAATCTTCCCTGCAGGGGTGTACCACGTTTTCCAACACACTTGATTATTCTGGCCGGGCACACTTTTCTGAGTCAATGCCCGACCTCGAAAGATCAACATGTCGCAACCCTACCTAGGCTCAGCAGAGAGGTCCTCGCTGGTCTACATCCTAAGCACTCTGGGGTGTTGGGCCCATTGCCCGTTGCACTCCGGTTTTTGCGTGCAGGGCTGGTCCAGGCTCCACCACTACGGGATGGTGCCAGCCCAGCCGTGCCGCAATGCTGAACTGGACGTCTGACAAAGCTTCGGCTGATACTACGATGTCGAGGCACATAACTATTCTCACGTGGTGGTTAGTGCGTAAAGGCCAGAGGCCAACTCAGAACAAATACCCAAATCATTAGTGCATTGGGAGCTCGCGAAGACGAGTAGAGACTCACGATCTATGTGACCCCGTCGACGTGTCTCGTGGACTTACGGCAAGGGCCCTGAATGCCCGGTCATGCCACGTAATTATCTCACGGGTGCTCTTCGGGCCCGCCCGACTTTCACATCAACTCGCGGGTACCCCTCAGGGCCGACACGACTTTAACAAAGGTCTCAAGTAAAGTTCAGGTAACCGTGTGTCCATAACATCAAGGGGGAATCCGAGGAACCACCCTCGGTGGAATCCACTTGATGTAATCGTCAAACTGAACTTAGGAGGAATCACCCTCGAGGTTCACACTTGAGGTGTTGCACGACAGATTCGTATCGGAAGTGGTGAAAGAGGAATCACGCTCGATGACCACGACCGAATAGCTACACTACAGAGCCATCATCTGGAGTGCATTACGAGGTATCACCGTCAGCACTCGATAGTAGCGCTGCAGAGTCGAGCAACAAAAGGGGCATGATGTGATGTGAGGTGTCGGGTCTGGTCGTCGATCACGTTAAACGAGTCGTCGATGATGAAGCAGGGGCAACAAGGACAAGGTGGGGGTACTGATGGGTCACCAACCAACCTATACTAAGTAGTTTAGGATAACAATAGAACATACAAAAGCAGGCTATGCATTAGAATAGGAGCAATCAATTACAGTAGTAAAATCTAATGCAAGCAAGAGAGAATGAAATGGGCGATATCAGGATGATCAAAAGGGGGGCTTGCCTGGAAGCTCCGCTAAAAGGGAAGAAGGGACGTCGATGACGTAGTCGATCACAGTGGCATCAAGAACCGTCTCGGGGTCCACCAGAGAGAAGAGGGGGAAGAAACAGTAAATTTGTGCAAATATATGCACCACAGATGCATGACGGGGTAACACGCAGGGCTAGGGGTGTTCTAATGCGGTGTTACATGATACCGGCGAAGGGGGATAACATCTGGGAAAGTTTTCCCGGGGTTAGGCATTTTTGGACAGACAAACCGGAGGGGAAAGGTTTGATATTCGCTATGCTACGGACGTGTGGCAGATGAACGGACTATGTATTCGGCTTCGTCTCGCTGTTCTAAGCAACTTTCATGTACAAAGTATTTTCATTCGAGTTACGGATTATTTATATTATTTTTCATAGCTTTAATGATTTTCTAATATTATTACGAGTTAATGCGTCAGCATGACGTCAGCAGCCAACAGGGCGTTGACTGGGTCAAACTAACGTGTGGGGTCATTCTGTCTTAGACCTAACTATTTAACAGATTTAATTTAACTAATCTAGCTAATTAGTTTAACTAATCAAAATTAATTAAATTAATCAAGTATTTAATTAATTGAATTTATTTTTGTTTCATTTTTTATCTTTTTTGTTTTGTTTTCAGGCACGTGGGCCCCTTTGGCAGCGGCCCAGCCATACCGGGCGAGCGAGCACTGGATCCGGGCACGGCCAGCGGGCGGGGCACTCTCCTTCTGGCCCGGACCAGCACGACGCAGGAGGGCGCCGGCGGCCACGACGAGCAAGGGCCCGGGGCGGCGCCGGGCGCGGGGAGGCGCAGGGCGAGCGAGACGCAGCGGGCAGCGGGGGGAAGCGGCACGGGACGACTCGGCTATGCGGGCGTGGAGGCGCCAACAACAGGCAGCACCACACGAGGGGAGCAACAGCGGGAGCGGTGGCTAGCGAACGGTGGCTGCGCACGCCGGCAGAGACGAGGGCGGACTAGCAGCAGGGGCGCGGGGCAGTGATGCGGCTAGCAGCAGCAGTGACTGCACACGGCGACAGCGACAAGAATCGACAGCGGCAAGAAGGAGTAGAAGCGAAGCAGCGAGCGGAGCTATGGCAGATGGAGCGTCTACAATAGGTCGCAACGGGCAGCAGCAGGCAGAGGCAGCAAGCAGCTGTAGAGCAGAGCGGGCGCGGTAGATGGGCCGGGCGCGCGGCCGGAGCTGCCACGATATGGCACCGGCGTAGTAGGGGATTGTGGGCGAGCGCGTCGATGGGCGCGGCCACGGCAACTGCGGCCGGGGCCAGCAACGACGGCGAGGTGGACTATGGCTTATGAGGAGGCAAGAGGGAAGAGGGGTTGGACGGTGCCCTCACCTGGCGGCTCAAGGAGGTCGGCAAGAGTTTAGTAGCGCAGGAGGGTGACGGAGCGGCTCGGCGCAGCTCCGGCGAGGGAAGGCGTGGTCGAGGTCGTTCTCGAGGACGCGGTCACTCCCGGCTGGTTCTAGCGGCCGGAGTCAAAGCAGAGGATGGCGGCGCACCTAGCGGACATGCTCGTAGAGCGCGGGGAGCTCGGCGAGGCGCGTGAGTGTCGGCGTTCACGGTGATAGTTGCGGCGGATCTGGGGGAAGATAGGGAGGGGCAAACGAGCTGGGAAAAATATCTGGTGGGGGGAGTTGACGAAGCCGAGGGGACTCGGCTTTATCCCCTCGGCGCGTCAGCGACGCGGGGGGCAGCGAGCGGGTCTGGCGAGGACGGGGGGCACGCCTCGGTCGGCTTCCCCTGTAGCGAGGTGGAAGGAGACGGAGGGGGAGTTAGGTCGGGCCGGCTCAGTGAGATGGGCTGAAGCCCGGGGGGTCATGAGAGGTCTTTTCAGTTTTATTTGTTTTTGTTTTATGTTTTCTTTTATTGCTTTAATTTAGCTTTTAGCTTCTGTAAAATATAGCATTAGCCCCTAAATTAGTATTATCAATTATGCCACTGCCACAATTATTTGGGACTTAAATAAAATACTTATATATTTGTTTATTAGTTAAAAGGCATTTAAGGTAATATTTTAGCCCATGTGTTATTCATTTAAGGGCATTTAAACACTTTTTCAAAAATGTTGGTTCACCACCATAATTAAATATGGAATATTTGCAAAACTTTGAACATTTTAATTTGCATGTTTGAGAAATTTAAATTTTGGACTTTAATTTGAATTTGAATTTGAATTATGATTTGGATCAAACGAGGATTAGCAACAGTAATGTGATGACAAGGCACTATTAGCAGAGGATTACTATAGCTTAATTATCCATCACAATTCTCCTCCACTACAAGAAATCTTGTCCCGAGATTTAAGGGGTGGAGTAAGGGGGAAAGACTTGGGAAGGACGGAGTTCCACACAAGATAGGTACCTAGGGTCTATCTCAATGAATGTGGCATAGAGGCACCTCTCGAGTCGAAATTCAAGAAAGACGTCGAGAGCAAGGTAAGGAGGTGCAACAAGAAGCTTCAATCGGGTAGGCAATCGTTCGTTTCTTGAAATAGAGGGTGAAAGGGGTTCAGAGCAATGGGAATAAGTATTGCGTATGATACCAGAATAGATCACTAGGAAGGTGGCTCGTGATGTACATACGAAGCCTAGTGCAAAGATTATTTTGGAATCAAGGTTGTACAGGATAGTCAGGTTTTGATCTTGTGGAACTGTGGGTTAAGGGCCCACCATGTGGGTTAAAAGCAGGAAGGGTGCTAACATTTTGCACAGTCATGATAGCAAGGCAGGTCAGAGGATAGCCTGTCAGTTATGTTGGCAACAACGTTGGTACCAAGGGTGAGGGACGAAAAGAACCATTTTCCTGCTCGTTGAAACGAGGCAGACCAATAGGCAAAGTTCTCATCCATCGGTGGTTACCAGAATGTCACCCACAATAGTAAACAGGGTCTTACTGATAGAGTCATACATCGAGGCATTTACATAAGCAGGGAATTATCACTGCTCAGATATTTTAGGTTACAAGAAAGGTTAAACAAAACAATGGAAAGGAAAGTGTAGACTTGAATCAGTTATCGGGATCCTCGAGTGTCTAATAACTTAAAACCCGTGGAAAATTGGAATCGGCGAGAAATAATAGTCGATGAAGAACTCATAAGAAGTTATGTAGTTCCGTGACATTCTCGAGATACTAGAGGGTAATACTCGAAGGTAGAACAAGATAGAGGTTGGACAGGTGAAAAGATCTGTAGAAGTCAAGTACTTCAACTTGTCCGAGAAATGGGAGCAAAGAAGAACATTATGCTCGAAACCACGGTTGCAAAGGACCAAACATAGATACAAGACGAACTTATCATGAGGGGATTATTATTATAACAAGAAGCTTCCATGATAGGATCTACATCATGTCCATGGGCATGAACACAAAGTTCAAGGTCGACTCCCACTTCTCCAATGCATAACCTTCCATTCACTTCTCGCATTCGAAGAAGTTGCGGCGTTGAAATTTTACCTGGCGAAAAGCGAGTAGAGTATAACCCACATAACTTTCGAGTTCACACGGATTTGGGGAAGACATAGATTCAACCCATCGGGGCATCTTAGGAACATATACCACAAATTTCACGAGTAAATAACTCAAGCCCAAAAGCAGAGTATGGTTGACAAGAACAGGGATACACTTTACCAAAGGCATTATGTATCCGAGGAAAGGCTCACAAAGTTACTGAATATGAAGGACGCTGTCGGATAAAACCCAACAAAGGATCTGGTGGTCCACAAGGGATCTGATGTGAGCATTGATACTCAACCAGAAGAAGAAGAATGCAAGGAAATCAGATTATAGAAACAATTGACTAATTCAAAGCTCAAATGCAAAGGATTTATGATTTCTAAATCGGGGGATCAGAAGTAGAGGCTCTAATCAAAGACAAGTAAGTTGAATAGACATAGATCGACAATCAATCAAGGTTTGATTTGTCGAACACTAGCTCATGTATGGAGTGACGTCTGAACCAAGGGAAGAGTTTTAAATAGGACTAATGATCGCGAGCATTCACAAACAAATCTCATCAAATGCTCGAAATTACGATGACAAAGGATGCTAATGAGTATTTCTAGACATATGGAAGTAACCATAATGCAAGCAGATAAGTATTTGCAGAGCAATAGTTGGAGAGGATTATCAGAAGATCGGATAATACTTCAAAGTATCTTGTGAATCACTTCATCAACTAGGAATGAACAAATCCTCGAAAAGTGTGAGGAATTATTGATAGGGGTATTCATGCGGCAAGGAACTGCAGGGCAGTAAGCATAAAAGATTCTCGGAACATCAGAGAGTATTTCAGGACATCTTCAAATAACAAGAGCAACTGGGGATGAAGGTATGAATGACAATGTAGATAGTTACCCATAAGGATTTATCGGTGATAGGGATTGCAACGGTGAAGGGTACAAGGGTCTCGGGAAAACATCGGAGAGTATCTTTAGAATCTTCTGGTGCACCAAGCAATCATCTGGAGCGAGGGGTTCTCCGAAAGAAAGTATTTAGGAGAGCCTAGGGCTAGAGTTAGCAATTTTTTTTAACTCGAATAGAAGAGAGATCAGAGTCCCAAAGTATAGATGAGGAGTAACACATCCTAATACCACCCACTGGCGATGTGGGCCCGTAAGCCACACAACCATATTAGTAAAAGTTTTTTAGAGACTAGACTCAACTTTGGCCAAGGAGTTGGAAAGGGCGTTCCTACAGGCAGTCGTCTCTGATACCAACTTGTGACGCCCCAATTCGACCGTACACTAATCATACACGAAATGTGTACGATCAAGATTAGGGACTCACAGGAAGATATCACAACACAACTCTAGACACAAATCAAAATAATACAAGCTTTATATTATAATCCAGGGGCCTCGAGGGCTCGAATACATAAGCTCGAAGCACAAGCGTCAGCGGAAGTAACAATATCTGAGTACAGACATAAGGTAAACAAGGATGTCTTAAGAAGGCAACCACAAAGCAACAACGATCGAAGAGGCAAGGCCTCCTGCCCGGGACCCCCTACCTACTCCTTGTTGTCGGCGGTCTCCACGTAGTAGCATCCTTCAGCGGTGGCATCTGGCTCTAGGGATCCACCATCTAGTTGCAACAACAGGAAAGAAGGAAGAAGGGGGAAAAGGGGTAGCAAAGCAACCGTGAATACTCATCCAAAGTACTCGCAAGCATCAGATCTATACTAAGTATGCATTGATATCAAATGGAAGGGTTGTATCTGTGGACTGAACTGCAGAATGCTAAAATAGAGGGGAAGGCCTAGCCTAACAAAGACTAGAATCTTCAAGCAGCTCCGAGCATCTTGCAGCAGGTAGAAGAGTATAGAATAGCAGTTTAATTAACAAGCATGTTGTAGAAATAACACCCATAGATCCATCCTCGACTTCCTGTGAGAAAGTAATCCCGGAGCCACATATCCATCACATGTCTCAAGTATCCATTTCTAGTTGTAATAGATCAGGATACAAGTCCGAACGTCCATTGCCGTGGACACGACTATTAATACATAATCTTCCCTACAGGAGTGCACCACGTTTTCCAACACACTTGATTATTCTGGCCGGACACACTTTTCTGAGTCAATGCCCGACCTCGGAAGATCAACATGTCGCAACCCTGTCTAGGCTCAGAAGAGAGGTCCTCGCCGGTCTACATCCTAAGCACTCCGGGGTCTAGGGCCCATGCCCGTTGCACTCCGGGTCATTGCGTGCAGGGCGGGTCTAGGCTCCACCACTACAGGATGGTGCCGGCCCAGCCGTGCCGCAATGCTGAACTGGAGGTCTGACAAAGCTTCAGCTGATACTATGACGTCGAGGCCCATAACTATTCTCGCGTTGTGGTTAGTGCGTAAAGGCCAGAGGCCAACTCAAAACAAATATCCAAATCATTAGTGCGTTGGGAGCTCGCGAAGAAGAGCAGAGACTCATGATCAATGTGACCCTGTCGCCCCGTCTCGTGGACTTATGGTAGGGCCCAGAATGCCCGGCCGTGCCACGTAATTATCTAGCGGGTGCTCTCCGGGCCAGCCCTACTTTCACATCAACTCACGGGTACCCCTCAGGGCCGACCCAACTTTAACAAAGGTCTCAAGTAAAGTTTAGGTAAGTGTGTGTCCATAACATCAAGGGGGAATCCGAGGAACCACCCTCGATGGAATCCACTTGATGTAATCATCAAGCTGAACTTACGAGGAATCACCCTCGAGGTTCACACTTGAGGTGTTGCATGACAGAGTCATATCGGAAGTGGTGAAATAGGAATCACGCTCGATGACCATGACCGAATAGCTACACTATAGAGTCATCATCAGGAGTACATTACGGGTATCACCGTCGGCACTCGATAGTAGCGCTACAGAGTCGAGCAACAAAAGGGGCGTGATGTGATGTGAGGTGTCGGGTCTGGTCGTCGATCACGCTGATCGAGTCGTAGATGATGAAGCAGGGGCAACAAAGACAAGGTGGGAGTCACTGATTGGTCACCAACCAACCTATACTAAGCAGTTTAGGATAACAATAGTAGATACAAAAGCGGAATATGCATCAGAATAGGAGCAATCAATTACAGTAGCAAAATATAACGCAAGCAAGAAAGAATGAAATGGGCGATATCGGGATGATCAAAGGGGGGCTTGCCTGGAAGCTCCGCTTAAAGGGAAGAAGGGTCGTCAATGACGTAGTCGATCACAGTGGCATCAACAGCGGTCTCGGGGTCTACGGAGAGAATATGGGGAAGAAACAGTAAATATTATGCAAACAGATGCAATACGGATGCACCCCGTGGTAACACGCAGGGCTAGGGGTGTTTTAACATGGTGTTACATGATACCGGCGAAGGGGGATAACATCCGGGAAAGTTTTCCTCGGGTTAGGCATTTTCGGACAAACGAACCGGAGGAGAAAGGTTCGATGTTCGCTATGCTAGGGACGTGTGGCGGACGAACGAATCACGTATTCAGATTCGACTCGTTGTTCTCAGCAACTTTCATGTACAAAGTATTTTCTTCTGAGTTACATATTATTTTATATTAATTTTCATAGCTTTAATGATTTTCTAATATTATTATTAATTCTAAAATAGAGTTAATGCATCAGCTTGATGTCAGCATGACATTAGCAGTCACCAGGGTGTTGACTAGGTCAAACTAACGTGTGGGGTCATTCTGTCTTAGACCTAACTAATTAACATATTTAATTTAACTAATCTAGCCAATTAGTTTAACTAGTCAAAAATTAAGTTAATTAAGTAGTTAATTATTTTATTTTATTTTTCTTTTTTTAATTTTTTTGTTTTGTTTTCAGGGACGTGGAGCCCCTTTGGCAGCGGCCCAGCCATAGCGGGCACTGGATCCGGGCACGGCTAGCGGGCGGGGCACTCCCCTCCTGGCCCGAACCAGCATGCCGGAGGTGGGTGCCGGCGGCCACAACGAGCAAGGGCCCGGGACGACGGCGGGCGCGGGGAGGCGCAGGGCAAGCGAGGCGTAGCGAGCAGCATAGTGGAGGGGCAGCGGGGGGGAAGCGGCGCGGGACGACTCGGCTATGCGGGCGCGGCGGCGCCAGCAGAAGGCAGCAGCGCACGAGGGGTGCAGCAGTGGGAGCGGTGTCTAGCAGGCGGCGGCTGCGCGCGTCGGCAGAGACGAGGGCGGACCAGCAGCAGGTGCGCGGGGCAGGGATGGGGCCAGCAGCAGCAGTGGCTGCACGCGGCGGCAGCAACAAGAATCGATAGTGGCGAGCAGGAGCAGAAGCGAAGCAGCGAGTGGGGCAAAGGTAGACGGAGCGGCTACAACAGGTCACAACGGTTAGCAGCAGACAGAGGCAACAGGCAGCTGCAGAGCAGAGCGGGCGCGGTAGATAGGTCGGGCACGCTGCCGGAGCTGCCATGACATGGCCCGGGCGTAGTAGGGGGTTGTGGGCGAGCACGTCGATGGGCGCGGCCGCGGCGACTGTGGCCGTGGCCAGCAGCGACGACGAGGTGGACTGCAGCTTACGAGGAGGCAAGAGGGAAGAGGGGCTGGATGGTGTGCTCACCGGGCGGCTCAAGAAGGCCGGCGAGAGTTTAGTAGCGCAGGCGGGTGATGGAGCGGCTCGGCACAGCTGCGATGAGGGAAGGCGTGGTCGAGGTTGTTCTCGAGGACGCGGTCGCTCCCGGCTGGTTCCAGCGGCCGGAGTCAAAGCAGAGGACGGAGACGCACCTAGCGGACATGCTCGTAGAGCGCAGGGAGCTCGGGCAGGCGCGTGGCTGCCGGCGTTCACGGCGATAGTTGCGGCGGATCTGGGGGAAGAGAGGGAGGGGTGAACGAGTGGGGAATTTTTTTGGTGGGGGTAGCGGACGAAGCCGAGGGGAGTCGGCCTTATCCCCTCGACGCGTTGGCGACGCGGGAGGCGGTGAGCGGGTTCGGCGAGGACGGCGGGCGCGCCTCGGTCGGCTTCCTCTGTAGGGAGGGGGAGTTGTGTTGGGCCGACTCGGTGAGATTGGCCGAAGCCCGGGGGGGTCAAGGGAGGCCTTTTCGGTTTTATTTGTTTTTGTTTTATGTTTTGTTTTATTGCTTTAATTTAGCTTTTAGCTTTTGTAAAATATAGCACTAGCCCCTAAATTAGTATTATCAATTATGCCACTGCCACAATTATTTGGCACTTAAATAAAATACTTTTTATTTATTTATTATTTAAAAGGCATTTAAGGGAATATTTTAGCCCCTGTGTTATTCATTTAAGGGCATTAAACATTTATTAAAAAATGTTGGTTCACCACCATGATTAATTATGAAATATTTGCAAAACTTTGAACATTTTAGTTTGCATGTTTGAGAAAATTAAATTTTGGACTTTAATTTGAATTTTAATTTGAATTAAGATTTGGATCAAGCGAGGATTAGCAACAGTAATGTGATGACAAGGCACCATTAGCAGAGGATTAATGTAGCTTAATTATCCGGGCATCACAGCAGGGCCAGTACAAGGGGCATGTTAAAGCGTGCACTGTCATATTAGAAGCGGTGGCTTTGCAAAATCTTTGGATATGGCATTCTTTCTTCAGCATGGCGGGTTCTCACAATGATATCAACGTGCTATAGCGATCTCCAGTCTACGCAAGGCATGCAGAAGGCCACTCCCCACGTGTCAACTTTGAGATCAATGGCCACCAGTACAACAAGGGATACTACCTAGCTGATGGTATATATCCTCAGTGGTCAACTTTTGTGAAGACAATCTCGAACCCCCAAGGTGAGAAGATAAAGAGATTTTCCCAAATGCAAGAGAGTGCTAGAAAGAATGTGGAACGTGCTTTTGGTGTGCTTCAATCCTGATGGTGTATCGTCCGAAACCCTACACTGATATGGGATGAAGGGAAGCTTTGGGAAGTGATGACTGCTTGTGTGATCATGCACAACATAATCATCCAGGACGAGTGTGATAACAACATCTTCGACCAAGGATTTGATTTTGAAGGTGAAAATGTTGAGCCCCTACACCAAGAACTGGCCACGTTTGAACAGTTTGCCCAATTTCATCGTGAACTGCGTGATTGGCACACTCATTTGGATCTGCAAAATGACTTGGTTGAGCACGTGTGGACTCACATTGGCAACCAATAGATTTATTGGCTCATTATGTTCATTCAAGACAATTTTGATTTGGTTGTAAAACTATTTTATTAGAGACAATTTCGATTGGGTTGTAAAACTATTTTGGACGTGCAAACTAGTTTTGAACATTGAAATATGAATATATGGGCATTTTGGCCGTGGCGGACAGGATGGAGCCAAAGGATGCATCCGCGCGTTGCGCGCACGGCCACCGCATCCTAGGACATGCCCAGACACAACTCCATTGCCCTACCTAAACAGACATATCTGGGCTAAATGGACGTCCGTTTGGGGTCTTGTGCTGGAGTTGGCCTTAGTGCAATTTTCTTTTTTTTTCTTCTTGGATGGAGGGTCCTTTCATTAACTCAAATTTTATTAACTCAAATTGTAGCAGGGAGAGGATACAAACAATCGATAAAAGACACACAATCTATATAGATACGATGCACGCAGCCAACAAAACATGTCCAACAAAAAGTAAACAAAATCATTTTCACATAGACAAAGTGACCATAATAAGTAAGCTCCCACCTATATTAATGTGCTAAACCTATTCGGTATTTTGTCAAGACGGTGACCATATATATTGGCTACCTATGTGGTCGGATAAAAGTTTAACGCTATTTGGATGACTCACCTATTGAAATATATTGCACCCCTCATGGGTGTGAATATTCAACTGTGTTCCTCACCCTTCTCTAAAAATATGCCGAGGGGGTGCTTGCCCCTGTGATCTCGTTTTTCTGTGTGGTCTTATACAACCCCCGAGTCCGCTCATCTTAGTCAAATCGGTGATCTCTGCACTGTCTATCCATCAGTTATTGGTCTTGGACGCGCCGTTTTGGGTGTTTGATGAGATCAAAAAGTGCATACGGTCCTTTTTTGGGTTGGCAAAGAAAAAGTGAATAGCGGACAATGCCTCGTCGCTTGGGACACGATCTGTCGCCCGACGTGCTACGGAAGGCTAGGAGTCAAGGGTCTACAGCGCCAGGCATTGGCGTTGTGCATTAGGTGGGAATGGCTTGCCGGACGGACACAACTAGGCCGTGGCAAGGCATCAAGATGATTGAGGACAAGGAGGCTACGATGGTTTTTGACAGCATGGTTAAGATCTCGGTGGGTAACAACGCGAGCATTCTTGGAAGGACCGATGGGTCCATGGATTCACATCTAGCCACACATGTGGCACAACATGAAAACTTCGAATGTTTATTATGGCAGGTTTCATTTTTTTCTTTTTTTCTTTTCGGATGACAAATTTAGTTGTAGCAAATGTCAGAGCGGTGATATGAGTTTCCGCTCCCGCTAGGCTCCCGCTCCCGCTCCGCTGCGCCGCCGGCCACTCCGTCCCCGGCGCCCACGCTCAAGCTCGTCGACCACCGCTCCGGTGCCGGCGCCCACCCCATGGCCACGCCTCCTGCTCCCGGCCGCGCCCGCTCGCAGCCCTGGCTGGATACCAGCCCCTCCTCTGCTGGATCCGCTCCGCGCTCTTACCATCAGGTGCTCGCTTCCTCCCCCGCGTTCCTGGAGCCTGCTCCGGACGCCCGCATCGACCGCCCCCCGCCCCCCTCGCCGCTGGCTATCTTGGGGCCGCCGGCCGCCGCTCGCCTCCGTTCCGATGTTCACCGGGTGGACCGGGGCGACGAGCCTGCTCCTGATGCGGGGTGGGAGGTCGCCACGGGCCATCGGTGCCCCCGCCCCCGCGCCCGTCACCGCCGCCCCCCTTGGCGCGATCCTCCGACAGCCTACCGCTCGCCACCGCCATCGTCGCCTGATGACTGCCCGCGGTGTCTCCGTCGGGGGCATCCTCGCTCTGAGTGCCGGCGGGAGGTGTGCTGCCGTCGCTGCCGCTTCCCTGGCCATGTGGCCCGCTTCTGCACTGCGCCCCGGCCCAGGTCGGCGTCCCCCGCGTCCTCTGGGGGTGCGCCAGCGTCCAAGCGGCCTCGCGTGTCCTCCCCTAGCCAGGGTTCGTCGGCTTCGAGCGTGGCCGGGCCAAGCCGTCCCGCGTCTCCCGGGCTGGCGGCCTCGCCCTCCCTCGTCCGCTCCGAGCGCGTCGTCCCTCTCCGCGGTCTCGCCTTCGCCACTGCCGCCCAGTCGCGCCTCATCGTTGCGCGAGATCTCCCCCCTCTCTGGCCACCCCTCCCTCCGCCCTGCCGCTGCGGTGTGCTACCTTCCCCGCACGGCGAGAGTCATTGCCACCGAGCTTGCGCTAGAGCGCGCCCTCATTGCCACGGTTGCTGGAAACCGCTCTGGTGTCGGCGTGGATGATATCTCTGCTCTCCTACACGACAAGTTCGGCCTCGGCCGCGACGACTTCTTTGTTCATCCCCGCCGCCCGCCTGCGGAGTTCCTCATTCGATTCCGTGACCGGAGCTCGCGTGCGCTCGTGGCGGTCGGCCCTGTTCGTAGCCGGCGCTTCCGCCTCCTTCTCACACCCTGGAGTCGCCTCGAGGGTGTCGAACATGTCGCCCTCCGCATCCGGGTTGACATTGAGATGCGTGGCCTCTGCACAGCAGTTGCTCTCCCCGTTCTGCCTGATCGACGCCCTCGCGCCGGAGGCCTTGGATGGGAGCAACATGTCGGTGTTCCGCCTATCGTCCTGGACAACCAACCCCGACGCCATCCCCCGCTCCTCCGAGCTCCTCCTTGCCGAGCCTGACGCGCATGAGGGTGCCGATCCGGACCGCGTTTTTCGGTTCGCCGTTGAGATGCTCAGGTGGCCGGTCTCCATCCATGTCCGGCACTCCTCTGACTACAGGTTTCCCTCGCCGCCGCCGCCTCCGCCACCAGGCTCTGATGGCGCACACGATGATGGCTCGCCTCCTCTTCCCTCTGCATGGCCCCGTCACCATGACTACCCGCGGGCGCCTGGCCGCGCTTCTCCCGGCTCTTCCCGGCGTTCCGGTGGTCGCAGCGGCGTCGTTGGCTCCGGCGGCACGCGCCACCGTGGCGCCCCTCCAGCTCGGTCTTGGCAGGGGATGCTGGGTCCGTACCCTGTCGTGAGCGTTGGGCCCCGGAGGGCCCCTGTCCACACACGGCTGTCCTCCGCTGCTACGCTCCAAACTGGGGTGGGCCCCGAGGCGCAGCGCGAGCAGAGCCCCGTCAGGCAGACCGATCAGCGTACTCCTGATCCCCCCTGCTGCTTTTGACCGGGTCGGCGTCCAATCCTGGCCCCTCTTGCTCGCCCAACCCCGTTTGGACCGACCAATGCATGGGCGACACCGATCATGGGCCCATCCTGCAGGCCGCCTCCCCCGCCCCGACAGCCCCTGCACCTGATGATTCTGGTGCCCCTTCCCCCTCCCTTTTGCATCCTTCCCCCTTGGCTCATGCGGGTGGAACGACCAATCGGGTCGCAGGTGACCCCCGCCCCCACTCCCGAGGCGCACGCCTAGCCCGTGGACCCCGTCACTGATCCCGTGATGGTGCAAAGTATGTTTGTCCAATCCCCCGCGGCGCCCGAGGAAGATCCGGCCTGCTCTCTTGGGACCCATGACCCTCCAACCGCTTCTCCGCCCATGCATGCACCGCCAGCGGCCGAGCTTGCGCCACGTCCTCAGGACATGCATGCACCGGACCTTTCGCCTTCTGTTGCCGCGCGTTCAGGCCTCAACGGGTACTTGGAATCCATTCAAACTGCTCTGGCGCCTATCCTCCCTACTCCACCCACGCGCCGTAAGCGCGGCGCAATCCCGCCCAACTTCACTCCGAGGCGGAGTGGGCGCATTGCCACCGCTGATCGTGGTCTGGACTCGGAGAACAAGGCCAAGCGCGTTCTGCTTTTGCACTTGGGCCTGCTCAAAGAAGACGAGCCCGTTTCCGCTTCCATCATCCAGCGCTACACCAAGCTTTTCGTGGAGCCCCTGGCGGTGGATGTCGTGCAGGCATTCACTGATTTTTTCGGATGGCATGTCCCCCCCAAGATGCTAGCGAACCTTCATTCGCGTAGCATAGCTGTAGTCTGATCGCCCGGCTTGACCGTGTTTCCTGTGCACCAATCCCTTCCCATGTTGGACAACATAAAAATTGTGTTCTGGAATGTTCGTGGCCTGAATTACGCGCTAGGTGCACAGCCGTCCGCAGTATGGTTTCCTCCGTTGCGCCGTCCATCATCTGTCTCCAAGAAACCAAACTCTCTGTGGTCTCGCCTGATGTCGTTGCCCAGACCCTAGGGCCCGAATTCGCCGACTACTACTGGCTACCTGCGGATGGTACGCGAGGTGGCATCATCCTCGCCTGGCGAGCGGATCACGTCTCCCTCTCTAACCGTACCGTCGGCTCATACCACGTCTCCGCCACCGTGATGCTCGCCTCGGGCGGCCCCCCGTGGTGGATCACGGGCGTCTATGGGCCACAGGCAGATGTGGATAAGCTCGAGTTTCTCGCTGAGCTCCACGATCTTTGCTCCACGATGGCTGGCCCTTGGATCATTGGTGGAGATTTTAACATGATCGCATGCACTGAGGACAAGAACAATGACAGAATCAACCACCGCATGATGAGCCGGTTTCGTCGGCTCATCTCTGACTTGGCTCTCTGAGATATCTACCTACAGGGCCGGAGATATACATGGTCGAACGAGCAAGCAATCCCCACCCTTGTTAAGAGTGACCGCATCCTCTGCACCACCTCTTGGGCAACCTTATACGCGCACTGCTCCTTGCGCTGCCTTGCCTCTGCCGTGTCGGATCACTGCCCGCTCTTGCTTGAGTGTTCGCCCCAACCCTCCTCCAAGCGACGCTTTCACTTTGAGCGATTCTGGATCAAGCTGGACGGATTCCACCAGCTGGTTGACGATGCATGGAACTCTGTCGCCCCCGATGCCGACCCGTTTCGCACCATCTACTTCCGCCTCAAGGCTACCGCGCGACGGCTGCAAGGTTGGAGCACGCGTAACATTGGCCATGTCTCCACGCAAATCATGCTTGCCCGCGAGCTCATTCTCCGGCTCGACACCGCCTAGGACACCCGGCCGCTTGCTCTACCGGAGGCTTGGCTGCAGCGTGAGCTCAAGCGCGCCTACCTCGGGCTCTCCTCCCTAGAACGCTCGATCGCCCGTGAACGGGCTCACTTTTGCTGGCTCAAGGCCGGTGACACAAGCACAGCGTTCTTCAAAATCCATGCGGCGCATCGTAGCAAGAAGAATTCCATCTCCTGCCTGTGCGTGGGAGACGCGACCGTATCTGACGACGAGGCCATTGCTCGGGCAGCCTTCGACCATTTCACCTCCATCATGGGCCGTGCTGTCGCACGTGATTTCAGCCTCAACCTTGAGGCCCTGGACCCTCGTCACTTTGACCTTGCTGAGCTTGACTGGCCATTCTCCGAGGAGGAGATATGGGCTGCTGTGAAGTCGCTCCCACTCGGCAAAGCGCCTGGCCCGGATGGGTTCACCACTGAGTTCCTTCAGGCATGCTGGGGCACTATCAAGGGAGACATTTGTGCCATTTTCAACAAGATCTACTCGATGAATCGCTGCGGCTTTCAGAAGTTAAACCAAGCCCTGATCACTCTCCTCCCCAAGAAGGCCGATGCTTCCAGTTTGTTCGACTATCGCCCTATTAGTCTGATCCACCTTGTTGCGAAGCTTTTCGCCAAGGTTTTGTCCTTACGCCTTGCTCCGAGGATGGCGAGCCTCGTGTCTACAAGCCAGAGTGCTTTTATCACCGGCCGCGGCGTCCATGACAACTTCCTTCTGGTCCAGCAGACGGCGCGTTTGCTGCACAACCTCAAAGTGCCTCGGATCCTACTCAAGCTAGACATTGCTCGCGCATTTGACACGGTCTCCTGGCCCTTTCTCCTCGAGACACTCGCGCACTTGGGTTTTGGGAGGCGATGGTGTGCTTGGATCTGCATGCTGCTCTCTACTACGTCCACCCGTGTGCTTGTTAATGGCAACCCGGGGCCTCCGATCCAACACGAGCAAGGTTTGCGCCAGGGCGACCCCGTTTCTCCCATGCTGTTCGCCATCGTCATCGACACTCTAAACAGCCTGCTCCAGCATGCCGTCTCCAACGGCGTCCTTCAACGGCTCACCAACAGGCATGCGGCCTCTAGCATCTCCCTTTTTGCCGACGACATCGTGCTCTTCTGCAACCCGGACCCGGCCGAGCTGCACACCATCCGCAGGCTTTTGGACACCTTTGGCAAGGCCTCTGGCCTCAGGACCAGTTTCGCCAAGTGCTCGGCTACTCCTATCAGATGCCCTCCCGAGGTGTTGCCCGGCATTGCTGCCACCTTGGACTGCCCCATCAAGCACTTCACGATCAAGTACCTTGGCTTGCCGCTGTCCTTGCGCAAGGCCTCCTCTTTTGACTTGATGCCCCTGATCGACAAGCTCCTCCTCAAGCTCGCAACATGGAGGGCCGCTTTGCTCAACCGAGGAGAACGGCTCGTGCTTGTGCGGCATGTCCTCACCACAATGTCGGCCCACATCCTTATGGCCGTGGCTGTATCCAAACCCATCTTGCGACAAGTCACCCGCATCATTCGCGATTTCCTCTGGCATGGATGCAAAGACGCGCGCGCTGGCTGTTGCCTTGTTAGTTGGGCCAAGGTCTGCCGCCCTGTTGAGCTGGGCGGTCTTGGCGTGCGCGACCTTCACCGCGCTGGCATTGCGCTGCGCACTAGATGGCTCTGGTTGCAGGCCACGGACCCGACGCGCCCATGGCGCCACCTTCACTTGCCGCATGATCGCGAGGTTCAGCAAATCTTCAGAGCTTCCACTGTCTGGACGATTGGCGATGGCAATACTTGCAGGTTGTGGACAGATCACTGGCTCCATGGCCAATCCATCGCCGAAATCGCCCCCACCCTCGTGGCCCTGGTTCCACGAAGAAGAAGGCGCACGCGCCTTGTCTGCGATGGGCTGCGCAACCAAGGTTGGATTTCCGACATCACCGGCGCCCTTGGCCCGCTGGCAACCCTCGAGTATGTTGACCTTTGGCGCCGCCTGCGGACGGTTTCCCTCTCACCTGTTCCGGACGCGCTCTCTTTGCGTTGGACCGCGACGGGAGTCTATACTGCCAGCTCCTCTACACCGTTTTGTTCGTTGGATCGACTACCGCACCCTTCTGGAAGCTGATCTGGCGCTGCTGGGCACCACTCAATGTCAAGTTCTTCTTATGGCTAGCTTCTCAAAATCGATGCTGGACTGCCGATCACCTGGCACGCCGCGGGCTCCCGCACCCCGCCGCTTGCCAGTTCTGCGACAAGAATGACGAAACCCTGCACCACATCCTCGCCGGCTGTGTGTTTGCGCGTATTACTTGGCACGAAGTTCTCTCGGGGTGCAGACTACCGATTGCACCCCCGGACGGCCAGAACAAGATCTTCGAGTGGTGGTCCGCTTGCACGCTCGCCGCTCCATCATTATTCCGTAAAGGCTTCGCTTCTTTAGTCATCATAACTGCCTGGGCCATCTGGAAGCACCGGAACAACATCATCTTCGATGGCCTGCAACCTTCCAATGGCGACCTCCTGGCCACGATCAAGGACGAGGCTCGACGCTGGGCTCGAGCCGGCGCCCAAGGATTAGATAGGATCCTCCCTGTAACCTGACCCCTGTTCCTTGGGGATGAGCAACCCCCCCCCCCCTCTCTGGCAGACCGGTCGCCCGAATGCCGCCTCCGAGTGTACGGCTTTTAGGGCTGCCAACAATGTACTCTCTGTTTCTTCTATCAATGGAATGATACGCCATAGTGCGTATTCGCGAAAAAAATGTCAGAGCGGGGTTACTTCGTTCCACACCTGTGGCAAATATCATTTGGATAAAAGAATGAGTAATTACCCCCAACCAAACGTGTTTGAAGAAAATACCTTCATGCATAACTGTGATCTTTTTTTCCTTATAAGATAGCAGCAGGAGTTAATTGGATGTTGGTACCGTAATTGGACATTACATGCAGATTCGTACGACTTTTCATAATTTTTACATGTTAGCATCAAGAATTGGGGCGCGGCTACGGAACGATCTAAACTCCATACAAAACACGTATTTACACTGAAACTGCCCGGCATGGCCCTCCTGTCAGGTCCAACGTGGCATGTTCTTTCACCAAAAAACCCTTGCTTTATATGTAATCACGCAAACACCCTTGTCTGCAAAAAAGAGGCTAACATGACAAATTTCGCGTGCGTGCGGAGACCGCCACGCCCGTCAAAGACTTCTGGCAAAGTACTGGCTGACGGAATTATATAACCCAAATGTAGACACGTCGAGGCCTTGTTTGGTTTTCTATGTGTTTTTTCATATCATTGTATATTTTTTAAATATATCTAACAAAAATGTTCATCATACATTATACAATAATGTCCAGTGTGTATGCGAACCTGTGGTTGGATGGTTAGAGAGACTGTGGTATCCCAGCCCACCAGGGTTCAAGTCCTGGTGCTCATATTTATTGCTGCATTTATTTCAGAATTTCCGGCAATGCGCATTAAGTGGGAGGAGACGTTCTCGTCGACGATGAGGTGTCTGCGGTGACCTCGTAAATTTCAAGATGATATGCCGTCTCAGTCTTTCGAAGGTGCTCATACGGATAGAGTATGCGTGTGTGCGTTCATAGGGGTGAGTTTATACGCGTGTATATGAGCGCTGCGTCTGTACCATGTTAAAAAAATGTCCAATATGTATTTACAAACAATTTAGCATAATATAAAAAAGTTTCATATATATTAAAAAATTGCATATTTTAAAAAAATCATTGTATAGTTAAATAAGATCATTGTATATTAAAAATATGTTCAGTGTATATAACAAAACCGTTGATCATATATTATACAATAATGTCCAGTATGTATTTCAAAACAATGTCATAATATAAAAAAGTTCAATATATATTTTTAAAACTTCATCGTATATTTTAAAAAATTGTATAATTCACAAAGATCATTGTATATTAGAGAAATTCAATGTATATAAGAAAATTGTTCATCGTATATTCTACTGTAATGTTCCGTGTGTATTTATATAGTAATGTTCAGTGTTTATTTTCAAAAATATCACATAATATAAAAAGGTTCAATATAAATTTAAGAACCTTCACCGTATATTTAAAAAATATTCACCATATATTTAAAAAGGATCATGGTATATAAAAAAAAATCAGTCTATGTAACAAAAAATTCATCGTATATTATACAGTAATGCTCAGTTTGTATTTACATACTAAATCTCGCATCATATTCTTTTTCTAAATTAAACAAGAAAAACCCAAAAATCTTTTGGGTTTCATCTCCATAAGAGTGGCTGAGTTTTTACGTTGGCTCGCCAATCCTATCACAACCCTCCTCCTTTACCCGGACTTAGGACCGGCTATGTTAAGACAATGGAAGCCATTTTCTTGGTACGACAACTTATGGAGAGATACAAGGAGAAAAAGAAGGACTTGCATACTATGTTCATTGACTTGGAGAAGACCTATGATAAGATACCACGGAATGTTATGTGGTGGGCCTTAGTAGAAACACAAAGTTTCAGCAAAGTACATTATCCTCATGAAGGACATGTACGATAATGTTGTGACAAGTGTTCGAACAAATGATGTCGACACTGATGACTTCCCGATTAAGATATGACTGCATTAGGGGTCAGCTTTGAGCCCTTATCTTTTTGCCTTGGTGATGGATGAGGTCACAAGGTAAATACAAGGAGATATACCATGGTGTATGCTCTTTGCGGATGATGTGGTGCTAGTTGACGTTAGTCGGACGGGCATAAATAGGATGTTAGAGTTATGGAGACAAACTTTGGAATCGAAAGGGTTTAGCCTTAGTAGAACTAAAGCCGAGTACATGATGTGCGGTTTCAGTACTACTAGATGTGAGGAGAAGGAGGTTAGCCTTGATGGACAGGTCGTTCCTGAGAACGACACATTTCGATATTTGGGGTCAATGCTGCAGGAGGATGGTGGTATTGATGAAGATGTGAACCATCGAATCAAAGCTGGATGGATGAAGTGACGTCAAGCTTCTGGCATTCTCTCTGACAAGAGAGTGCCACAAAAGCTAAAAGGCAAGTTCTACAGGACGGCAGTTCGACCCACAATGTTGTATTGCCCTGAGTGTTGACCGACTAAATGGCGGCATGTTCAACAATTAGGTGTGGCGGAGATGCATATGTTGAGATGGATGTGTGGCCACACGAGGAAGGACTGAGTACAGAATGATGATATACGAGATAAAGTTGGGATGGCACCAATTGAAGATAACCTTGTCAAACATTGTGTGAGATGGTTTGGGCATATTCAGCGTAGGCCCCCGAAAGCTCCAGTGCATAGAAGATGGCTAAAGCATACGGAGAATGTCAAGAGAGGTCAGGGTAGACCGAATTTGACATGGAAGAAATCTGTTAAAAGAGACCTGAAGGATTGGAGTATCAGCAAAATACTACCCATGGACAGAGGTGTGTGAAAGCTTGCTATCCATGTGTCAGAGCCGTAAGTTGGTCACAAAATCTTCTAGGTTTGACATCTAGCCTATTCAACTTATTTGGTACTAAAGGCTTTGTTGTTGTTGTAAATAAGAAAAACCCGAAGAATACCTAAGATATGAAGAAACGTACACCGTTTATTACAAAACCTATAAAAACATCTTTTATATATAAAAACTATATAAAAACATACACCGTTTATATAAAAAGCATACACCTATATAAAAAACGTACAACATTTGTATAAAAAAACCCGAAAAATACCAAACAATTTTAGTGCAAAATTAAAGTCTATCAATAGTATTAGAAAAACGTACACCGATTTATTACAAAACCTATATAAAAACATGCAAAAACTAAAAGAAGAGAAACCCGAGGAGTACCCATGATGTAAAAAAATACAAAAGAAATTCCGAAAGAAAAAACACACAAAAAGAACCAAATGGTGAACCAAGGCCTGAACGTCTCTATAGTTTTGATTATAAAAGATGTGAGCACGTCCTATGGCGGAAGAGCACTTACAGCCCGGCGACCCAAACTCTCCTCAAACATCTGGGCGGACTGCCCGGTCACTGATTTGTCATGATTTTTCGATCCAGACGAATTTCTTAAACGGGCCTCAAACGTCCAGGCTGACCGGCACCCCTCATATCTAGCCCAGATATGGAGCGGATATGAGGGCATCCGGGTGCGTCCGGACACGTTCGTCACGTCGGACCCGACAGCCCGACCCATCAGAAATTGCACTAAATCCACCAAATCCTTCCTCCTCCTCTTCCCGCCGCCCTCCAACCTTTCACGCGCCCGGACCCTCGCAGTCCTCCATCCTTACTCCTAATCCTCACCACTGGTCCCGATCCACCGCCGGAGATGTCGTTCAGCCGACCCAGACCGACGAGACGGAGACGTAGTCTGCCTCGTCCGTTGGCGCCCCTTCATCGGCTGTGACTTGCAAGACGGAGAATGTCGCCCGGAAGTTGCGACGACGTCGGTGGCGAGAGGGGGAGGCGGCGGCGGCGCACGACAGTTCAGATATGGTAGAGAAACTGTCTCCTCTGCCGTGCCCGTATCCTTGCACCCCATCCATCCGAGCGTCGCCGACGCGGATTACGCCGTCCGACCCCGTTGGGAAAAAGGAGGATTCAACGGCCAGTTGGGCCATTCCGGAGAGCTTTCCGCCCATGCAGATGCAGGTGGTCGATGTATGTGACTCGGCGCAGCTCGTTTGGGCGTGGATGAGCACGAGCACCAGCACTGCCCGGACGGCCCTCCACATGTTCGATGGAATGACCGAATAAGAGTCGGTGCGTTTTCTTTGCTCCTGTCCAATCAGATTTTTGCATAGATCACTAGATCATTTCGCACATGATGAATGCTTGCAAACCATAATCATATAGGTGGCGTTCTTGTTGAACATGATCAATGCAATGAAGATCCGACCAAAATGGAGTATGAATTGGAGGCTACCATCGCATTTGAAGTTGGGATAACGTCCGATCCCAATCCGAGTAAGAAGAAGAAGAAGACCAAGAAGGCGAAGGCAAGAGGTCAGACATTCTCAATATTGAGGACATATTTGTTGGTCAAAGATTGGTTGGCCACAATGATGGATCCAATATGCGTGGCATCGAGCAAAAGGGGAACACGTATTGGGAGAAAATTTTGAAGGAGTATCACGAACAAAAGGAGTATGTGGAGCCGCATCCTATCGTCACCACCCACAGTGTGGCATCTCTCCAACATCGTCGGGGGATCATCCAAGGGAAGTGAACAAGTATGTCGACTACTACTCACAAGTGACCAAACACCCTCAAAGTGGGATGGGAGTGGCAACTCATGTAACCTCAATTGCTTCATCTTGTCGTCATTTGCATATGGTTCTTGTGTAAGTATTCTCGTTTTAATACATATGTGTTTGCTAGACGGTGGTGGGGACCACTTAGTATCACAAGGTGGAGAAGAAGCCCTTTGCTTTTAGCCATTGTTGTATCATATTGAATGGCAAGCCAAAGTGGAACCAACTTGTGGACGATCTCAAGTCCGGCAAGAAGAGGAATGATGGATCAAGATCCAACCAATCAATTGGGTTGGATGATGAAGAGGACGATGTTGTCGTGACGAATGGAAAAGCCACCTTGACAAAGGATAACTGCCAAGTCATGGGAAACAAGTGGGAGAAGGCACATGCCTCCCGTGATACCGCGGCTACAAAAATAATGTCCACGTGAATGGGCATTTTTTCGATGAGGGAGAACAATAAGGAGGAGAGGTACTTGTTGGATGCGCAAAAAGAAATGGACCGGAAGAGGTCGAAGAAGAAGCTCGAAATTGAGAGGGAAAAGATCGAGTTGGAGAAGTAACAAGTGAAGGAAATATGCCCTAGAGGCAATAATAAAGTTGTTATTTTATATTTCCTTATTTCATGATAAATGTTTATTGTTCATGCTAGAATTGTATTAACCGGAAATTTGATACATGTGTGAATACATAGACAAAATATTGTGTCCCTAGTAAACTTCTACTAGACTAGCTCGTTAATCAAAGATGGTTAAGTTTCCTAACCATAGACATGTGTTGTCATTTGATGAACGGGGCCACATCATTAGTAGAATGATGTGATGGACAAGACCCATTCGTTAGCTTAGCATTATAATCGTTCAGTTTTATTGACATTGCTTTCTTCATGTCAAATACATATTCCTCCGACTATGAGATTATGCAACTCCTGGATACCGGAGGAATGCCTTATGTGCTATCAAACATCATAACGTAACTGGGTGATTATAAAGATGCTCTACAAGTATCTCCGAAGGTGTTTGTTGGGTCAGCATAGATCGAGATTAGGATTTGTCACTCCGAGTACCAGAGAGGTATCTCTGGGCCCTCTCAGTAATGCACATCATTAGAAGCCTTGAAGCAAAGTGACTAATGAGTTAGTTGCAGAATGATGCATTAAGGAACGAGTAAAGAGAGTTGCTGGTAATGAGATTGAACTAGGTATGAAGATACCGATGATTGAATCCCGGGCAAGTAACATACCGATGACAAAGGGAATAACGTATGTTGCCATAACGGTTCGACCGATAAAGATCTTCGTAGAATATGTGGGAGCCAATATGAGCATCCAGGTTCCGGTATTGGTTATTAACTGGAGAGGTGTCTCGGTCATGTCTACATAGTTCTCAAACCCGTAGGGTCCACATGCTTAACGTTCGATGACGATTTTGTATTATATGAGTTATGTAATTCGGTGATCGAATGTTGTTTGGAGTCCCGGATGAGATCATGGACATGACAATGAGTCTCGAAATGGTCGAGAGGTAAAGATTGATATATAGGACGATGGTATTCAGACATCGGAAGTGCTTCGGAGTGTACCGGGTACATATCGGGTCACCGGAAGGGGTTGGCCAAGAGGGGAAATGTAGCAGCCAGCAGGGGCTGTTGCACCCCTTATATGGGCCGAACCAGAGGAGGAAGGAAAGAGGGGAAGAGAGAAGGAAGGGGAGGGTTTCGGTCTCCCCCTTTCTTCCCTCCTCTCTCCTTCTTCCTCCTCCCTCCATATAATATGGTAGGGGGGTGCAAATTGGACTAGGCCCCCAAGTAGCATTCCTCCTACTTGGGGCGCCCCAAGGCTATTCCCCTACCCCTGCCACCTATATATACGTGGGGAAGGGGCGCATAGAACACACATCAACTATTGTTAGCCGTGTGCGGCGCTCCCCTCCACAGTTTACGCCTTCGGTCATATTCTCGTAGTGCTTAGGCGAAGCCCTATGTGGATCACTTCAGCATCACCGTCACCACACCGTCGTGCTGATGGAACTCATCTACTTCCTCGACACTCTGCTGGATCAAGAGTTCCAGAGACATCATCAAGCTGAACGTGTGCAGAACTTGGAGGTGCCGTACATTCGGTGCTTGGTCGGTCGAAATGAGAAGAAGTTCGACTACCTCAATCGCGTTGTCAAACGCTTCCGCTTTTGGTCTACGAGGGTACGTAAACACACTCTCCCCCTCTCGTTGCTGTGCATCTCCTAGATAGATCTTGCGTGAGCGTAGGAATTATTTTGAAATTGCATGCTACATTTTCCAACAGTGGCATCAGAGCCAGGTCTATGCGTAGATGATATGCACGTGTAGAACACAAAGAGTTTTGGGAGGTGATAGTCATACTGCTCTCCACCGATGTCTTATTTTGATTCATGAGACCGGTTCCACCGACAGCATGCAACTAGTTTTGCATAAAGGTGGCTGGCGGGTGTCTGTTTCTCCAACTTCAGTTGAATCGAATTTGACTATGGTCGGTCCTTGTTGTATGTTAAAAAAGCAAACTTGATAAATCACCGTTGTGGTTTTGTGTCGTAGGTAAGAACGGTTCTTGCTAGAAGCCTGTAGCAGCCACGTAAAACTTGCAACAACAAAGTAGAGGACGTCTAACTTGTTTTTGTAGGGCATGCTTGTGATGTGATATGGTCAAGACATGATGTGATATACGTTGTTGTATGAGATGATCATGTTTCGTAAAAGTTATCGGCAACTGGCAGGAGCTTTATGGTTGTCACTTTATTGTATGAAATGCAAACGCCATGTAATTGTTTTACTTTATCACTAAGCGGTAGCGATAGTTGTAGAAGCAATAGTTGGCGAGACAACCACGACACTACGATGGAGATCAAGGTGTCAAACCGATGACAATGGAGGTCATGACGATGCTTTGGAGATGGAGATCAAAAGCACAAGATGATGATGGCCATATCATGTCACATATTTTGATTGCATGTGATGTTTATCTTTTATGCATCTTATTTTGCTTAGTACGGCGGTAGCATTATAAGATGATCCCTTAACTAAAATTTCAAGGTATAAGTGTTCTCCCTGAGTATGCACCGTTGCGACAGTTCTTCGTGCTGAGACACCATGTGATGATCGGGTGTGATAGGCTCTATATTCACATACAATAGGTGCAAGATAATTTTGCACATGCAGAATACTCAGGTTAAACTTGACGAGCCTAGCATGTACAAACATGGCCTTGAAACACTGGAAACCGAAAGGTCGAATGTGATTCATATAATAGATATGATCAACATAGAGATGTTCACCATTGATGACTACTCCATCTCACGTGATGATCGGACATGGTTTAGTTGATTTTGATCACGTATCATTTAAATGACTTGAGGGATGTTAATCTAAGTGGGAGTTCTTAAGTAATATGATTAATTGAACTTAATTTATCATGAACTTAGTCCAGATAGTTTTTGTATATCTATGTTGTAGATCAATGGCCCGTGCTACCGTTCCCTTGAATTTTAATGCGTTCCTAGAGAGAGCTAAGCTGAAAGATGATGGTAGCAACTACACGGACCGGGTCCGTAACTTGAGGATTATCCTCATTGCTGCACAGAAAAATTATGTCCTTGATGCATTGCTAGGTGAAAGGCCTACTGCAGGAGGTAATGCTGATGCTATGAACGTCTGGCAAGCTCGATCTGATGACTACTCGATAGTTCAGTGTGCCATGCTTTACGGCTTAGAATCAGACTTCAAAGACGTTTTGAACGTCATGGACCATATGAGATGTTCCAGGAGTTGAAGTTAATATTTCAAGCAAATGCCCGAGTTGAGAGATATGAAGTCTCCAACAAGTTCTATAGCTGCAAGATGGAGGAGAACAGTTTTGTTAGTGAACACATACTCAGAATGTCTGGATATCATAATCACTTTTCTCAACAGGGAGTTAATCTTCCAGATGATTGTGTCATTGACAAAGTTCTCCAATCACTGCCAGCAAGCTACAAATGCTTCACGATGAACTATAATATGCAAGGTATGGAGAAGACTATTCCCGAGCTCTTTGCAATGCTCAAGGCTGCAGAGGTTGAAATCAAGAAGGAGCATCAAATGTTGATGGTTAACAAGACCGTTAGTTTCAAGAAAAAGGGCAAGGGAAAGAAGGGGAACTTCAAGAAGAATGGCAAGCAAGTTACCACTCTCAGGAAGAAGCCCAAAGCTGGACCCAAGCTTGAAACCGAGTGCTTCTACTGCAAAGGGACTGGTCACTGGAAGCGGAACTGCCCCAAGTATTTGGCGGATAAGAAGGATGACAAAGTGAACAAAGGTATATTTTATATGCATGCTATTGATGTGTACCTTACTAATGCTCGTAGTAGTGCCTGGGTATTTGATACCGGTTCGGTTGCTCATATTTGTAACTCGAAATAGGGAATACGGATTAAACGAAGATTGGCTAAGGACGAGGTGATGATGCTCGTCCAGAATGGTTCCAAGGTCGATATGATCGCCGTCGGCACGCTACCTCTACATCTACCTTCAGGATTAGTTTTAAAACTGAATAATTGTTATTTGGTGCTAGCGTTGAGCATGAACATTATATCAGGATCTTGTTTAGTGCGAGACGGTTATCCATTTAAATCAGAGAATAATAGTTGTTCTATTTATATGAGTAATACCTTTTATGGTCGTGCACTCTTGAAGAGTGGTCTATTTCTGTTGAATCTCGATTGTGGTGATACACATATTCATAATATTCATGCAAAAAGATGCAAAGTTGATCATGATAGTGCAACATATTTGTGGCACTGCCGTTTAGGTCATATTGGTATAAAATGCATGAAGAAACTCCATGCAGATAGACTTCTGGAATCACTTGATTATGAATCATTTGATACTTGCGAACCATGCCTCATGGGTAAGATGACTAAAACTCCGTTCTCCGGAACAATGGAGCAATCCAATGACCTATTGGAAATAACACATACCGATGTATTCGATCCGATGAGTGTTGAGGCTCGCGGTTAGTATCGTTATTTTTTGACCTTCGTGATTCGAGCAGATTTGGCTATATCTACTTAATGAAACACAAGTCTCAAACATTTGAAAAGTTTAAAGAATTTCAGAGTGAAGTGGAGAATCATCGTAACAAGAAAATAAAGTTTCTACGATCTGATTGCGAAGGTGAATATTTGAGTTACGAGTTTGGACTTCATTTAAAATAATCTGGAATAGTTCATAACTCACGCCACCTGGAACACCACAGCGTAATGGTGTGTCCAAACGTCGTAACCGTACTTTATTAGATATGGTGCGATCTATGATGTCTCTTACGGATTTACAATATCGTTTTGGGGTTATGCATTAGAGACAACTGCATTCACGTTAAATAGGGCACCGTCAAAATTCGTTGAGACGACACCGTATGAACTGTGGTTTTGCAATAAACCTATGTTGTCGTTTGGGGATGCGATGCTTATGTCAAAAGGCTTCAGCCTGATAAGCTCGAACCCAAATCGGAGAAGTGCGTCTTCATAGGATACCCTAAGGAAACAATTGGGTACACATTCTACCACAGATCCAAAGGCAAGATCTTTGTTGCCAAGAATGTAACCTTTCTAGAGAAGGAGTTTCTCTCGAAAGAAGTGAATGGGAGGAAAGTAGAACTTGATGAGGTAATTGTACCTTCTCTCAATTTGGAAAGTAGCTCATCTGAGAAATCCGTTCCCGTGATGCCCACACCAACTAGAGAGGAAGCTACTGATAATGATCATGAAACTCCAGATCAACTTACTACTGAACCTCGTATGTCAACCAAAGCACGATCCGCGCCAGAGTGGTATGGTAATCCTATTCTGGAAGTCATGTTACTTGACCATGATGAACCTACAAACTATGAAGAAGCTATGATGAGCCCAGATTCCGATAAATGGCTTGAGGCCATGAAATCTGAGATAGGATCCATGTATGAGAACAAAGTGTGGACTTTGGTGGATTTGCCCGATGATCGACGACCCATAAAAAATAAATGGATCTTCAATAAGAAGACTGACGTTGATGATAATGTTACTGTCTATAAAGCTCGACTTGTCACAAAAGGTTTTCGACAAGTTCAAGAAGTTGACTACGATGAGACTTTCTCACCCGTAGCAATGCTTAAGTCTGTCTGAATCATGTTAGCAATTGTCGCATTTTATGATTATGAAATCTGGCAAATGGACGTCAAAACTGCATTCCGTAATGGATTTCAAAGAGTAGTATATGATGCAACCAGAAGGTTTTGTTGATCCAAAAGGTGCTAACAAAGTGTGCAAGCTCCAGCGATCCATTTATGGACTGGTGCAAGCATCTCGGAGTTAGAATATACGCTTTGATGACGTGATCAGCATATGGTTTTATACAGACTTTCAGAGAAGCCTATATTTACAAGAAAGTGAGTGGGATCTCTGTAGCATTTCTAATACTATATGTGGATGCCATATTGTTGATTGGAAATGATATAGAATTTCATGATAGCATAAACGGATACTTGAATAAAAGTTTTTCAATGAAAGACCTCGGTAAAGCTGCTTATATATTAGGCATCAAGATCTATAGAGATATATCAAGACGCTTAATAGGACTTTCACAAAGAACATACCTTGACAAAGTTTTGAAGAAAGTTCAAAATGGATTAGTCAAAGAAAGGGTTCTTTCCTGTGTTACAAGGTGTGAAATTGAGTCAGACACAATGCCCGACCACTGTAGAAGATAGAGAGAAAATGAAAGTCATTCCCTATGCCTCAGCCATAGGTTCTATCATGTATGCTATGCTGTGTACCAGACCTAATGTGTGCCTTGCTATAAGTTTAGCAGGGAGGTACCAAAGTAATCCAGGAGTGGATCATTGGTCGGCGGTCAAGAACATCCTGATGTACCTGAAAAGGACTAAGGATATGTATCTCGTTTATGGAGGTGACAAAGAGCTCGTCGTAAATGGTTACGTCGATGCTAGTTTTAACACTGATCCAGATGACTCTAAGTCACAAACCGGATACGTATTTATATTGAATGGTGGAGCATTCTATTGGTGCAGTTCCAAGCAGAGCATCGTGCCAGGATCTACATGTGAAGCGGAGTACATAGCTGCTTCGGAAGCAGCGAATAAAGAAGTATGGATGAAGGAGTTCATATCCGACCTAGGTGTAATACCTAGTGCATCGGGTCCAATGAAAATCTTCTGTGACAATACTGGAGCAATTGCCTTTGCGAAGGAATCCAGATTTCACAAAAAGACCAAACACATCAAGAGACGCTTCAACTCCATCCCTGATCTAGTCAAGCAGGGAGACATAGAGATTTGCAAAATACATACGAATCTGAATGTAGTAGACCCGTTGACTAAGCCTTCCACGAGCAAAACATGATCAACACCAAGACTCCATGGGTGTTAGAATCATTACAATGTAATCTAGATTATTGACTCTAATGCAAGTGGGAGACTAAAGGAAATATGCCCTAGAGGCAATAATAAAGTTGTTATATTATATTTCCTTATTTCATGATAAATTTTTATTATTCATGCTAGAATTTATTAACCGGAAACTTGATACATGTGTGAATACATAGACAAAATATTGTATCCCTAGTTAGCCTCTACTAGACTAGCTCCTTAATCAAAGATGGTTAAGTTTCCTAACCATAGACATGTGTTGTCATTTGATGAAAGGGATCACATCATTAGTAGAATGATGTGATGGACAAGACCCATTTAGCTTAGCATTATTATCGTTCAGTTTTATTGCTATTGCTTTCTTCATGTCAAATACATATTCCTCCGACTATGAGATTATGCAACTCCCAGATACCAGAGGAATGCCTTGTGTGCTATCAAATGTCACAACATAACTGGGTGATTATAAAGATTCTCTACAGGTATCTCCAAAGGTTTTTGTTGGGTTGGCATAGACCGAGATTAGGATTTGTCACTCCGAGTATCGGAGAGGTATCTCTGGGCCCTCTCGGTAATACACATCATAAGAAGCCTTGCAAGCAAAGTGACTAATGAGTTACTTGCAGGATGATGCATTACGAAACGAGTAAAGAGACTTGCCGATAACGAGATTGAACTAGGTATGAAGATACCGACGATCGAATCTCGGGCAAGTAACATACCGATGACAAAGGGAATAACGTATGTTGTTATAACGGTTCGACCGATAAAGATCTTCATAGAATATGTGGGAGCCAATATGAGCATCCAGGTTCCACTATTGGTTACTAACCGGAGAGGTGTCTCGGTCATGTCTACATAGTTCTTGAACCCGTAGGGTCCGCACGCTTAACGTTTGATGACGATTTTGTATTATATGAGTTATGTGGTTTTGTGACCGAATGTTGTTCGGAGTCCCAGATGAGATCACAGACATGGCGTGGAGTCTCGAAATGGTTGAGAGGTAAAGATTGATATATAGGATGATGGTATTCGGACACGGAAAGTGTTCCGGAGTCTACCGGGTACATATCGAGTCACCGAAAGGGGTTCCGGGCACCCCCCGACAAAAGATATGGGCCTAATGGGCCAAGAGGGGAAATGCAGCAGCCAGCAGGGGCTGTTGCACCCCATATATGGGCTGAACCAGAGGAGGAAGGAAAGAGGGGAAGAGAGAAGGAAGGGGAGGGATCCGGCCTCCCCGTTCCTTCCCTCCTCTCTCCTCCTTCCTTTCCCCTCCGGAAAATATGGTAAGGGGCGGGGGGCGAATTGGACTAGGCCCTACCAGTAGGATTCCTCCTACTTGGGGCGCCCCAAGGTTGTTCCCCTCCCCCTCCCACCTAGATATACATGGGGAGGGGCGCCTAGAACACACATCAACTATTGTTAGCCGTGTGCGGTGCCCCCCTCCATAGTTTATGCCTCCGGTCATATAGGCGAAGCCCTGCGTAGATCAGTTCACCATCACCATCACCACGCCGTCGTGCTGACGGGACTCATCTACTTCCTCGACACTTTGCTGGATCAAGAGTTTGAGGGACGTCATCGAGCTGAACGTGTGCAGAACTCGGAGGTGTCGTACGCTCGGTGCTTGATTGGTCGGAATGAGACCAAGTTCGGCTACATCAACCGCGTTGTCAAACGCTTCCGCTTTCGGAATACGAGGGTACGTAGACACAATCTCCCCCTCTCGTTGCTATGCATCTCCTAGATAGATCTTGCATGAGCGTAGGAATTTTTTTAAATTGCATGCTACGTTTTCCAACAACAAGCGGCGATCAAATGGGAACTCGAGAAGGCCAAGGCATTTGGCAACATAGAGCTTGAGAAGGAGAGGTTGCAACTCGCAAGGGACGCGGAGGATGCGAGGATCATGTTGCCGGATGAAACCCTCTTGGATGAGCATGTGAATAAGTGGCGTGCGGACAAGAAGAAGGAGATTAATGAATGTATAGACTACGAGGCGGCGAGGGCGGCTGCAGCATGGATGCAGGCGGATGAGGCAGCCCGGATGCAGGCGGAGCAGGACGAGCAGGACGCATCCCGCCTGGTGCACGACGCATTTCTCTCATAGCAGGAGCCCGGCCAGTGATCCGAGGCTATCCGTCACGCTCGGACGTTGATTTCATTTTGGCATATCAGGTTTGTTGAACTATTATTTACTTTGCTTTATTTTAAAAAAATTAATTCGAACAATTTGTATCGTATGATCGACGTGCATGATTTGCATGGACCCGAGGATCGAAATATGAGGTATGTGGGTGTACGGCGCAACATATGAGGGGCCGCCGGGTGCTGTCCGTGGACGCGTCCGCGGGCGTATAGGGGACCGGATTTGCTAAGTCTGGTTGTAGATGCTCTAAGGTAGCGAGTGGCGCAGTTGTCTGCCCGCGCGCCAGACACGGCGCGACCCAGGTTCGGATCCCGGCCGCAGCAGGGAGCTGCGCGTGTCATTTTTTTTGGAAAAAATACTATCATCCTCTTTTTATACCGAGTTCAGATCGTTCTGCAGCGGCTAGCCCCTGGTATTAACATGTCAAAATTACCGAAGTTGATACTAAAATCCACGTGTAATGTCCCAATTATGTTACTATGCAATTAACTCTAGCAGGAGACTAAAGTTCGGGTAAAAGAAAAACAGGAGACTAAAGTTCATCTGTTGCCCCTCAAAAAAAAATCATCAATAGCTTTCGGAGATGTCTACCGTGCAGTCAACTGCATTTTTTTTACTTTGTTAGAAATTAGAAGTGGCCAGTGCAGATTATTTAGTGTCTAAACATAATGCGTCGTTTTCCTTATCGAGCGTGCAGTATGTACATGCACGCCCGATCAGTTTACACCTTACGCGTGTACAAAGACCCAACCAGGAATATCCTTAAAGCTATGCTAGTGACCAAATCAATCTACAATGTTTTGGATGAAAAATCAACCAAAACCATAGGCACAGGATCGAATCTGTGTGTCGTGATCAAGCATGTCATGCACACCAAAGTATACCACTAACACGATAGTGAGAAGTTGCTGGGGAAAGGAAGCACGCTGCGACTCGTAACAAATGGATAACTTGCATTTTGGGAAGTACCGGATACCATCCGTTCGTTTCATTGCAAGTGCTGTACCTGGCCTATCACTGCCTAGTGTATCATCACGCACTAATTCCTAAGCTCCCCGTCCTCATCGCACACTCCATTAACTGCAGGGATTGCGATGCGAGGAGATCGGCATGATCTCCGGCAGCGAGCATCTGTCGTGCGTGTGTGTCTAAACTGAATATCCGGCTTAGGAATATCTGTTTGACCTACCTCATGAGATGAGATATAGCCCCATTCTGGCCCATGAACGGTACATCGATCGATGATCACACGTTAGTTAGTCCACACTACGCCGTACGCACGACTCACCCACCCACCCGCCACCACTCGAAATATGCTTTCATTCCGATTTTATAGAAAAAGCAAGCACCATACAACCAAGCTCAAAGTACCAAAGCAAATAAGGCCGCTGGGACAACAACACAAGCATGCCCAAAAATCATAAAGGAAATGGAAAAAAAGCCATCGAGTGGCCGACTAGAAGGCGGCCCTGCGAAGATGATAGCCGACGCACAATAGCTAGAAAGCGCATCCAGCATGCGCCCAAGCCAGTCACGGTTGCCTAGACAACGGGGGCATGTGCTGCAAGAAAGCGAGAAATTGAAGAGCGAATCAGAAGCCTACAGCTGAAAGATTCGCTCGATCACCATTTTATTGCGAGTCGTCCATAAGGTCCACATCATAGCCATAAAGATTAGCCATAATAAGCGTCGATTGCAGCCGGTCTGGGTAGTTCTGGTCTGCAGGAACCTCCCAGTCGGGCTCTAGTGCCTCGCGCACAAAACTCCACAGAACCCGCGCCGCCGTGCAGGAAAACAAGATGTGAGTTCCCGTCTCCGGGACATTGGGGGCATAGACCATTACCCCGGGCAGTTTTGCTTGAGCTCTATCCCAGAGGGCAGGCAATCCCGCAGCAGCTGCCACACAAAGATCTTGATCTTCGGAGGAAGCAGTGCCTGAGAGCCATGAAATAGTTGGCGAAGGCTTAGGGCCTGGTGTGCCGTACTAACGGAGAACTCACCCGAAGGTGAGAGGCTGCAAGAAACGGTGTCCGGGGAATCCGTCAATACCGGATGGAGGGCGACCCACAAACTATCCCACTCCAGCATTTCCTCCTGCCCAAATGTGCGGCGGAATAGGATATTCCACGGCTCATCCAGGTAGGCCGTGGAAACTAGGATCCTCGGGTTAGTGCAAATAGAAAACAAACTAGGGAACCACACCTGGAGAGGCACGCCACCCACCCATGGGCCCAACCAAAACTGGGCACCTCCCACATTATCTACAGAGAAGGAGACCCCGAGACGGATATCCTCCTTGATCTTCTGGATTGATTTTAGAACTGAGAGCCCCCCAAGCGAGAACAGACCATGAGGGGCTCGCCTCGTATGTATTCACCTGAATAAGTTGAAGCCACGGCCAACCTCAATATACATGTGTAAGCTTGCTATGTTAGAGCTAATGAGGACAATTTTACTTTCCTTAGAAGTGAACTGTCCACACCAAGGCTTGGCACCGAACGCTACTCGTCCCACCAGCGGATCAAATTCACTCAACATGATCCTAGAATCAGATATCGGCATCTCCGGAGAAGTAATGGGAAGAGCCGGTAGCTTGCAGTTATGTTATTCGCAATTCGTCGTTGCTCGGCCGTGGAGTATCCCAGGACGACCACCTCACTCTTATCAAAGTTAATCTTAAGTCCCCGACATGGCCTCAAAACCAAAAGGAACTTGAGATTAACGATGTCAAGGTCTGACCCCTCGACCAAAATCATGGTGTCATCCGCATACTGTAAGTGGGTAACACCACCTCCGGGGATCAGGTGACCCACCACCCCTTTTAGGTGGCCGACCGATCTGGCTTTATCTAGGATGCCCGCCAGGACATCAACAGCTAGGTTGATAGAAGAGGGGATATGAGATCCCCTTGCTGCATTTCCCAGTGGACCTAAAAAAGAACCCACCTCACCATTGATGGTAATGGCATTGTTCCCAGTCCGAGCCAACTGCGTTAATCAGGAGCACCATCTCTCATCAAACCCTCGGTGTTGGATAACGAGCCTCAATAAGTACCAATCCAGGTGGTCGTATGCCTTTTGGAAGTCCAACTTGAGAAAGACGCCCCTATGGCCTTGCGTTGCCACCTCATGGATAATTTCATCAAGAGACAAGATCCCATTGAGGATTCACCGTCCCTTCACAAACGGGGTCTGGAAAGGGTGAGCGACCCTCTCTGCCAGAGGGGCCAACCATGTAGCACAAACTTTAGCAAAAATCAATTTAAGCATGTTAATCACTGAGACCGGACTAAAGTGTCTGATTCCGTCGCCCCAACTCTTTTGGGGATAAGGGTGATGACACCATAGTTTATTCGGGACATGTCAAAAGTTCCAATGTAGAATTTGTGGAACATAGGCATGATCCCCGGACGTAGGACATCCCAGAACTTTTGAAAAAATACCATTGATAGGCTATCCGGTCCAGGGGCTGACCCCGCCTTCATGGACGCAATAGCTCTACCCACCTCATCTCGCGAGAATGGAAGAGTCAGTTCTCCATTCTTGCTGACAGAAACTCTGGCCTCATAGGACCATAAGTCTTCCATCAGGGAGATCCCTCCACGAGCGCCATAAAGAGCTCGTTGTAGGAGTAGATACGGGAACTAATCTCATCTGGAGGTTCCCCGAGGGTGTCACCCTCCCAGAGACATGGAATGGAACATGATAACTTGGTATCGCTTCCATTTCAATTTGGATTTGAATTAGGGCTCATCTCTTTATTCAATTTGAATTAGGGCTCATCTCTTTATTCAATTTGAATTGAGTTCATAATTTGATTTGGTTTCACTAAGTTAAATTGAATTATGAATTATTTTAGAATTGACTAAGTTGGTTCAATTCAACTCAAATACAATTAATGCTTCCCTAAAGTCAAATACAAGTCCAATATAATTACTAAAGTTTATTTATTTAATTCAAGTTCAACTTAAGTCAAATACAGATCCAAAATGATTTATTATGTGAACATAGTTTTTAACCTTATTTAAGTTTGAATTAAATTTAATTTAAGTTTAATTCCCTAAAATCAATTATTAACTCCAAAATAAATACCGGGTTTAATTTAATTCACTAAACCTCATTGCAAAAGTTTTATTCAAATTAAACCTAGGGTTTCAAGTTATAACTAGACAATGTTTGACTTTAATTCAAATTAATTTAATTTCCTAAAGTCACTAATAACCCAAAATTATTATCTAAAGTTCATATTATGTTTCTCATCCTAGATGCAAAATAATTGTTCTAATAAACATTTTAATTCAAAGTTAACCATATTTTGGTTTAAATACTACTCCCTCCATTTCTAAATATAGGGTGTATAGTTTTTGGCATGGAAATTAAAGAACACACGTGGAGAGAAAATTCACAAGTTTTGGGCAAGATTACACCTGACTAATTGACACGAGAAAATAGAGGAGCTTGCCTAACATAAGGAAATGTAATCAAATCCCTAAAAAAATTATCCAAACGAACTGTGCAACGCAATACACCTTATATTTTGGATTTTTTCTCAAAATTCTATACACCTTATATCAAGGAGCGGAGGGAGTATTTGAATTATAGGTATTGTTTAAACTATATGCAAATTCAAATTCTAAATTATTTAAAATTGTACTCCCTCCTTCCATGTATATAGGGTCTAATGTGTTTTTCAAGGCTAACTTTGACCACATGTTAGAGCAATAATATATGACATGCAACTTACACAAAGCACACCATCAAATTCATACGTCGAAGGACCTTCTAATGATATAATTTTCACATTATACATCTCATATATTATTAATCTTATCAACGGTCAAGGGCAACCTCAAATAATTTATTAGGCCCTATATATATGGAAGGAGGGAGTACTACAGTAGCTAAGTTGAAACTATATTTTAGTAGGTTTAATTTGCAAAAAGAATCGATTTATTTGGATTTAAAAATGCAAGTTATGCCCTATTTGAATTTAAATTCATTCTATTCTAAATTTTCTTTTCCTAGCTGAAATTGCGTTTCATGATGGTCATTTTGCAAAAGGAATCACTAAATTTGGATTTAGAGAATAAAAGTTATGGTGGTTTTAAGTTACAAGGGGTTTTCTACAAAAGAGCCATTTATTTGAATTAAACGGAAATTATTCCGGATAATGTTTCGGATAAGTATATGATGTGGTGATCTCCAGTTGGCTAGTACTAGTTCGGATAAGTGAACGTGTGTGCACCGTTGGATCAAAATGAACGGGCAGGATTAGATCTGGAGCTCACCGGGCGACGCTAGGTTGTGAGAAAGACGCCGGAAAACATGGGCATGGCGGCGGACACCGGCGCTGACTTGGGAGTGGAGGTTGCCGATGTTCCATACGGTCTTAGGCAACGCGAGAGGCACGGTTGAACGTGGACGACGGACACGAGGTCGATGGTGGGCCTTTCCAAGGGTGGGGACGACAGTGACGAGCAGGGCGAGCTCGCCGGAGACGCGACAGTGGCGGAGCTTCTCAGGTGTAGAAGAACTGCTCGAAATCAAGCACTCCTAGATGACTGAGTGGGTCAGGGAGGTTCACGAGATCGTAGGAAGATCATGGACAAAGTCAAGGGGTCTAGAGCGTGCCCACCTCACCGAATCAATGGCTAGGCGGTGGAGAGGCTTGGGTCTCATCATCGTCGGGCCTCCAGGGGATTCGAGCACAACAACAATGTCTGGGAGGTTCACCATGGTGCTGGGTCGGTTGGCGGCGATGACTAGTCGGGGCAGTGGCTGCCTCACCGAAATTGTGGCCGGCGGAAGCGTGACGGCGAGAGGCGCCGCGGGATGGGGTGAAAGAGAGAGGCAATGGGCTGGATTTATTGGAAATGGTGGTTGGGCTTGCTTGCATGATGGGCGCGATAAGTGGGTGATGTGGGCGCGGGCGTGCTCAGGAATGTGGGCGTCGTGGGCGGTTGCAAGCGAGAGGTGGGGGACAGCCTGACGTACTGGTCGTGCACTTCAGCGAGGGAGAGAGAGAGATGGGGCACGGGTGGGGTGCTGGGCTGGCTGGCTAGTTGGGCTGGGGCCTGGCTAGCTGGCTGGCTGGGCCCTTTTTTTCTGTTTCTGTTTTCTCTTTTCACATTTTCACATTTTCTTTCTAAATTCAACTTTGTTTTGAATTTAAATTTCTTCCAACAAAGACTATTTTTGTAAATTCCAAATGGAATATTTCTAACTATGCAAACTTTTTGTTTGAGCATTTTGGGTATATATTTCTGCACTTATTATTTCCTTTTGAATTTGGATTTGGTTTCAAAACCAAATGTGTTCAAAATCCAATTTAGAAAATTTCCAGTAGGCCACACTCATTATTTGGACTTATGGGATTCCTTTTCTTGCCAAATGAATGACAAGTCATTTTTAAATAATTTCCTTTTGATTTTTGAATTGATTCCAAACCTATCCAACTCAAATCTTTAGGACAAATTTAATAGGGCTTGAATATTACTTGGGACTTAATAAGGATTGCCTCATGCCCAAATAACATCTAAACAATGATCTAGATTCTACCAAAGGCTAGCTAGAATTCCACTAGTGGCATTGGGCTTTAAACCCTTTTAGGCAAACATTCAATCAGACGATCATGCAAATCAAAGTCAACCGCAAGCAATCATAGGCATTTAGGGGGTTTCCTATAAAAAAATTTATTCCCTGTGAAATTTTTAACATACCATATTTGGGAAAATCTAGGATGTGACAAGCAGATAGTATTTCCATAGTTAAGAACCAAGCTTTATCGAACCAGAAGTAGACGACACACAGGCAACTTTGACAATACCTGCACACACAAACAAATGCTTGCACCCAACAAAGGCAAGGGAGCGTTACTCCTCTTGTTCTTGCCAGTTGCAAGTATCAAATCTTATAGTGGTACATATAATAAATAAAAGTAAAAGAAAACATCGAGAAATTACAAGATTTTGTTTTAATATAGAGGCGAATCGACCTGGAGCCCATAGCATTCACTAGAGGTGCATCTCTCATAAATAGCATGGGTGGGTAAACAAATTACTCTTGGGCAAGTGACAAAAAAGTGCATAGTTGTGTTGATCATCCATGGCATAATTAATATATAGGCATTTCGTCCATGACAAGTAGACCATAATCTAACTGGATCTACTACTATTACTCCACCCCAAGACTGCTATCCGGCATGCATGTCAAACTATTAGGCTCATGACAAACAGAGTAACGCATTAAGCAAGATGATATAATGTAGTTAGAATAAGATCAAGCGATATGTTCAAAACTTGTTGTTTTATCCTTAGTAGCAACAATATAATACGTGCCTTGCAACCCCTCTTGTCACAGAGTAAGTACACCACAAGATTGAACCTACCACTATGCGCCACTCCCACTGAAGATCTAATCATTAACTTGGCCAAAGAAAACTCATAGATCGGAAACCATACATAGAAATTACATATAAGAGAAACTTCAAAGAGATTCAAATACTTTCAATGAATAATTTGATCATAAAGCCACAATTCGTCAGATCCTAACAAACGCACTGCAAAAGTTTACATCGGATTGACTCAGATCAGATTGTTATATTGAAGATCATGAGAGAGAGAGATATCTAGCTACTGCTATGGACCTCTAGGTCCTGTGGGAACTACTCACACATCATCATGGAGGAAGCAAGGTTGATGAAGATTGCCTCCCCAATGGTTCCCCCCATCAAGAGAGTACCGACGGAGGCCTCCATATGGGATCGCTCCAGAACAAAGGCTTGCGGCAGCGAAATAATTGTTTCGGGTCTTCTCTGGGGGTTTCTGAATATTATGGAATTTATAGGCCATGAATTAAGGCAATCGAGGCCACGAGTGGGCCACAAGGCACCTAGGCGAGCCCTACTCCCTAGGGCGTGACCCCTACCTGGTGGCTCCCTTGTGCATCTTCTGGTCTCCTTCCGAAGCTTTTAGGGTCTCTTTATGCCCAGAAAAAATCATCAAAAAGTTTCGTCGTGTTTGGACTTCGGTTGGTATGGATTTCCTAGAAAACCAAAAGCATGCAGAAAATAGGAACTTGCACTGGGCACTGAGTTAATAGGTTAGTCCATAAAAACAATATAAGATGGCATATGAAGTATAAAAAAGTGATAATACAATAGCATGAAACAATAAAAAATTATAGATATGTTTCCCTCAAAAAAATTACAGATATGTTGGAGACATATCAAGATCCGCTCAAACCTATGCATATACACGAGAGGAGTCTCAAGTAGTATACCATCCTTGAAGGGCACAAGTAGACACGTGTAAAGGAGAAGATTCATGTTTATATGTTTGAAGTAGATGTTGCACGTGTCTCTTGGAAATGGTTCTTTTGACAAGGAGATGTCTGTAGGATGCTCCGCATCAAATCCCCTATCCAAAATAGGTATGTCTTTGCTCTCATGCATTTTAAGTATTTGCAGCCTAGGGTCCATGCTGACGGCAGATTTGGGGAAATTTGACTAGATTTACTTTGTGCTTGAATTGTATGTTTCTAGATTATATTTGAGACATTTACATGCAATTGTATGGGAAGAATTCATACATGCAAAGATAACCATGAAGAATGTTAGATATTTCACACGACATTAATTATGCTTGCAGTGGCTGTTGATTATTTCATTCCCTATATTATGTGAGAGGAATGGATAGGATTAGAAGGATTGGCTATTTCGGACAACAATATGAAGGTTTCAGAAATGTATGGACAATATGAGCCCACAAAGATCATGCACTTGATTGTTGTGAAGACCAACAAGCAACATACATTGATACTTTCTCTAGTTAGGAAATCAAGAGAAATTCAGAAAAACCAATGTTACATTAAAGCCGAGGCGGAGGATGTTGGCTTAACTCAAGAGGTGAAGCCCCTGTTGTGTTTGTTGTAAGTGCAGAAGTTGTGCACAAAAATTCTGATGATTATGTTGGATCATCAAAATGAATTGGGAAACAAAAAATTGCCAATTTTATGCCACTAAGATCATTGTGTCCTCCCATTGATGACTGCAATGTCTATTCTCAAGAGAGTGTGCAAAACAACTAGCCAGAGGCCAGTGTGAACAATGATGATTTTTAGTTTGACGAGGAAGAGGAGGAGCATGTTACTAAAGTGGAAGAGGAAGAGCATGTTGTTGAAGAGGACGAGGAAGATTTAGTCGATGATGAGGAGTATGCTGCTGATTGATACGTTTCCAACGTATCTATAATTTGTTTTATTGTTCCATGTTGTTATATTATCAAACTTGGATGTTTTATATTCATTTTATAGCAACTTTATATCTTTTTGGGACTAACTTATTGACATAGTGCCCAGTGCAAGTTGTTGTTTTTTGCTTGTTTTTTACTTTGCAGAATATCCCTATAGAAAGGAGTCCAAAAGCAGCGAAAATTTTTGGAGATTTTTTTGGACCAGAAAACAACTTGGGGGCCAAGGAAGGACCAGAGGGGAGGCCTGTGGGCACGCCCTGGTAGGTTCTGGGGTCCACAGGGGTCTCCTGCACCGCCTCTTCGCCCTATAAATTCTCAAATATTCCATAAACCCTAGGGGAGTCGATGAAACACAATTCTAGCCGCCGCAAGTTCCAGAACCACGAGATCCAATCTAACACCATCACAGAGGGGTTCATCATCCTCATTGGTGCCTCTCCGTTGATGCGTGAGTAGTTCACCATAGACCTACGTGTCCGTAGGCAGTAGCTAGATGGCTTCTTCTCTCTTCTTGATTCTCAATACAATGGTCTCTTGGAGATCTATTTGATGTAATGACTTTTTGCGGTGTGTTTGTTGGGATCCGATGAAGTTCGAGTTTATGATCAGAACTATATGCGTGAATATTATTTGAGTTTTCTTTGATCTCTTATATGCATGATTATTTATAGCCTCATATTTTTTTCTTCGAATCTTTGGTTTAGTTAGGCCAACTAGATCGATTTTTCTTGCAATGGGAAGAGGTGCTTTGTGATGGGTTCAATCGAACGGTGTCCTCACCCAGTGATAGAAGGGGCAGCGAGGCACGTATGTATCATTGCATTTAAGGATAACAAGATGGGATCTATTCCTACATGAATAGACATTATCTACATCGTGTCATCATTCTTATTGCATTACTCCGTTTCTCCATGAACGTAATACACTAGATGCATGCTGGATAGCGGTTGATGTGTGCAGTAATATATAGTAGTAGATGCAGAATCATTTCGGTCTACTAATCTTGGACATGATACCTATATATTGATCATTGCCTTGGATATTGATGTTTGCCTGAACTATGTCGGTATTTCCCCAAAGAAGAAGGGATGATGCAACACAGCGATGGTAGGTATTTCCCTCAGTGATGAGACCAAGGTTATCGAACAAGTAGGAGAACCAAGCAACACAACGTAAACAGCGCATGTACACAAATAACAAAAACTCGCAAGCGGACGTGTTAAAGGGGTTGTCAATCCCTTTGGCGAGAAGACGTGATAAAGTGTGATAGATAGGATAAATAGATCGCCAAATAAATAAACTGCAACAAGGTATTTTTGTATTTTTGGTTCAGTAAATCTGAAAACAAAAGCAAAGGAAAATAGATCGCAAAGGAAAATATGATGAGAAGAGACCCGGGGGCCGTAGGTTTCACTAGTGGCTTCTCTCGAGAAAAATAGCTAACGGTGGGAAAACAATTACTGTGGGAAATTGATAGAACTTCAAATAATCATGATGATATCCAGGCAATGATCATTATATAGGCATCATGTCCAAGATTAGTAGACCGACTCCTGCCTGCATCTACTACTATTACTCCACACATCGACCGCTATCCAGCATGCATCTAGTGTATTATGTTCATGGAAAAACGAAGTACTGCAATAAGAACGATGACATGATGTAGACAAGATCTATTTATGTAGAAATAGACCCCATCTTGTTATCCTTAATAGCAACGATACATACGTGTCGTTTCCCCTTCTGTCACTGGGATCAAGCACCGTAAGATCGAACCCATCACAAAGCACCTCTTCTGATTGCAAGATAAATAGATCAAGTTGGCCAAACAAACCCCAAATATCGGAGAAGAAATACAAGACTATAATCAATCATGCATATAAGAGATCGAAGAAAGCTCAAATAACTTTCATGGATAAAAACATATATCTGATCATAAACTCAAAGTTCATCGGATCCCAACAAACACACCACAAAAATACTTACATCATATGGATCTCCAAGACACCATTGTATTGACAATCAAGAGAGAGAGAGAGGAACCATCTAGCTACTAACTACGGACCCGTAGGTCTACAAAGAACTACTCACACATCATCGAAGAGGCACCAATGGACATGATTAACCCCTCTGAGATGGTGTCTAGATTGGATCTGGTGTTTCTGAAACTTGCGGCGACTGGAATTGATTTTCGTCGACTCCCCTAGGGTTTCTGGAATATTGGGATATTTATAGAGCAAAGAGGCGGTGCAAGAGGCCACAGAGGTGGGCACAACCCACCTGGGCGCGCCTGGGCATCCAGGCGCGCCCTGGTGGGTTGTGCTCCCCTCGAAGCTCCCCTCAGGTACTTTGTTGGCCCAATGGATGTCTTCTGGTCCAAAAAAATCCACAAAATGTTTCATTGTGTTTGGACTCCATTTGATATTGATTTCCTATGATGTAAAAAACATGCAGAAAACAACAACTGGCACTAGGCACTACGTCAATTGGTTAGTACCAAAAAATTATATAAAATGACTGTAAAATGATTGTAAAACATCCAAGAATGATAATATAACAGCATGGAACAATAAAAAATTATAGATACGTTGGAGACGTATCAGCATCCCCAAGCTTAATTCCTGCTCGTCCTTGAGTAGGTAAATGATAAAAATAGAATTTTTAATGTGGAATGCTGCCTAACATCTTCATCACATTTTCTTTTCTTAGTAGCATGGACATTTGGACTTTTATGTGGTTCAAAGCAATAGTCTAGTTTTGACATGAAGACTTTAATACTCAAGAATACCAACAAGCAACCATGTCTTTCAAAATATCAACACTAAAGCAAGTTATCCCTAGCCCATTATGTTCAATCATTGATCCATACATGAAACTCACTCGAATATTAGCTACACCCAATGCTCAAATACGGCCATAGTGCCCCTTAGTTGGTGCTTTATAAGAGAAGACGGAGACTCAAATTCAAAATAAAAATTGCATAAAGTAAAAGAAAGGCCCTTCGCAGAGGGAAGTAGGGATTTGTAGAGGTGCCAGAGCTCAAAGCGAAAATTGAGAGATAAAAACATTTTGGGAGGCATACTTTTCCCACCAACAAAAACGACTTAGAGCTCCAAACACTTTCCATGCTAGATACGTCATAGGCGGTTCCCAAACAAAAAATAAAGTTTATTCCTTTTTCCACCATTACTTTCACTTTCCATGGCTAACCGTATCCACGGGTGCCCTCCATACCAACACTTTCCAAGGAATTTATTATTTGGAAACATAAAGTAAATTCATTTTTCATTTCGGGACTGGGCATCCCTAATACCTTTGTCGTACTCTCGTGCAATGACAAGTGAATAAACACTCATCGTGGGAATAACACATCTAGCATGGAAAATATTGGCCACCCCTCACCGCCTCGCGAGTGGTACGAGCACACAAAAGAGAAATTTATTTTGAAAATTAGAGATGGCACATGCAAATTTGCTTAGAATGGCACGAAAATACTGCATATAGGTAGGTATAGTGGACTCATATTGTAAAACTGGTATAAAGGGTTTTGGATGCACAAGTAGTGATCATACTTAGTGCAAAATGAAGGCTAGGAAAAAGATTGAGAAGCGACCAACCGAGAAGCGAAAAATTTAGTACCCAAGCATTAAGCATAAGTAACACCGAATAATGCACCACAAGTAGGATATAAATTTCATTGCATAACTATTGACTTTCGTGCTTGCATAGGGAATCACAAACCTTAACACCAATATTCTTACTAAAGCATAATTACTCATCAACATGACTCACATATTACATCGTCATATCTCAAAACCATTACTAGGAATCAAGTTTATTTTGTCCAATGATCTTCATGAAAGTTTTTATTATATCCTCCTTGGATATCTATCACTTTGGGACTAATTTCATATGTTGCTTTTAATAAGCTCAAACAAATATAAGTGAAGAACCTGAGCATAATAGTTCTTTCTCTCAAAACAATCTAAGTGAAGCAAGAGATAATTTATTAAAAAATTACTAACTCCCAAATAAATCTAAGTGAAGCATGAGAGCATTTCTTCAAAAATAACAACGCACACCGTGCTCAAAAAGATATAAGTGAAGCACTAGAGCAATTCCAAGGCTCTAAAAATTTAAGTGAAGCATAGGAGCAAGCATAGCATAATTTCTGGCTCTCTCAAAAAGGTGTGTCCAGCAAGGATTCAAGACTTAAAATGAAAAGCAAAACAAGCAAAGACTCATATCGCACAAGATGCTCCAAGCAAAACTCATAATATGTGACGAATAAAATGTAGCTTCAAGTAAAATACCGATGGTTGTTAGAAGAAAGAGGGGATGCCACTCAGGGGCATCCCCAAGCTTAGTTGCTTGCCACTTCTTGAATATTATCTTGGGGTGCCTCGGGCATCCCCAAGCTTAGCCTTTTGCTAATCCTTATTCCTTCATCCATTGTAAGATCTCCCAAAACTTGAAAACTTCAACCACACAAAACTCAACAAAACCTTCGTGAGATCTGTTAGTATAAGAAAGCAAACCACTACTATAAGTACTGTTGCAAACCCATTCATATTTTATTTTTGCATTATATCCACTGTATTCCAACTTTTTTATGGCAAAAACTCTTCAAAGAAAACCATAGAATCATCAAAACAAGCACACAATGCAAAGTAAGCAGAATCTGTCAAAAACAGAACAACATGTAGCAATCTGACTACTTCGAATACTTCTGTAACTCCAAAAATTCTAAAAAATTAGGACGACGTGAATAATTTGTTTATTAATCTTATTCAAAGAGAATCAACTCCAAATCACTATTCTGCTAAAAACTAAAAATAATTTCGTGAGTGCAAAAGTTTCTATTTTTCAGCAAGATCAAATCAACTTTCACCCAAGTCATCCCAAAGGCCTTGCTTGGCACAAACACTAATTTAAACCACAAAAACACATCTAATCAGGGGCATAATTGGGTATTTTATTGAAAACTGCAAGAAAATCAAAAAGCAAAAAGATACAAGTCGGGTTTCCTCCCAACGAGCGCTATCGTTTTATGCCCCTAGCTAGGCATAATGATTTCAATGATGCTCACACAAAAGATAATAATTGAAACAAAAGAGAGCATACTGAAACATGTGACAAATACATTTAAGTCTAACATACTTCCTATGCATAGGAATTTTATAGGCAAACAAATTATCAAGACAAGAAAAATCTAACATATGCAAAGAAGAGGAATAAAACATTGACGATCTCAACATAACGAGAGGTAATTTAGTAACATGAAAAATTTGACAACCATATTTTCCTCTCTTGTAATAATTACATGCGGGGTCATACTCAAATTCAACAGTATAGCAATCATATAAAATTTTCTTTTCATGATCCACATGCATGCAAAGTTGACAGTCTTCCAAAATAGTGGGATTAACATCAAATAAAGTCATGACCTCTCCAAGCCCACTTTTATCAAAAATTTCATAAGATTCATCAGTCTCTAAAGTAGTGGGATCACTATTACCTAGAGTTGACACTCTTCCAAACCCACTTTCAATATTATCACAAACATATTGATCATGAAACTTAAATAAATTTTCAAGATCATAAGAAGAATCACCCCAATCATGATCATTGCAATAAGTAGTGGACATATCAAAATTAGCATCCCCAAGCTTGGGGTTTTGCATATTATTAGCATAATTGACATTAATAGAATTTATAGCAACACCATTGAAATCAAGCTTTTCATTCAAGGGGCTATCGTGAATCACTTCATAAATTTCTTCTTTTAGCACTTCATCACAATTTTTCAGATTCACGAATTTCAAGCAAAACTTCATAGAGATAATCAAGTGCACTCAAATCACTAGCATCAGGTTCAACATAATTATATCTCTTAAAATGATTAGCTAGTGGATGAGGATCCATATCAATATAATTTTAGCAAGCGAAGATGCAAGCAAATAGAGGACACATGGTCACACAAGCAAACAAAAGATCGAGTGAGAAAAAGGCAAATGAAAAAGAGGGCGAATAAAATGGCAAATTTTTGTGAAGTGGGGAGAGGAAAATGAGAGGCAAATGGCAAATATTTTAAATTGCAAGGGGATGAGATTTGTGATTAGGAACCTGGTTGATGGTGAAGATCTTCCCCGGCAACGGCGCGAGAAATCCCTTTTGATGCATGCTTGAACTACGTCGGTATTACCCCAAAGAGGAAGGGATGATACAACACATCGACGATAGGTATTTCCCTCAGTGATGGGATCAAGGTCATCGAACCAGTAGGAGAACCAAGAAACACAATGTAAACAGCCCCTGCACACAAATAACAAATACTCGCAACCCGAGGTGTTAAAGGGGTTGTCAATCCCTTTCGGGTAACGATGCCTCGAATTGGCGAGAAGACATGAGAAAGTTGTGATAGATAGGATAAATATATCGCAAAATAAATAAAGTGCAGCAAGGTATTTTTGTATTTTTTGGTTTAGTAAATCTGAAAATAAAAGCAAAGGAAAATAGATCGCAAAGGCAAATATGATGAGAAGAGACCCGGGGGCCATAGGTTTCACTAGTGGCTTCTCTCGAGAAAAATAGCAAATGGTGGGAAAACAATTACTGTTGGGCAATTGATAGAACTTCAAATAATCATGACGATATCCAGGCAATGATCATTATATAGGCATCACGTCCAAGATTAGTAGACCGACTCCTGCCTACATCTACTACTATTACTCCACACATCGACCGCAACCCAACATGCATCTAGTGTATTAAGTTCATGGAAAAATGGAGTAATGCAATAAGAACGATGACATGATGTAGACAAGATCTATTTATGTAGAAATAGACCCCATCTTGTTATCCTTAATAGCAACGATACATACGTGTCGTTTCCCCTTCTGTCACTCGGATCAAGCACCGTAAGATCAAACCCATCACAAAGCACCTCTTCCCATTGCAAGATAAATAGATCAAGTTGGCCAAACAAACCCCAAATATCGGAGAAGAAATACGAGGCTATAATTAATCATGCATATAAGAGATCAAAGAAGACTCAAATAACTTTCATGGATAAAAAACATAGATTTGATCATAAACTCAAAGTTCATCAGAACCCAACAAACACATCGCAAAAAGACTTACATCATATGGATCTCCAAGAGATCATTGTATTGACAATCGAGAGAGAGAGAGAGAGAGAGAGAGAGAGAGAGAGAGTGAGATAGAGAGAGAGGAAGCCATCTAGCTACTAACTACGGACCCGTAGGTTCCTGAAGAACTACTCACGCATCATCGGAGAGGCACCAATGGACATGATGAACCCCTCCAAGATGGTGTCTAGATTGGATCTGGTGTTTCTGGAACTTGCGGCAGCTGGAATTGATTTTCATCAACTCCCCTAGGTTTCTGGAATATTGGGGTATTTATAGAGCAAAGGGGCGGTGCGGGAGGCCATCGAGGTGGGCGCAACCCACCTGGGCACGCGTGGGTCTCCAGGCGCGCCCTGGTGGGTTGTGCTCCCCTCAGAGCTCCCCTCAGGTACTTTCTTGGCCCACTGGATGTCTTCTGGTCCAAAAAGTCCACAAAAAGTTTTGCTGCGTTTGGACTCCATTTGATATTGATTTCCTGCGATGTAAAAAACATGCAGAAAACAGCAACTGGCACTGGGCACTATGTCAATAGGTTAGTACCAAAAAATGATATAAAATGACTATAAAATGGTTGTAAAACATCCAAGAATGATAATATGTTGATGATATAACATCATGGAACAATAAAAAATTATGGATGCATTGGAGACGTATCAGATATCGTCATAATTATTTGTTCTTCTACCCACTGTGTGCTATTTTCTCGAGAGAAGCCACTAGTGAAATCTACGACCCCCCAGGTCTGTCTTTTATCATATTTGCTTTCTGATCTATCTTTTGCCATATTTGTTTCCAAATCTATATTTCCAAAAACCCAAATATACCTTCCTTCACTTTTTATTTACTTATTTTATATCATGTTTTATTTAGATCTATTTATCTAAACTCATACAAATTAATCTATCTTTTTGCCGAGGAGGGATTGACAACACCTCATACGCGTTGGGTTGCGAAGATTTGTTCTTTGTTGCAGGTACCGTTTACATAGTGTTGGTTGGTTGTACTACTGGATTGATACCTTGGTTTCATAACTGAGGGAAATACCTACCATAGCTGTACTGCATCATACCTTCCTCTTTGGGGATATACCGATGCAGCTTCTAGCCTCATCAATAGGAATTTCCGGCGCCGTTACCAGGGAGACATGATCAACATCTATCAGGTTCCTAATCACAAATCTTATCTCCTTGCAATTAACATTATTTGAAATTTGCCTCTTGTTTTCATCTCCCCCACTTCTAAAAGTTTTTTGCAAAAGCACAAAAATATTTGCTTTTTTATTTTCCTTCTTTTCCATTTTCCTTTTTCTTGTTTGCCTCTTTGCTTGTGTTGCCATGTGTCTTCTATTTGCTTACATCTTTGCTTGCTAAAACCTATTGATATGGATCCTCATCCACTTGCTAATATTTTCAAAAGATCCAATTATGATGAACCAATTGATAGTGAATTGAGTTCACTAGACTATCTTTATGAAGTTTTGCTTGAGATTCATGAATCTGGAAATTGTGATGAAATGTTAAACGAAGAAATTTATAAAGTGATTCATGATAGCTCCTTGAATGAAAAGCATGATTGCAATGATGTTATTATAAATTCTATTAATGTCAATTGTGTTAGTGATATGCAAAACCCCAAGCTTGGGGATTCTTGTTTTTTTATGTCCACTACTTACTGCAATGATCATGACTGGGGTGATAATGATTCTTATGACCTTGAAAATTTATTTAAACCTCATGATTAATATGCTTGTGGTAATATTAAAAGTGAGTTTGGAAGAGTGTCAACTTTAGCTAAAAATAGTCCCACATATTTGGAGAGTGTTCAGTCTTATGGAAGTTTTGATAAAAGTGCGCTTGGAGAGGTCATGACTTTATTTGATGATAATCTCAGTATTTTGGAAGCGTGTCAACTTTGCATGCATGTGGATCATGAAGAGAATATTTTATGTGATAGTTATATTGTTGAATTTGATTATGATCCTACGTGTAATTATTATGAGAGAGGGAAATATGGTTGTAGAAATTTTTATGTTACTAAATTACCTCTCGTTATGTTAAGATTGTCAATATTTTATTCCTCTCCTTTGCATATGCTAGATGTTTCTTGATTCCTATGCATAGGAAGTATGTTAGACTTAAATTCATTTTTCACTTGTACATGGTGCTCTCTTTGTGTTTCAGTTACTATCTTTCATGTGAGCATCATTGAAATCTTATGCCTAACTAGGGGCATAAAACGATAGCGCTTGTTGGGAGGCAACCCAATGAATGAAATATTTTTTCTCTTTTCTTTCTATTTTTGTGTGTTCACACAATTATGCTACTATTATTATTGTGTTTTTTTGTTTTAGTTAGTGTTTGTGTGTGGCACCCCGGCTCAGGGAGACCGGAACACCCCGTATTCTAGCCCAGAGATCAAGTCTTCTGGAATACGACACTGCTTGGCATACAACGAATCAACTCTTATTACTAATGATATGGATACAATGGTTCCAATATCACAACGGATTACATCGGCATGCCGACACTACACCTAGCATGTTGCTCTATGCTAGCAGTAGAACAACTCATAGCAGCGGAAGAACTCCTAGCAATGGAATAACAACGACAGCGATGGACTCCACTCTGCGGGGACTCTGGCTGGAACGCTTATCCTAGCTCGCAAACTCGGAATCCTCGGAAAGCAAGCAAACATGGCATGACATGCAAACTGGCATGACACGCCAGGTGAGTACTTTGAATGTACTCGCAAGCTCACAACAACCAAAAGCAATCAAGACAAATAACAACATGACATTTATAGGTTAAAGGAATAACAAACATGATTCACTAGAACAATATGAGCATGGCATGAGGGACCTGATGACACTAGCATGCAACATGTTAACAATATTATGCACCAACTTACTCTGTTCGGAGGTTACCTCGTAACCACCGCATGTATCACTTACCATCATGGTCGTCACATGATTACCTCAGGATCAAATCAAGCTTGGTATTAACAAGACCGTAGTAATCATTACATGACCACAAGGAGCTTGATCTTTTCCCGTGATTATGGCATAACACCACAAACAACAACCAACTTCGGTATCCACGATACAACTGTGATCCTCTCCTGATCACATAAAGATCAACCAACTTCTTTCCTCATTGAACCGTGGTTGTTATTATGCAGGTTATTATTACTATTGACCCATAGTGTGACCTACTACGAACTGGGCCCATATCCGCGGGCGTGGCTATTGATGGATTATACACTCTAGAGAGGTTAGTGCACTGTACCCACACTACATAACCCAAGGCCTCGTGCTGCCATTCGGGTGGACCAACGGCGTTCCGCCAAAATTGATCTACTGCATGACACTCTCCCGGCCACTCCGACAAACTCCCCTTTGGGCTAAGTCATGGGTGGCCCCGATGTCACCTCGTGACAACCAACGGCCACCATCGTGGCAAAACAAAAACGGTCCCAAGCGGGGACAAGAGCACTCAAACCAACTCGGACACACAAGGTTATCGCCACCTACCGGGCCAGGATAGCGCGCGCACATAACCTTCCCTAGTTGGAGGCACCGGCGAGAGGCATGATAGTAGACCGCATTAAGGTCTTCCCATAAAGGCAAATGTGGTTGCACTGGTCAGCTCATCTCTATGGCACTATGACTCAGCCAACAGGTGTTCAAGTTCATTTAATATCCATTAAACTTGAAAAGTAAATAGCTGAGCCATAATAAAGTAATCATGATGAAACGACAATGCATATGAGCATGATATCAACATGAACATGGATGGGAGGTATAACCATATGCAACCTTAGCATCAACAATAATAAAGCACTAGTCCACTAGATGCGGATGGCATAGCGATGATCATGCATAACACATGTACTGTTCATAACAGACGTAATAAGGCATCAAATAACATTACAATCACCAGCATGCACTACTTCCAAGCCTGACATATGAAAATAATACAAGCAAGTAGTGCATAATAACAAAGCGCATAAGAACATAGCATGGTGATAAGCATAGATTCACACGTATAACCAAAACAGTATTAACAATGTTAAACGAGCAAACATTTATTAAATATTCAAGTAGAAAACCATGGCTACTGCAATGCCATCATGCAAGTGGCTGTCGTGGCTTGCCTGGGATGAAGAATACTCCGGGAAGAAGTGCGGTGAAGCCGTGGAAAGATTTGCCAGAAATACTTCTCTCTAGAAGAGGGCTGATTAAAGGCAAGGGCATAACGGTCATTTCTAGTATGTGGACACATAATGAAAATGATACCAACAAAACGGGCTCGACGAGACAAAGTCGCTTTGGAATCACCCGATTCGGAGTTACAGTCGCAAAGATACGAATGGTCAAAGTAAAGGGACCAATCTGTAAAAAGATCCTCACAAACAGGCCCCTGGCGGTTAAAACAGAAAACGCATTTAGAAAAATACGCCTTCGCTGTAGGAAAGTGTATTTTGAGCCTAAGTAGAACTAAAATGCACTTTTAGAATGAGAAAACATATTTTCAGGAGAAGTATAACCAGAGTACATCTTCCAGAGAGGAAAGTGTATTCTTCGAAATACGCTTCCACTTAAAAACACGCGGGCCTAAAGTTGGTCAGCGGTGTGAGACTTACAGGTGGGCCCCATGGGATCTCTTTATCCTCCCCCTGGGTCTCCTTCTTGCTCTCGACAGAAGCAGGGGAGGGGCGAGGCAGATGTGCGGCCGGCGCCGATCCCAGCAGCTCCGGCTACCTCCGGTCGAGGGGGGCGGCACCAATGGGCGCGGGCCGATGCGCCGCTCCCGCCTGGAGCAGCAGCAGCGTCGAAGAGGGGATGGGGCGACAGCACCTCGCGACAATAGAGAGTCGGGGAGGCAGCGGTCGAACTATGGAGGTGCGGCTACAAGGTCTCCGACAACGAGGCGAGGGGTTGGGGCGGTTCTCCGGAGCACGGGGGAGCAACTGGTGGAGAGAATGGGAGAGGGGAGGCTTGGTTCGCTCGATTTTGAGTGAGGCCGACGACGGCAATGGCAGACGGAGAAGTGGGCAGCGAGCTCTGGTGGTCGGGGACGGGAAGGGAGAGGGCGGAGAGCTGTGGAGAAGGTCGGGGCACCTACTTATAGGCCCGAGGGAGAGCTCAGGAGGGCTCTAGAGCTCTCGGCCGACCGGACAAGGAGAGAGCAGAGGAGTTTGTGTCATGGGCGAGCTCGACGCGACTCAACGGCGGCGAGGTCGGGGAAGAGACATGGAAGTGATGGCATGGTCACGAGGTAGCTCTAGGACATGAAGAAAGCTCGAGAAGAGGAGGTATGGGCGATAATAGAGGGATCCACTTGCCAGAGCGCGCTCTCAGGCATGTCGAGCACGTAGTCACCGCGTGAACATGATGGTGACACACGCTCTAGGCTGCCAGACCATGTCCGCGAGATAGGTCATTCAACATTGAGTGCCAATGAGGAAAGAATGAAGGGAAGGGGCTAAGAATAGATTTGCACTTGTCTCCAAAGCAGATTAACAACAAGGTGTTTGAAGTGATGTGAGAGAGAATGGGCAGGAGATAGACTCTGTTCTTTGGCTGAGAGTGATAACACACTAAGACGGCCATCTCTTTAAATTTGCGGCCCATTTATTGGAGTATAAGTTGTACTTGCTGTAGAATGCACCCCACTGGTCAGAAATGTAAACTATGAAGTAGCACTCACATATCAAATAATATTGAGCTGAATTATGGAAGAGATGAGTGATTTGAGAATATGAAGCTACTATAAAAGTTTCATACCATTTGGATACACCAAAATGGTACTTCCTTCACACTGGTCCAATCTGGACAGAACCAAAGAAAAATTGTAGAGGGCAAATGGCTAGATGAATTATCCCAAATTTGGTGGAGAGATGTTATATGGGTAGGAGCATGTCCTGGTAAATTTTTAGCAACAATGAAGCAATATAAAATATAGTTGCTTCACAACCTGAAAATCTGACCAGAAACAAGATTTGATGTTGATCTTACATAGACTGATGACATGAGCTCAAATTTGGAGGAGAGTCATGATTTGGGTATGTTAAGGATCTTGCAAAATTTCAACCCATTTGGATATGCCTAGCTTGTACTTCCTTCACAAGGCCTTTGTTTGAACAGAAACTTTGAAAAATTGCTTAGGAATATTTACTAGGCAAACAGAGCTGAATTTTTGCATGAGGCAATGATATCGATAGGAAAGAGTGCCCAAAAAGTTTGGGGGCAGGCAAGCATAGATAAGTAGCACTTCCTTCACCAAGTGCCAGGTAGGGCAGAATAGGAAAAGGAATATTTGTGAATTATTTTTGAACTAGGCAAGGAATTATTTTGACATATCTGTGCAAGATTTGTCCCTTGGGATTTATGAGAATTTTGTGGGAATCAAAAACATGGAAGAAAGGTAGGTTGCTTCACAACCTAGGGCAAGCTCGGTTATTCCTTTAATAGAAAATGGAATCTTCCCGATAAAAGAATATTGGGATTTGGTCCAAGATGAAAAAGACATGGGCCTGGGATGGTTCAGAGGATGACAAGCCACTTGGAAGCGTAGGAAGATATGATCTTCCCGAATTTCCAGACCACAAAGCCACAGAAAAATAAATCAAAGCAATAATCCAAAGAAATCCAAAATAAAAAGAAAAGGCCAAAATCGAGGGTGTTACATTGTGCCAAGTAAAGCCTTTGGGATCATGTTTGGTGATAGTTAATTTGATCTTGTTAAAAAACAAAAACTTTTGTGCCCAGTAGTAGAATTGTTAAACATCACAGAAGCGTGATAAAATTATGAATTTTTTACACAATATTGATACACAAATTGCCTATGTTGTCCTCATTTTCAGAATTTTGGAGTTACAGAAGTATGAGAACAATTCACATCTTTACAGATTGTTCTATTTTTAACAGATTCTGTTATCTTTGCATTGCGTGCTTTTTTTTGATGAATCTAATTTTCTCGAATCTATGGTTTGTATTGGAGGGTATAAGCCATGTCAAAGTTAGAATACAGTAGGTATAATGCAATAACAAAATTTGAATGGATTTGCAACAATACATAAACTAAAGACTGGTTTTCTTATACTAACAGATCTCACGAAGGTTTTGTTAAGTTTTGTGTGATTGAAGTTTTCAAGTTTTGGGTGAGATCCCGATGGATGAAGGAATAAGGAGTGAAAAGAGCCTATGCTTGGGGGTTCCCATGGCACCCCAAGTTAATATTCAAGGAGAACAAAGCAACTAAGCTTGGGGATGCCCCGGAAGGCATCCCCTCTTTCTTCTAACGACCATCAGTTAATTTACTTGGAGCTATATTTTTATTCGTCACATATCATGAGTTTTGCTTGGAGCGTCTTGTATTATACAAGCCTTTGCTTGTGTTGCTTTCTAGTTTGTCACAAGTATCCTTGCTGGACACACCTATTTGAGAGAGCGAAAATTATGGTATGATTTGTTAGAATTGCTTTATGTGCTTCACCTAAATGTTTTGAGCCATGGAATTGCTCTAGTGCTTCTCTTATATCTTTTTTAGCACGATGTGATTTAAATTTTTTGAAGAAATACTCTCTTGCTTCACTTAGATTTATTTGAGAGTTAGTAATTTTTTTGAAGAAATTATCTCATGCTTCACTTATATTATTTTGAGAGACGAAAATCTTTATGTTCATGTTATTGACTTAAATTTGTTTGAGCTTGTCAAAAGCAATTGCAACTTATGAAATTAGTCCCAAAGTGATAGATATTAAAGAGGGGTATAATAACAACTTTCGTGAAGATCATTGGACAAAATAAACTTGCTTCTTTGTAATAGTTTTGAGATATGATGATAGTAATATGTGAGTCATGTTGATGAGTAATTACGCTTTAGTAAGAATATAGGTGTTAAGGTTTGTGATTCCCTATGCAAGCACGAAAGTCAATAGTTATGCAATGAAATTACATCCTACTTGTGGTGAATTATTCGGTGTTAGTTATGCTTAATGCTTGTTTGTGAGAATTTTTGTTTCTTGGTTGGTTGCTTCTCAATCTTTTTGCTAGCCACCACCTATACTAAGTAGAAATACTACTTGTGCATCCAAAATCCTTAAACCCAGTTTTGCCATATGAGTCCACCATACCTACCTATATACGGTATTTCCATGTCATTCTAAGTAAATTTGTACGTGCCATCTATAATTTTCAAAATGAATTTCCTTTTTGTGTGCTCATACCGCACATGAAGCAGCGGGGGTGGCATTTATTTTCCATGCTAGATGTGTTATTCTCAAGATGAGTGTTTATTCACTTGTCATTGCGCGAGAGTACGGCGGTAATAGGCATGCCCAGTCCCGAAATGAAAAAGAAATTTACTTTATGTTGTCAAATAATAAATTCCTTGGAAAGTGTTGGTATGGGAGGTACCCGTGGATACGGCTACCCGTGGAGTGTGAAAGTATGGTGGAAAAGGGAATAAACTTTATTTTATGTTTTTGAACCGCCTATGATATATCTAGCATGGAAAGTGTTGGGAATTACTCGGTCGTTTTCGTTGATGGGAAAAGCATGCCTCTCAAAAAAAATATTTCTTCATTTTAGCTTTGAGCTCTGGCACGGATTGCAACAAGGAAATACAACCAATCAAAGAGCAATTTTCATAATTAAATTCCTTGAGATCCAAAATAGTGGGTTTAGCAACATAACGTTTTTATTTCTTTCAATCCCACTTTCATCAAATTCATCATCAAGATCTAGAAACTCCGAATTTTTAGAACGCCTTCTAGGTAAAGGAAGATCATATTCAGATTCATCAAGATTCATATTGCAAAACAAAGATTTAATGGGGGACACATCAATGACTTTTAGATCTTCATCTTGATTTTCATAGGGGTTGGAAGAACACACTTTAATAAAGGCATCTTTGGAAGCACGCATCCTAGCGGTTCTTTTCTTGCACTCATCAATGGAAATTCTCATGGCTTTGAGAGACTCATTGATATCATGCTTAGGAGGAATAGATCTAAGCTTTAAAGAATCAATTTCAAGAGAAATTCTATCAACATTCCTAGCCAAATCATCAACTTTAAGCAATTTCTCTTCAAGCAAAGCATTAAAATTCTTTTGTGAATTCATAAACTCTTTAACACTACTCTCAAATTCAGAGGGCATCTTATTAAAATTTCCATAAGAGTTATTGTAGGAATTTCCATAATTATTAGAAGGATTACTAGGATAAGGCCTAGGATTAAAATTCCCTCTATAAGCGTTGTTTCCAAAACTATTCCTACCAACAAAATTCACATCCATAGATTCATTATTATTCTCAAGCAAAGTAGATAAAGGCATATAATTGGGATCAAGAGGAGTATTTTTAGGAGCAAACATCTTCATAAGTTCATCCATCTTTTCACTCAAAATATTGATTTCTTCTATAGCATGCACTTTCTTACTAGATGATCTTTTGGTGTGCCATTGAGAATAATTAGCCATAATATTATCAAGCAATTTGGTAGCATCTCCTAATGTAATTTCCATAAAAGTGCCTCCCACGGCCGAGTCTAAAAGATTTATAGAAGCAAAATTCAATCCGACATAAAAAATTTGTATGATCATCCATAAATTCAAACCATGAGTAGGGCAATTGTGAAGCATCAATTTCATTCTTTCCCAAGATTGGGCAACATGCTCATGATCAAGTTGTTTAAAATTCATGAAGTCGTTCCTAAGAGTGATAATCTTAGTGGGAGGAAAATACTTAGAGATAAAAGCATTTTTGCACTTGTTCCAAGAATCAATACTATTTTTAGGCAAAGACTAAAACCAAACTTTAGCACGATCTCTAAGTGAAAACGGAAATAACTTCAATTTGACAATATTGTTATCCGTATCTTTCTTCTTTTGCATATCACACAAATCAACAAAATTGTTTAGATGAGTAGCGGCATCTTCACTAGGAAGGCCGGCAAATTGATCTTTCATAACAAGATTCAGCAAAGCGGTATTGATTTCACAAGACTCATCATTATTAAGAGGAGCAATCGGAGTACTAAGGAAATCATTATTATTTGTATTCGAGAAATCACATAATTTGGTATTATCCTGCGCCATGGCAACAAGTAATCCAACACACAAGCAAACAGAAAGGCAACGGGAAAAAGGCAAATGGGAAAGAGAGGAGGAGATTGGGAAAGAGAGGGCAAATAAAACGGCAAGGGTGAAGTGGGGGACAGGAAAACGAGAGGCAAATGGCAAATAATGTAATGCGAGAGATAGGGATTGTGATGGGTACTTGGTATTGTTGACTTGCTTGCGTGAGCCTCCCCGGCAATGGCGCCAGAAATTCTTCTTGCTACCTCTTGAGCACTGCATTGGATTTCCCCGAAGAGGAGAGGATGATGCAGCAAAGTACCGTAAGTATTTCCCTCAGTTTTTGAGAATCAAGGTATCAATCTAGTAGGAGACCATGCACAAGTCCCTCGTACCTACACAAAACGATAGCAACTCGCAACCAACGCTTAGGGGTTGTCAATCCCTTCACGGTCACTTACGAGAGTGAGATCTGATAGAGATAATATTTTTGGTAATTTTGATAGATAGATGCAAAGTAAAAAGTAAAAGGCAAAGTAAAAACAAAGCAAGTAAATAAAGGGATATAGATTGATATGATGAGAATAGACCCGGGGGCCATAGGGTTCACTAGTGGCTTCTCTCAAGAGCATAAGTATTCTACGATGGGTGAACAAATTACTGTTGAGCAATTGACAGAATTGAGCATAGTTATGAGTATATCTAGGCAATGATCATGTATATAGGCATCACGTCCAAAACAAGTAGATCGAAATGATTCTGCATCTACTACTATTACTCCACTCATCGACCGCTATCCAGCATGCATCTAGAGTATTAAGTTAAAAACAGAGTAACGCCGTAAGCAAGATGACATGATGTAGAGGGATAAATTCATGCAATATGATAAAAAACCCATCTTGTTATCCTCGATGGCAACAATACAATACGTGCATTGCTGCCCCTTCTGTCACTGGGTAAGGACACCGCAAGATTGAACCTAAAGCTAAGAACTTCTCCCATTGCAAGAACTACCAATCTAGTTGGCCAAACCAAAAAGGATAATTCGAAGAGACTTGCAAAGATAACTCAATCATACATAAAAGAATTCAGAGAAGAATCAAATATTTTCCATAGATAATACAGGATCATAAACCCACAATTCATCGCTCTCAACAAACACACCGCAAAAATAAGATTACATCGAATAGATCTCCACGAGAGAGGGGGAGAATATTGTATTGAGATCCAGAAAGAGAGAAGAAGCCATCTAGCTACTAGCTATGGACCCGAAGGTCTGAAGTAAACTACTCACACTTCATCGGAGGGGCTATGGTGATGATGTAGAAGCCCTCCGTGGTGGATGCCCCCTCCGGCGAAGCTCCGGAATAGGCCCCAAGATGGGATCTCGTGGATACAGAAGGTTGCGGCGGTGGAATTAGGTTTTTGGCTCCTGTTCTGATCGTTCGGGGATACGTAGGTATATATAGGAGGAAGGAGTACGTCGATGGAGCGTCAGGGGGCCCACGAGGTAGGGGGTGCGCCCAGGGGGCGCGCCCTCCACCCTCGTTTCCTCCTCGGGCACTGCTTGGAGTAGGGTCCAAGTCTCCTGGATCACGTTCGGTTGGAAAATCACGATCCCGAAGGTTTCATTCCGTTTGGACTCTGTTTGATATTTCGTTTCTTCGAAACACTGAAATAGGAAAAAAACAGCAATTCTGGGCTGGGCCTCCGGTTAATAGGTTAGTCCCAAAAATAATATAAAAGTGGAAAATAAAGCCCAATATAGTCCAAAACAGTAGATAAAGTAGCATGGAGCAATCAAAAATTATAGATATGTTGGAGACGTATCAGCGGCGTGCAAGCTTGGGGCGCTCAAGGCTAGCGATGAAGGCAAGGCCAGGGGAGGTAGCTTCTCGGGAGACTCCGCGGGCTTGGCAGGAGGGATCCTGAAGAGCGACAGTCGGGAAGGGAACCAGCGATTGGGGAAGTACAAGGATAAGGTACTTACCCGTCTATGGCGATGTACTTCCTATGTTTCAACGGCCGGATGGTGCCACCACTTCGGCTCAAAGACTCCTTCCTCTTACGGAGCGCGGCGAAGTCCATGCGAAAACGGCCAAGGCGTTGGACGTGGAGGCCAGCACGGGGCACGGCTAGAGAGGCACCTAGGCGGTCGACCTTAGGAGCGCCAAGGCCGACCGGGCGCAAGGAGGGGAGCCACGACTACAGGATTCTCACGAGGTCCCACAAGGCTGACCGGGCGCAGCCCCCATTCGTCGAAGGAAGGCATCTGCCCTGCGAACTCAACCATGTTCGGGCAGAGATACAAGAGACAACCCCCTTGCAACATATCGCCTGGCGAGGGGTTGCCAGTCAAGACTTCAAGCACCGTCCTTCGTGCTTAGAGCGAGAGCCCTCACTCCTGAAGCCTCATGCAATCCTGGTCACCGGCTAGGGCCCACATCAGCCGGGACTGGTGTTGGAGAGGGGAAATACGACGCCAGAGGAACTCCTTCACCACTTGGGGCACAGTCACGCTAAGGTCTCTCAACCTCTTTAACCGGAGCGAGACGAAGGAAAGGCGAGAGCTCGCGAGCTTCTCGTGGCCCCAACCGGAGTTGGGGATGGCGGGCGACGACAGAGGCGAGAGCAGGGGGCTGAGCACTCCAACATCCATGTACACCCACCGCATTTGGAACCTGCTCGGGGACGGCGGGAGATCAAAATTAATCCCCGAGGCGGCCGTCTCTGCCACAACCTGGAAGCTCAGGCACCCCGAGCACTACGAGGGGTCGGTCAGATGCAGCGAGAAGAAATGGTGCAAGCGGGCAACGGAAGGAGCAATGCCCACCATGGCCTCGCAAACAAAGGCGAAGACAGTAAGAAGGGCAACGGATTGGGGATCAAGATGCAGCATGTGAATCTGGTAATGGAAAAGCATTGCATTGAAGAAGGTGGAGAAAGGGGGAACCAGGCCAGCCCACAGGGCGTCAACGAAGAACCGAACCTTAGTGGTTGTCCTGTCAATGGAGGCTCGTGACGTAGGCCAAGCCACCGTCCCTCCCCACTCGTTGAAGCTGGAAGCGAGCGCAGGGCGGACCTTGCCCATGGCCTCCTAGTTGAGCACCCGCGATCAGCCGACGGCGGGCTCGATTGTAAGGGGCGGGTTGGCTGAGGACAGAGGCTTCTTACCTTTCTTCGTGCGAGTCAGCACCATGGCAATGGAGGTGACTGAGCTCGAGTCAGATTGGGAGTGAAAGTAGGGGCTCGAGGAGGAAGGGAGGATAGGAAGCACGCCGCCTGCGAGGAGGAAATAACTGTGTAGGGTGTCGTGCCCTCCTAGCCAGGCGGATATTGGGGAAGCATGGGGATGCGGAGACGCCCACATCCAATCAGTCGCCATGTGTTGACCAAGGCCGCAGGCTGTTGGGGACCGCGGCGCTCCGCACTTGCCCTTTGGTTTTGCCGCTAAGCCAAGCCCGAGCACGCCTTGGGCCCGGGGGCTACTGTCGGCGTTCTGGGAACGGGGGTCCCCAGACTTGCCTACGTGCAGCCCACGGCATGGCTCCACCAGTGGCCCAGTATGGCCCGTCTTTGTCAGCCGGCACTCAAGACCCTTGCGAGGGGCCAAGCTTCGCAAGGCGGATGACACAAGGCCTCCTCATGAGCGGCCTCGCCAGGCAGGCTCGCGAGGGGGCGGAGAGATCAAGGCAAGGGGTACCTCGTGAGGTTCCCGTGACGCAAGCCATGGCGACCAAGGCCAGGCGGGCGCCAACATGCACAGTGTCCCCGTTTCCCCTTTGGTGCTAAGGGGGAAGTGCAGGTGCGGAGTACGGAGGCATCAGGCAAAGGTTTCCATATTGGTGCAACAAGACCAAGACCAGCAGGACGGCAGGATGGAGGTCATCGTGGAGCCCAAGACGGCGTCACCACCAGCGCCTTTGACAGGCGAAGACCACCTTTAGTCAGGATAGCTTGTACTAGTTGTCCCCTTTCAAATTGCCCGTTGTTGGATCCCTTCCTAGTCAATATTTGGGGAGAGGACCAGGGCCTCTATAAATAGGACTAGCCACCACAGTAGAAAGGGGAGGGAAACGAACTCAGTTCATCCTCGCACCCACCAAGCACAAGAACACCTCTCCTCAGGAGGCTGTTCTTCCCTTGTACTGTTCATCATCAGAACAAGAGGCAATCCACCACCACCACATTGGAGTAGGGTATTACACCACAACGGTGGCCCGAACCAGTATAAATCTTGTGTCTCTTGTGTTGTGAGTTAATCGAGCTAAGCTTAGAGATCGCGCCGAGGCTAAGGGAGAGATTCGGTAGGGGAAATCTTCATGCGCACCCTAGTGTTCGAATCTCAAGGGTTTTGCCGGAACCCTAAATCCGACAATCATCCCTTCCTCTTTGGGGAAACGCCGACTTAGTTTCTAGCCACATCACTAATAAGGACACCTCAGAGTTAGAAGAATTTGATTTATAGGATGAGTGTGCCAAAGAAGAATATAGTGAAAAATCTACACATGAAACCTGGGAGAAAGAGGAAATCCACCTTAAAAAACAATAGATCAGATTAAGAGGAAGAGGGAGGATGCCCTCAAGATTGCACAATGTAAGGGTGACATAGAGCTTGAATACATTTATGACATTCAAGAGGAAGAAGATGATATAGATTAGGGATAAAAGCAACTACTTTGTTGTTCTCAAGTTGTGCCTTTAGGCCAGTTAGAGCCAGATGTGCATTGCCTAACTAGGCCATTGTGTGATCCATCTCAACCACATATTTAGAAAAATAACATTTGAAGAATCTGAGCTCATTCTCTAATTTTCTCTTATATCCCATCATTCTAAAGTTTTCTTCGGCATTAAGTACATTTCCGCTTAGCCTAGAGGCATTCTCCTATTCATACATGGACCAAATCCTATCCTGGCCCACCCTTAGAGACTCTTTCCATTCACGATCAACCCACTCTTGAAAGGTAAACTTATGTCATTCTTACAAATTTTAAAGGAAATTACCCTTCAATTTAAGGAGAAAACTAGGTTTATGTAAAATCATGTTCAAAATATCGTCTGATTCAATGATTAATCGGCTGATTTATCACTACTCGGTGGGTGACCAATAGGATTATGCCTTATCTTTGCTATTAGTCGCTAGTGCTGACTTATTGCTCTTACAAGAGATTTATCGGTAATCTAGTGATAAATCATGTCGAACCCCTGTAGGAACAAAACCTCAAACTAGGTCTCTTCCTTCAAGAAATGTTGGGAGGGGTGAGTTGGATGAAGCAAGACATTGCTAATATCAAACACGTATTGTAGTGTTGTCCCATTTTGGTTGTCTTTGACCCTTGTTTTGGAATATGTGTTGCTGCAGACTTGTAGTGTTCTCCTATTTTATTTGTCATTTAATCATTGTTTCACATGTGATATTTCATTATGTAATGATGTCCTATTTGAAGGCTTAGAGTGTGATTGCTTGTATTTGCGTTGGTATTTCCCCGAAGAGGAGATGATGATGTAGTATAGCAAAGGTAAGTATTTCCCTCAGTTATGAAACCAAGGTAATCAATCCAATAGGAGAACCAAGCAACACTATATGAACAACACCTGCAGACAAACAACAAAAACTTGCAACCCAACACGTAAGAGGGGTTGTCAATCCCTCCTCGGTATTGAGATAGATTAAGTCATATGAGATTTGATAAATAGATCTAACTAAAACCCAAAATAAAATAATGAAAGAAAAAGTGTAGCAAGGTGTTTTTAGATTTAATATGGTAGAAAATAGACCCGGGGCCATAGTTTTCACTAGAGGTTTCTCTCAAGAAAATAGCATACGGTGGGTAAAGAAATTACTGTTGGGCAATTGATAGAAAATCAAATAATCATGACGATATCCAAGGCAATGATCATGTATATAGGCATCATGTCCAAGATTAGTAGATCGACTCCTACCTGCATCTACTACTATTACTCCACACATCGACCACTATCCAGCATGCATCTAGTGTATTAAGTTCATGTAAAAACGGAGTAATGCAATAAGAACGATGACATGATGTAGACAAGATAAACTCGCATATGAATAAACCGTCATCTTGTTACCCTTAATAGCAACGATACATGCGTGGCATGTCTCTTTCTATCCGTGAGACTGAGCACCGCAAGATCGAACCCATCACAAAGCACCTCTTCCCATGGCAAGAATAATCAATCTAGTTGGCCAAACCAAACCAAAATTTCGGAGAAGAAATACGAGGCTATAACAATCATGAATATAAGAGTTGAGCAACGACTAAAAAAATATTCATGGATAGAACTGATCATAAGCCCACGGTCCATTGAATTCCAACAAACACACCGCAAAAAGGAGTTACATCAAATAGATCTCCAAGAACATCAAGGAGAGCATTGTGTTGAAGATCAAAAAGAGAGAAGAAGCCATCTAGCTACTAGCTACGAACCCGTAGGTCTGTGGTAAACTACTCACGCATCATAGGAGGGGCAACAAGGATGATGAGAACCCCTTTATGATCATTGCCCCCTCCGGCAGAGTGCCGGAAAAGGCCTCTAGATTGGATCTCATGGTTCTGGATCTTGCGGCGGCTGGGAAAGTGTTTCGTAGAATCCCCTAGGGGTTTTGGGATTTTAGAGTATTTATAGAGGTGGAGGTCGGTGGAGAAGCTTCACGTGGGCTCCACTACCCACCAGGGCGTGCTTGGGCCCCCTGGTGCGATGTGGTGCCTAGTGGGCCCCACAGGCGTCCTCCCGTGTGCTCCTTTGGCTCCCTGGGTGTCTTTTGGGCAGAAAATATCTCCAAAAAGTTTTGTTGCATTTGGACTTCGTTCGGTATTGATATTCTGCAAAGCATAAAGAAACAAAAAACAACAACTGGCACTATGCACTATGTCAATAGGTTAGTCCCAAAAATGATATATTGTTGCTAGTAAATGCATATAAAACATCCAAGATTGATAATATAACAACATGAAACTATAAAAATTATAGATACGTTGGAGACGTATCAAAGCGCATACTGATGGTTGTCTCCATTCCTACTTTTTTAGTGTTGGCAACCTAGGATTTGCAAAAAATTGATCGATTAATAGTCGATCCATAAAATCGATTAATTGGTCAATTTTGGATTAATCTCCAATCCCATGCCAACCAATAAGTAAAATATAAGTGATTCTCAATATTGTGTAAAATCGAAATATTTAAATACTTAACATATTGGCCACTTAACACTACAATTAGTATTGTTATTTATGTACACAAAGAATATTTTCTAAATAACAACTGATACTCTATAGTAACAATTCCCATAAAAATAAATGAAATGATTGTTATAACTAAATTAATTAAATTGTTTCATTGACATAATAATTGAATTAGGAATATCACATAACGCTATATTTCTAGTGTCAAAGAGCACTATATTTTCTAATGTTATAGATAACTAATTACTACTAATAACTCATACAAGTAATTAAGGCACAAACCTTCTCTGTGTAAGATAGAAAATTCCTGCCATTGTCTATTCAAATGCCACCATCTTCTCGCAAGGGGATTGTTGGCGATACCTACCATGCAGATCTTTAGTTAGCCCGCTCCATTCCTCGCAGTATATAATCACATGGACCTAAAACTGAAACAAATCAGGTTCAGCTGAGCTCTGAAAAAAAGTCTCCCCTTTCGCCCCAAACCCTAGGCGCATGATAGAAATCAACCTTGTTGCTTATGGAGTCATCATCAGACGAGGATGATTTGGAGATATTATCCAAGGAGACTACAACATCCGTGGCACTAAGAAGGCAAGTCGGTGGCGTTAGTGGTGGCACAAGAGGTGCAACAGGGGAGCATCGTGGTAAAAAATGGTAGGGGTAACAAGTGGAAAATGAAATGCCTCGGACCATGCTTCTTAACCAACAGGGCAACATTGGGTGACGGCTATCTAACGTCGTCTATCTGCCCACATCATGTTTACCTAATAGGTCGGCCCAACATGTCAATTTCGTTGTTTTCATGATCTATCCAATGATCAGTGTTGTCTACTACTGGTTAGGCCCAAAAATAATGACTCGGCATGAGTTGTCCAAAATATGTATGTACTGGTTACCCTAGCCCCACATGTGATGGTTTTGTGTAATTAGGTCATATCCAATGCGTGCCCTCAAAACACGCGCAAATGTTCGGACGAGCTGTCCGATGATACATCTCCAACGTATCTATAATTTATGAAGTATTCATGTCATGTTTACAATAATTTTATATGGTTTCAGTGCACTTTTATTTTATTTTATGGACTAACATATTAATCTAGTGCCCAGTACAAGTTCCTGTTTTTGCATGTTTTTTGTTTTGTTGAAAAACGGTACCAAACAAATTGCAAACAGGATGAAAATTCACGGAGATTTTTTATGGAATATATGTGATTTTTTGGGAGAAAGAATCAACCCAAGACGGTGCCCGAGGGCCCCACAAGGCAACAGGGTGCGCTCTACCTGGGCGTGCCCTGATGTCTTGTGGGCACCTGGTAGGTCAGTTGACGCCCTTCTTCGCCGTAAGAAAGATAATTTCCGGATAAAAATCTCCACAATATTTCAGCCCAATTGGAGTTAGGGATCTCCGGGGATATAAGAAATAGTGAAGGGCCTGAAAACAGTAGCGAAAAATAGAAGACAACTCAGAGATCCAATCTAGGAGAGCTCCTCTCTCCCCGGAGGGCCAAGGAAGAATAAGGAGGGGGCCTTCCCTCTCTCCTCCGGTGGCGTCGGGATGCCACCGAGGACATCTCCTCCATCATCATCACCACTAACTTCTCCTCCATTCTCATGGTGATGTGCGAGTAGTTCATCCTCGAGGCTGAGAGTATGTACTAGTAGCTATGTGTTCGATCTCTCTCTCATTTTGATTTGGCACGATCTTGATGTAACATGAGCTTTATTAATATAGTAGAATCATATGGTGTTCTTCCCTCTATCTTGTTGTGATGAACCGAGTCTTGCTCTTTGAGGTTTCATTATTATCGGATTGAATATTTGGATTTGAGATCAGTTGGTGTATGTCTTGGATGTGGATACCCATGGTGACAATGGGGTATTCCATTGTGTCACTTGATATATTTTTTGGCAATCAACTTGTGAATTCTCGTGGTGACATTGAGGAAATCTAGGCATAGAGTTTGATACACATTTTCATCCTATTATCTCCGACAGGAACTTTGGAGTGATTCTTTGTCGCACGTTGAGGGATGTTATATGATTCAATTATGTTAGCACTATTGAGAGATTGCACTAGTGAAAGTATGAACCCTAAGCCTTTTTTCTAAGCATTGAGCACCATTTATTCACTTTTGCTACTTGCTACCTTGCTATTTTAATTGTTTAGATTATAAAATATATTTTTACCCTCCATACACTTATATCACCATCTCTTCGTTGAGCTAGTGCACCTATACAATTGACAACTATATTGGGTGTGTTGGGGACACAAGAGACACTTTGTATTTTGATTGCAGTGTTGTTTGAGAGAGATCATCTTCTTCCTACACCTCCCACGGATTGATAAACCTTAGGTCATTAATTTGAGGGAAATTTGTTGTTGTCCTACAAAACTCTGTGCTTGGAGGCCCAACGGAGTCTACAAGAATAAAATTGTGTAGTAGACATTATCCGGACGCTTCAAGCCATCCAACACGGTAACCAATCAGTCTACAGACGCATCCGATTGTTCAAATCCCACAAACCGGATGCAAATCAAGGGGATCTATAAGGGCGTTTGGACCTCTGCTTCCACTTAACTAGGAAGGTGTTGGGCCCCCAAGTGCAAGGGTTTGTAGCAAGCAGTAATTTGCCTCAAGTGACCTCAAGGTTTATCGAACCAACATGAGCTTAGTAAGGCTAGCAATGATCAGCGGTTGCACACAAGCACAAAACTTCCTTGGTGCACAATAGGACTACTGAGATTTTCAATCCCACTAGCTTCCTGGTTACAAAGGATTTAATGCAACAGAAAAATACTTTGGTGGGAATTTAACTAGAATGTAAAAGTGAAAAACTAAAAGAGCGTTGATTCAGATCGAAAGTTTTATAGGTAGAAGATGGACCGGGGTTGAGGGAGTCCTGGATTAGGGGTCTTCGGCTTGCTAACCTATCCCTTATGGGCCGGATCATTGGGTCGTTTTGCCAGCGCAAGGAGGCCGAATTATGAGGAGACCTTGTATCCGAACAGGAAGCTTTTGGTGCCTTGGTGTGTCCTCCAAGTCAAGATAAGAAGAATCAACATGTTTATCCTTTCCTGGTAACCGACCATGTGTAACCTTAGCACCGCTAGTGTCTATATAAACCAGAGGGTTTATTCCATAGAGGCCAGAACAACAACCATCATCCTACTAGTCTAGGTTTTAGTTCATCTAATCTCGTGGTAGACTGACTCTGTAATCCTCATATACACACGCAATATAATCAAGCAGGATGTAGGGTTTTACCTCTTAGAGAGGGCCCGAACCTGGGTAAACATCGTGTCCCTAGTCCCTTGTTTCCCACTGATCCAAGATCCATAACTCGGCACCCCCTACCCGAGATCCGCCGGTTTTGACACCGACATTGGTGCTTTCATTGAGAGTTCCGTTGTAGGATCACTGAAGGATCGATGGCTCGCCTGATCATCAGAGATGACATCAACACCGGGGACATCTTCGTCCCCGGGTAACTTTTCGCATTCGGCAGCATCGTTCTGCATGCCGACTCGACCGGTTATCTCAACCAGGTTGACAGTTTCGCCCCTGAGCATCAGATCAAGTTTGGTAACTTCTGGTATGTCATCGACGCTCGAGGAGATATGATCTTCACTGGATTCTCAGCCTTACTTGGAACACCCATGACCTCTGAAGCATCAACTTTGGGGCCTCTCCCCGATCCGATCTCCGGATCGACTCTTATCGCACAACCGGCTTCAAGCTCTGATGTAACCCTTACGTCCGAAGACCAGGAATCACCCTTGGCCAGACTCGCTCTCCTTACCGCGAAGCTGGCTTTGAGCCCTAACGGGAGTTCAGTGTCCGAAGACTGGGAGCCAACCCCAGCCGGACTCACCCCCTTATGACGGACTCGGCTTGGAGCCTTGACGCAAGTGCGGTGCCCAAAGACCAGGACTCTATCCTAGTCGGACTCACCCCTCGCCCAACCATCACGACGGAGGTCAGCTCTGAAGAAATCTCATACGCCAATCCGGCTAGCCTCGCCCTGTTAAACAAGGCGCTTGATCGGATCCAAATGATGACTGTCTTGGATGGCCCATCCTCGACTCACACTCAGCGGGGCCTTGAGGCGGGCCACAGGGAATTTTACGTCCCACCAACCACCCACTTAGTAGCCACTGTCGAAGACTTAATCAACATGCTGGACTATGCCTCTGAGGAGGCCAACAACATGGACGACGACAGCGAAGCCATGGCCCACACTGCCCCTCCCGTCATCGGTCGATGGACGACCACCTCCACGTATGATGTGTACATGGTGGACACCCCAAGGATAATGGTGATGGCGCTAATAATGGGGATGGCACCCCCAGAAGTAACAAACCCGGTGACTAGCCCCCTAAACACCGAAAATAACGCCGATGATCCAAGGGGCGTCAAGGCAGGGAAAGCAACACGGGCACCGGAGAGGACGATACTCCATACAACATAGAGGACCTCGGCGACCCTGCCCCCGAGCAACAGCCTGATGGCTCAGAAGGGCATGTGGGTCAGTATAAACCCTAGGGACCCAATGATTCCAAGGATAGCAACTATATGCATCTCTCCGAAGAGGAGGTTATCCTCGGAGATGAAGATTTTATCTTTCCAGAAGATCCACTGGACCAAGAGCGGTTCAAGTAGCATCTCATAGACATAGCGTGGAGCTCGAAGAAGAAGAAGCAACCGCTAAAGGCCGAACAAAATACCCTCAATGATAGATGGACAAAAGTCCTGGCAGCCGAACAAGGGTACGACTACCAACAGTAGACTAAAATCTACCCAAAGCGGAAGTTGCTGCCACAATTCAACGACGAGGCCCTTGCGCCCGCACCACCAAGATACACACATGCAGACCAGCTCGACCGCCCCCCTCGAGGAAGGGACAGGCTGGCTAGAGAGGCCAAATACCCACCTGTTCCCCCTCACCATAAAGGCAAGGAGGCGGCACGGTCAGAATACAAGTATGATCCTTGTTATTACCTTGCCATTAGAGCAGGACAGACACCATCCATCTATGGATCTCAGAATTATGCCCCGGCTAGACGGGACAGATACCAATCATGGCCCGACCGAAACGACAGAATTCGGGAGCAGCACCGGGCCGATACGGCCATCGATCAACGACGTGACGTAGCCCGGGTTAGGGGCGCCGCTCACTCGATGTGCTTCACCGATGAGGTAATGTGGCATCAGTTCCCCGATGGGTTTAAACTCGTAAACATCGAACAATATGAGGGACTACAGACCCGACCGTGTGGATCGAAGATTTTCTTCTCCACATTCATATGGCTCGAGGGGACGACCTCCATGCCATAAAATATTTGCCATTAAAGCTCAAGTGACCAGCCAAGTATTGGCTAAACAGTCTCCACGAAAACTCTATAGGGAGTTGGGAAGAGTTCGAGGATGCCTTCTGAGATAACTTTCAAGGCACTTACATCCGTCCTCCAGATGCCGATGACCCGAGCCACGTGATCCAACAGCCCGGAGAATCAGCCCGACAATTTTGGAATCGGTTTTTGACCAAAAAGAACCAGATCGTCGATTGTCCGGATGCAGAAGCAATAGCTGCATCAAGACACAGTATCCAGGACGAATAGCTAGCGCGCCAGCTCGGCCAGTATAAGCCGAAGACGATGTTAGCACTTACCTCTCTTAAGACCCGCTTTTGCACTGGGGAAGATAGTTGGTTGGCTCGTAGAAGCACCAACCCAGAAGACCCTGATACGTCTCCAACGTGTCTATAATTTTTGATTGTTCCATGCTATTATATTATCTGTTTCAGATGTTTTATATGCATTGATATGCTATTTTATATTATTTTTGGGACTAACCTAATAACCTAGAGCCCAGTGCCAGTTTCTATTTTTTTTCCTTGTTTTTGAGTTTATAGAGAAGGAATATCAAACGGAATCCAAACGGAATAAAACTTTCGTGATGATTTTTCTTGGACCAGAAGACACCTGCAGGACTTGGAGATGAAGTCAAAAGACCCTCGAGGAGGCCACAAGCCCTAGGGATGCGCCCTAGGCTTGTGGGTCCCTCGGACGTCTCCTAACCCTAAACATTGGCTTATAAATTCCCTAATAATCCCCCAACATCATAAGCATCCACGAAAATATTTCTCCACCGCCGCAAGCCTCTGTTCCCGTGACATCCCATCTTGGGGCCTTTTCAGGCATCCTGCCGAAGGGGGATTAGATCACGGAGGGCATCTACATCAACTCTATTACCCTATCGATGAAGCGTGAGTAGTTTACCATAGACCTACGGGTCCATAGCTAGTAGCTAGATGGCTTCTTCTCTCTCTATGATCTTCAATACCATGTTCTCCTCGATGTGCTTGGAGTTCTATCCGATGTAATATTCTTTTGCGATGTGTTTGTCGAGATCCGATGGATTGTGGATTTATGATCAGATTATCAATGAATATTATTTGGATCTTCTCTGAATTCTTATATGCATGATTTGATATCTTTGTATTTCTCTTTGAATTATTGGTTTAGTTTGGCCAACTAGATTGATTCTTCTTGCAATGGGAGAGGTGCTTAGTTTTGGGTTCAATCTTGCGGTGTACTCACCAAGTGACAAAGTAGGGGTAGCGAGACACATATTGTATTGTTGCCATCAAGGGTGAAAAGATGGGGTTTATATCATATTGCTTGAGTTTATCCCTCTACATCATGTCATCATACTTAAAGCGTTAATCCATTCTTATGAACTTAATACTCTAGATGCATGCTGGACAGCGGTTGATGTGTGGAGTAATAGTAGTAGATGCAGAATCGTTTAGGTCTACTTGACACAGACGTGATGCCTATATTCATAATCATTTCCTTTGATATCGTCATAACTTTGCACTTTTCTATCAATTGCTCGACAGTAATTTGTTCACACACCATATGTTTTCTTTCAGGAGAGAAGCCTCTAGTGAAACCTATGGCCCCCGGGTCTATTTACCCTCATATATTTTCATATCTATAAAACCAAAAAACCAAAAATACTTCACTACAATTTATTTACTTTTATTTTGTTTTATGTTTTAGTAATATTTTATATCTATCTCTATCAGATCTCATCCTTGCAAGTGACCGTGAAGGGATTGACAACCGCTTTATCGCGTTGGGTGCAAGTGTTTGATGGTTTGTGCAGATGCATAGATTGGAGACTTGTTTGTACCTCCTACTGGATTGATACCTTGGTTCTCAAACTGAGGGAAATACCTATATCTAGTTTGTTGCATCACCCTTTCCTCTTCAATGGAAAAACCAACGCAAGCTCAAGAAATAGCAGGAAGAATTTCTGGCGCCATTGCTGGGGAGGTTCTACGTCAAGCCTACCAAGTACCCAACATAAACTCTCATCTCCTTCATTACATTATTTGCCATTTGCCTCTCGTTTTCCTCTCCCCCACCTCTAAAACGTTTTCAAAAAATCACAAGAATATTTGCCTTTTTATCCACCCTTTTTTCGTCCAATCTTTTGTTTGCTTGAACTCATCATCATGTGGGACTTTGGTATGGCAGAAACTGATGATGGTCTGACTCCTAAAATTGGGCATTCCAGAAATTTGGATGTTAAAACTTTCGTTTGGGGACAAGGGAATTTTATGGGAAAAGAACATATACAAGTTTTTTCAATTGTGTGGGCAATTTGCCTCTCGATGATATTCCCATACTTAAAAGAACTAAAACTTATGTGGAAGCTATTTTAGCACTAGTTCTGAAATTTGAAAGTAGATTTATCGGTACTCATCCTACCTTACAAAATTATTTTATGAGCTACCCGTCATAAAAGATCCTAAGGCTAAAAACATAGCTACACAAGTTCTTAAGAATGAATTTGATCACATAGTACGGGAAGCTGGGGGAGTTTTTGATCATGATGGCATGAGCCATGATACTTTGAGAAATTTGTTTGGAAATAATCAAATTTTTGATGAAAATCTCAAAAAGAAAATCCCTATTTTAGATATGATCCAATAAGTTTTCAATGATGTTAATCAACAATATTCTTGGATTGTAGACGGAAATCAAAGAGAATACATAGAGGGGCAGCTTAATGATGCCAAAATTTCTATGGATAATGTGTTCCAAGTTATCTTTGCAAAACCTTCCGACGAGAACACTTCTATGGAAAAACATACCAAAGATGACAATGCTTAGATCTATGTTTTATGCCTAGATATGGGCGTTAAACAATAGCGCTTGTTAGGAGGCAACCCAATTTTATTTTTATGTTTTTTGTTTTGCTTCTGTTCTTGAATAATTACACATTATTACCTGTGTAGTAATTGTGTTTTGGTGTTGTTAATTAGTGTCTGAGCCAAGTATATCCTTTAGGATACTTTGGTATATCGTTGATTTGATCTTGCTGAAAAACAGAAACTCTTGCACCCAGTAACAGAATTGTTTAAAATCATAGAAGCGTGATAAAATCCTGATTTTTTTACACAAGATTGATATATGAATTGCCTCTGTTTTCCAAATGTTTCAGAATTTTTTTAGTTACATAAGTATACGAAGTTTCCATATTACTACAGACTGTTCTGTATTGACAGATTTTGTTTTCTATGTGTTGTTTGCTTATTTTGATGAATCTATGGTTAGTATCGGGGGGTATGAACCATGGAGAAGTTGTAATATAGTAGAGATACACCAATATAAATAAATAATGAGTTCACAACAGTACCAAAAAGTGGTGATTTATTTGCTTATACTAACGCATCTCATGAGTTTTCTGTTGAGTTTTCTGTTGTGAAGTTTTCAAGTTTTGGGTAAAGATTTGATGGACTATGGAATAAGGAGTGGCAAGAGCCTAAGCTTGGGGATGCCCAAGGCACCCCAAGCTAATATTCAAGGACAACCAAGCATCTAAGCTTGGGGATGCCTCAGATGGCATCCCCTCTTTCGTCTTCAATCCATCGGTAAATTTACTTGCGGCTATATTTTTATTCACCACATGATATATGTTTTGCTTGGAGCATCTTGTATGATATGAGTCTTTGCTTTTTAGTTTGCCAAAGTCATCCTTGCTGTACACAACTTTTGAGAGGGACATGCATGAATCATGAATTTATTAGAATACTCCATGCGCTTCACTTTTATCTTTTGAGCTAGGCAATATGATCTAGTGCTTCACTTATATCTTTTTAGAGCACGACGTTGGTTTTATTTTATAGAAATTGTTGAACTCTCTTGCTTCAATTATATTATGTTGAGAGTCTCTAAACACCATGGTAATTTTCTTAGGTTATTAATTTAGTACTAATATGATGGGCATCCAAGAGGGATATAATAAAAACTTTCATATAAAGAGCATTGAATACTATGAGAAGTTTGATTCCTTGCATTTGTTTTGAGATATAAAGATGGTGATATTAGAGTCATGCTAATGAGTAATTGTGGATTGGTAGAAATACTTGTGTTAAAGTTTGTGAATCCCGTAGCATGCACATATGGTGAACCGTTATGTGATGAAGTCGGAGCATGATTTATTTATTGATTGTCTTCCTTATGGGTGGCGGTAGGGGACGAGCGATGATCTTTTCCTACCAATCTACCCCCCTAGGAGCATGCGTGTAGTACTTTGTTCCAATAATTTATAGACCTTTGCAATAAGTATTTGAGTTCTTTATGACTAATGTTGAGTCCATGGATTATACGCACTCTCACCCTTCCACCTCTCTAGTATCGTGCAATTCTCACCGATGCATTAAACCCACCATATACCTTCCTAAAAACAGCCACCATACCTACCTATTATGGAATTACCATAGCCATTCCAAGATATGTTGCCATGCAACTTCCACCGTCTCATTTATTATGACACGCACCATCATTGTCATATAGGTTTGCATGACCGTAAGATAGGTAGCATGATGTTTTCATGGCTTGTCCAGTTTTTGATGTCATTTGCTATGCTAGATCATTGCACATTCCGGTACACCGCTGGAGGCATTCATATAGAGTCATACTTTGTTCTAGAATTGAGTTGTAATTCTTGAGTTGTAAGTAAATAAAAGTGTGATGATCATCATTATTAGAGCATTGTCCCATGTGAGGAAAGGACGATGGAAGATATAATTTCCTCACAAGTTGGAATGAGTCTCCGTACTTTATGAAAAATAAAAGAGGCCAAAGAAGCCCATATAAAAATAGAGGACAAAGAAGTCTACCAAAAAATGAGAGAAAAGAGAGAAGGGACAATGTTACTATCATTTTTCCACACTTGTGCTTCAAAGTAGCACCATGATCTTCATGATAGAGAGTCTCCTATTTTGTTACTTTAATATACTAGTGGGATTTTTTATTGTAGAACTTGGCTTGTATATTCCAATGATGGGCTTCCTCAAATTGCCCTAGGTCTTCGTGAGCAAGCAAGTTGGATGCACACCCACTTAGTTTCTTTTTAAGATTTCATACACTTATAGCTCTAGTGCATCCGTTGCATGGCAATCCCTACTCACTCACATTGATATCTATTGATGGGAATCTCCATAGCCCGTTGATATGCCTGGTTGATGTCAAACTTTCTCCTTCTTTTGTCTTCTCCACAACCACCATATTCTTTTCCACCTATAGTGCTATATCCATGGCTCACGCTCATGTATTGCGTGAAGGTTGAAAACGTTTGAGCATACTAAAGTATGAAACAATTGCTTGGCTTGTCATCTGGGTTGTGCATGATTTAATACTTTGTGTGATGAAGATGGAGCATAGCTAGACTATACGATTTTGTAGGGATAACTTTCTTTGGCAATGTCATTTTGAGAAGACATGATTGCTTTATTAGTATGCTTGAAGTATTATTGTTTTTCTGTCAATATTAAACTTATGTTTTGAATCTTATGGATCTGAACATTCATGCCACAGTAAATAAAATTACATGGATAAATATGTTAGGTAGCATTCCACATGAAAAAATCTGTTTTTATCATTTAGCTACTCGAGGACGAACAGGAATTAAGCTTGGGGATGCTTGATACGTCTCCAACGTATCAATAAATTTTGATTGTTCCATGTTATTATATTATCTGTTTTGGATGTTTTATATGCATTAATATGTTGTTTTATATTATTTTTGGGACTAACCTATTAATGTAGAGCCCAGTGCCACTTTGTGTTTTTTCCTTGTTTTTGAGTTTTATAGAAAAGGAATATCAAACGGAGTCCAAACGGAATAAAACTTTTGCGATGATTTTTCTTGGACCAGAAGACACCCAGGAGACTTGGAGAGGAGGTCAGAAGACCTACGGGGAGGCCACAAGCCCTAGGGGGCCCCCTAGGCTTGTGGGCCCCCTGTAGACCTCCTAATCCTAATCTTCGATCCACAAATATCCAAATATTCCCCCAACATCAGAAGCACCCACGAAACTACTTTTCCGCCGCCGCAAGCCTCTGTTCCCATGAGATCCCATCTCGGGGCCTTTTCCGGCACCCTGCCAGAGGGGAATTCAATCACGGAGGGCATCTATATCAACTCTATTGCCCTACCGATGAAGCGTGAGTAGTTTACCATAGACCTATGGGTCCATAGCTACTAGCTAGATGGCTTCTCCATGATGTTCTTGGAGTTCTATCCGATGTAATACTCTTTTGCGGTGTGTTTGTCGAGATCTGATGAATATGGATTTATGATTAGATTATCTATGAATATTATTTGAATCTTCTCTTAATTCTTATATGCATGATTAAATATCTTTGTATTTCTCTTTGAATTATTGGTTTAGTTTGGCCAACTAGATTGATTCTTCTTGCAATGGGAAAGGTGCTTAGTTTTGGGTTCAATCTTGCGGTGTCCTCACCCAGTGACAAAGTAGGGGTAGCAAGGCACGTATTGTATTGTTGGCAACAAGGGTAAAAAGGTGGGGTTTTCATCATATTGCTTGAGTTTATCCCTCTACGTCATGTCATCTTACTTAAGGCGTTACTCCGTTCTGATGAACTTAATACTCTAGATGCATGCTAGATAGCGGTCGATGTGTGGAGTAATAGTAGTAGATGCAGAATCGTTTCGGTGTACTTGACACGGACATGATGCCTATATTTGTAATCATTGCCTTGGATATCGTCATAACTTTGCGCTTTTCTATCAATTGCTCGACAGTAATTTGTACACCCATCGTACGTTTTCCTTCAAGAGAGAAGCCTCTAGTGAAACCTATGCCCCCTGGTCTATTTACCATCATATATTTTTAGATCTATAAAACCAAAAACCCAAAAATACCTTGCTGCAATTTATTTACTTTTACTTTGTTTTACATTTTAGTAATCTTTTATATCTATCTCTATCAAATCTCATCCTTGCAAGTGACCGTGAAGGGATTGACAACCTCTTTATCGCGTTGGGTGTAAGTGTTTGATTGTTTGTGCAGGTGCATAGATTGCAGACTTGTTTGTACCTCCTACTGGATTGATACCTTGGTTCTCAAACTGAGGGAAAACTTATCTCTACTTTGCTGCATCAGCCTTTCCTCTTCAAGGGAAAAACCAACGCAAGCTCAAGAAGTAGGAGACCCCGGCGAAGCTGAAGACACGGCAGTGAATGCCGGATTCCGCAACTCCAAAAAAGGACCACGGAAGAAACCCTCTAAGGGGAATAAGGATGGACCCACCAAGTTGGATACAATTCTGGACAGACCCTGCCAAATCCATGACACATCTGACAAGCCTGCCAGCCACACCAACCGTAACTGTTGGGTAATCAAACTGGCCAGCAAGCTCATAGCCGAGGACGCGAGAAAAAGCCCCCACAGCGAGGACGATGAAGAATCACGCAGGCCGAACAATGGAGGCCAGAAAAAAATCCCTTCTAAGGTAAATATGATGAATATGATCTACACCACCCATATACCCAAGAAGGAGCGGAAACATGCACTTCGGGAGGTCTACATCGTAGAGCGTGTAGCCTTTGAATTTAATCCATGATCGGCATGCCCGATCACCTTCGACCGCAGAGATCATCCGACCAGTATCCGTCATGGAGGATCGGCGGCCCTAGTCCTCTACCCCTTTATCGATGGGTATCACCTCACTATAGTCCTCATGGACGGGGGCAGTAGCCTCAATCTGATTTATGCAGATACGGTGAGGAAAATGGGTATTGACCCGTCAAGGATCAAGCCTAGTAACACCATATTTTAAGGGGGTAATCCCAAGCGTGGAGGCTCGCTGCTCGGGCACCTTCACTTTGGACGTGGTGTTCGGCTCACCGGATAACTTCCACAGCAAAGACTTGATCTTCGAAATTGTCCCCTTTCGCAGCGGCTATCACTCACTACTGGGCTAGACAGTGTTTTCTCATTTCAACAGTGTCCCCCATTATGCATACTTAAAGCTAAATATGCTCTAACCTAAGGGCGTCATTACAGTCAATGGCAATATAGAACACTCACTGTGGATTGAAGAACATACAACGGCCCTAGCGGCCAAAGTCCAAACCAATATCGAGGGGTGAGGGAGTCCTCGATTAAGGGGTCCTCGGACGGCCGGACTATATACATGGACCGGACTGTTGGGCTATGAAGATACAAGATAGAAGAATTCTTCCCGTGTCCGGATGGGACTCTCCTTGGCGTGGAAGGCAAGCTTGTTGATTCGGATATGTAGATTCCTTTCTCTGTAACCGACTTTGTACAACCCTAGCCCCCTCCGGTGTCTATATAAAACGGAGGGTTTAGTCCGTAGGGGACAATCATAATCCCATAGGCTAGACTTCTAGGGTTTAGCCATTACGATCTCGTGGTAGATCAACTCTTGTAATACTCATATTCATCGAGATCAATCAAGCAGGAAGTAGGGTATTACTATTGGAAATATGCCCTAGAGGCAATAATAAAAGGATTATTATTATATTTCCTTGTTCATGATAATTGTCTTTATTCATGCTATAACTGTATTATCCGGAAATCATAATACACGTGTGAATACATAGACCATAATATGTCCCTAGTAAGCCTCTAGTTGACTAGCTCATTGATCAACAGATAGTCATGGTTTCCTGGCTATGGACATTGGATGTCATTGATAACGGGATCACATCATTAGGAGAATGATGTGATGGACAAGACCCAATCCTAAGCATAGCACAAGATCGTGCAGTTCGTTTGCTAGAGCTTTTCCAATGTCAAGTATCTCTTCCTTAGACCATGAGATCGTGTAACTCCCGGATACCGTAGGAGTGCTTTGGGTGTACCAAATGTCACAATGTAACTGGGTGACTATAAAGGTGTACTACAGGTATCTCCGAAAGTGTCTGTTGGGTTGACACGGATCGAGACTGGGATTTGTCACTCCGTATGACGGAGAGGTATCTCTGGGCCCACTCGGTAGTGCATCATCATAATGAGCTCAAAGTGACCAAGTGGTTGGTCACGGGATCATGCATTATGGTACGAGTAAAGTGACTTGCCGGTAACGAGACTGAACGAGGTATTGGGATACCGACGATCGAGTCTCGGGCAAGTAATGTACCGATTGACAAAGGGAATTGTATACAGGGTTTGATCGAATCCTCGACATCGTGGTTCAACCGATGAAATCATCGTGGAACATGTGGGAGCCAACATGGGTATCCAGATCCCGCTGTTGGTTATTGACCGGAGAGTCGTCTCGATCATGTCTGCATGTCTCCCGAACCCGTAGGGTCTACAAACTTAAGGTTCGGTGACGCTAGGGTTATTAGGAAGACTTGTGTGTGATTACCGAATGTTGTTTGGAGTCCTAGATGAGATCCCGGACGTCACAAGGAGTTCCGGAATGGTCCGGAGGTGAAGTTTTATATGTGGGAAGTTGTCATGCGGACACCGGAAAGTTTCGGGGGCATATCGGTATTGTACCGGGGCCACGGGAGAGGTTCTGGGGGTCCATCGGGAGGGGCCACCCCTCTCGGAGGACCACATGGGCCGCAAGGGGCAGGGAACCAGCCCCAGGAGGGCTGGGCGCGCCCCCCACCTTGGGCCCATGCGCCTAGGGTTGGGGGGGAAACCCTAGAGGGGGTGCCCCCTTGCTTGGGGGGGCAAGTCCCCCCTCCCTGGCCGCCCCCCCTCTAGATCCCATCTAGAGGGGTCGGCCCCCCTTGCCCCTTCCCCTATAAATAGAGGGGTGAGGGGAGGGCTGCTGTACACAACCAAAGGCGCAGCCCCTCCCCTCCCCAACACCTCTCCTCCTCCGTTACGTGCTTGGCGAAGCCCTGTCGGAGTACTGCTGCACCAACACCACCACGCCGTCATGCTGCCGTTGGAGCAATCTTCCTCAACCTCTCCTTCCTCCTTGCTGGATCAAGACGGAGGATACGTCGTCGGTCCCGTACGTGTGTTGAATGCGGAGGTGTTGTCCGTTCAGCACTTGGTCATCGGTGATCTGAATCACGGCGAGTATGAGTCCATCATCACCCTTCCCTTGAACGCTTCCGCACGCGATCTACAAGTGGTATGTAGATGCAAAGTCATTCCCTTGACTCGTTGCTTAGATGAACTCATAGATGGATCTTGGTGAAACCGTAGGATTTTTTTTTTTAATTTTCCGCAATGTTCCCCAACAGTGGCATCATGAGCTAGGTCTATGCGTAGTTCTCTATTGCACGAGTAGAACACAATTTTGTTGTGGGCGTGGATCTTGTCAACTTGCTTGCCACTACTAGTCTTTTCTTGCTTCAGCGGTATTGTGGGATGAAGTGGCCCGGACCAACCTTACACGTACGCTTACGTGTGACCGGTTCCACCGACAGACATGCACTAGTTGCATAAGGTGGCTGGCGGGTGTCTGTCTCTCCCACTTTAGTTGGAGCGGATTCGATGAAAAGGGTCCTGATGAAGGGTAAATATAAGTTGACAAAATCACATTGTGGTTATTCGTAGGTAAGAAAACGTTCTTGCTAGAACCCAATTGCAGCCACGTAAAAGATGCAACAACAATTAGAGGACGTCTAACTTGTTTTTGCAGCAATTGTCATGTGATGTGATATGGCCAGAAGTTGTGATGAATGATGAATGATATATTGTGATGTATGAGATCATGTTCTTGTAATAGGAATCACGACTTGCATGTCGATGAGTATGACAACCGGCAGGAGCCATAGGAGTTGTCTTTATTTTTGTATGACCTGCGTGTCATTGAAGAACGCCATGTAAATTACTTTACTTTATTGCTAAACGCGTTAGCCATAGAAGTAGAAGTAGTCGTTGGCGTGACAACTTCATGAAGACACGATGATGGAGATCATGATGATGGAGATCATGGTGTCATGCCGGTGACAAGATGATCATGGAGCCCCGAAGATGGAGATCAATGGAGCTATATGATATTGGCCATATCATGTCACTACTATATAATTGCATGTGATGTTTATTATGTTTTTGCATCTTGTTTACTTAGAACGACGGTAGTAAATAAGATGATCCCTTACAACAATTTCAAGAAGTGTTCTCCCCTAACTGTGCACCATTGCTAAAGTTCGTCGTTTTGAAGCACCACGTGATGATCGGGTGTGATAGATCCTTACGTTCACATACAACGGGTGTAAGATAGTTTTACACATGCAAAACACTTAGGGTTAACTTGAAGAGCCTAGCATGTACAGACATGGCCTCGGAACACAGAGACCGAAAGGTCGAACACGAGTCGTATGGAAGATACGATCAACATGAAGATGTTCACCGACGATGACTAGTCTGTCTCACGTGATGATCGGACACGGCCTAGTCGACTCGGATCGTGTAACACTTAGATGACTAGAGGGATGTCTAATCTGAGTGGGAGTTCATTGTAATAATTTGATTAGATGAACTTAATTATCATGAACTTAGTCTAAAACCTTTGCAAATATGTCTTGTAGATCAAATGGCCAACGCTCATGTCAATATGAACTTCAACGCGTTCCTAGAGAAAACCAAGCTGAAAGATGATGGCAGCAACTATACGGACTGGGTCCGGAACCTGAGGATCATCCTCATAGCTGCCAGGAAACAATATGTCCTAGAAGGACCGCTAGGTGACGCTCCCGTCCCAGAGAACCAAGACGTTATGAACGCTTGGCAGTCTCGCGCTGATGATTACTCCCTCGTTCAGTGCGGCATGCTTTACAGCTTAGAACCGGGGCTCCAAAAGCATTTTGAGCAACACGGAGCATATGAGATGTTCGAGGAGCTGAAACTAGTTTTCCAAGCTCATGCCCGGGTTGAGAGATATGAAGTCTCCGACAAGTTCTATAGTTGTAAGATGGAGGAAAATGGTTCTGTCAGTGAGCACATGCTCAAAATGTCTGGGTTGCACAACCGCTTGACCCAGCTGAACATTAACCTCCCTGACGAGGCGGTCATTGACAGAATCCTCCAGTCGCTCCCACCAAGCTACAAGAGCTTTGTGATGAACTACAATATGCAGGGGATGGTGAAGACCATTCCTGAAGTATTTTCGATGCTGAAGTCAGCAGAGGTTGAAATCAAGAAAGAACATCAAGTGTTGATGGTCAATAAGACCACTAAGTTCAAGAAGGGCAAGGGCAAGAAGAACTTCAAGAAAGACGACAAGGATGTTGCCGCGCCCGGTAAGCCAGTTACCGGGAAGAAGTCAAAGAATGGACCCAAGCCTGAGACTGGGTGCTTTTATTGCAAGGGGAAGGGTCACTGGAAGCGGAACTGCCCCAAATACTTAGCGGATAAGAAGGCCGGCAACACCAAAGGTATATTTGATATACATGTAATTGATGTGTACCTTACCAGTACTCGTAGTAACTCCTGGGTATTTGATACCGGTGCCGTTGCTCATATTTGTAACTCACAGCAGGAGCCGCGGAATAAACAGAGACTGGCGAAGGACGAGGTGACCATGTGCGTCGGGAATGGTTCCAGGGTCGATGTGATCGCCGTTGGCACGCTACGTCTACATTTACCTACGGGATTAGTTTTAAACCTCAATAATTGTTATTTAGTGCCAAGTTTGAGCATGAACATTGTATCAGGATCTCGTTTAATACGAGATGGCTACTCATTTAAATCCGAGAATAATGGTTGTTCTATTTATATGAGAGATATGTTTTATGGTCATGCTCCGATGGTCAATGGTTTATTCTTAATGAATCTTGAGCGTAATATTACACATATTCATAGTGTGAATACCAAAAGATGTAATGTTGATAACGATAGTCCCACATACTTGTGGCACTGCCGCCTTGGTCACATATGTGTCAAGCGCATGAAGAAGCTTCATGCTGATGGACTTTTAGAGTCTCTCGATTATGAATCATTTGACACATGCGAACCATGCCTCATGGGCAAAATGACCAAGACTCCGTTCTCCAGAACAATGGAGCGAGCAACCAACTTGTTGGAAATCATACATACCAATGTGTGCGGTCCAATGAGCGTTGAGGCTCGCGGAGGATATCGTTATGTTCTCACTCTCACTGATGACTTGAGTAGATATGGGTATGTCTACTTAATGAAACACAAGTCTGAGACCTTTGAAAAGTTCAAGGAATTTCAGAATGAAGTAGAGAATCAACGTGACCGAAAGATAAAGTTTCTACGATCAGATCGTGGAGGAGAATATTTAAGTCACGAATTTGGTACACACTTAAGGAAATGTGGAATCGTTTCACAACTCACGCCGCCTGGAACACCTCAGCGTAACGGTGTGTCCGAACGTCGTAATCGCACTCTATTGGATATGGTGCAGTCTATGATGTCTCTTACCGATTTACCGCTATCATTTTGGGGATACGCTCTAGAGACAGCTACATTCACTTTAAATAGGGCACCGTCTAAATCCGTTGAGACGACACCGTATGAATTATGGTTTGGGAAGAAACCTAAACTGTTGTTTCTAAAAGTTTGGGGATGCGATGCTTATGTCAAGAAACTTCAACCTGAAAAGCTCGAACCCAAGTCGGAAAAATGTGTCTTCATAGGATACCCTAAGGAAACCGTTGGGTATACCTTCTACTTAAGATCCGAAGGCAAGATCTTTGTTGCCAAGAACGGATGCTTTCTGGAAAAGAGTTTCTCTCGAAAGAAGTAAGTGGGAGGAAAGTAGAACTCAATGAAGTACTACCTCTCGAACGGGAAAGTAGTGCAGCTCAGGAAAATGTTCCTGTGATGCCTACACCAACTAAAGAGGAAAATAATGATGATGATCAAGGTACTTCGGATCAAGTTGCTACTGAACTTCGTAGGTCCACAAGGACACGTTCTGCACCAGAGTGGTACGGCAACCCTGTCCTGGAAATCATGTTGTCAGACAACGATGAACCTTCGAACTATGAAGAAGCGATGGCGGGCCCAGATTCCAACAAATGGCTTGAAGCCATGAAATCCGAGATAGAATCCATGTATGAAAACAAAGTATGGACTTTGACAAACTTGCCCGATGATCGGCGAGCGATAGAAAACAAATGGATCTTTAAGAAGAAGACGGACGCGGATGGAAATGTTACCATCTATAAAGCTCGACTTGTCGCTAAGGGTTATCGACAAGTTCAAGGGATTGACTACGACGAGACATTCTCTCCCGTAGCGAAGCTGAAGTCCGTCCGAATCATGTTAGCAATTGCCGCATACTATGATTATGAGATATGGCAGATGGACGTCAAAACGGCATTCCTTAACGGACATCTTAAGGAAGAACTGTATATGATGCAGCCGGAAGGTTTTTTTGATCCTAATAATGCTAACAAAATATGCAAGCTCCAGCGATCCATTTATGGGCTGGTGCAAGCATCTCGGAGTTGGAACATTCGCTTTGATGAGATGATCAAAGCGTTTGGGTTTATGCAGACTTATGTAGAAGCCTGCGTTTACAAGAAAGTGAGTGGGAGCTCTGTAGCATTTCTCATATTATATGTAGATGACATACTCTTGAAGGGAAATGATATAGAACTTCTGGACAACATTAAGGCCTACTTGAATAAGTGTTTTTCAGTGAAGGACCTTGGAGAAGCTGCTTACATATTAGGCATCAAGATCTATAGGGATAGATCGAGATGCCTCATAGGTCTTTCACAGAGCACATACCTTGATAAGATTTTGAAGAAGTTCAAAATGGATCAGTCCAAGAAAGGGTTCTTGCCTGTGTTGCAAGGTGTGAGATTGAGCACGGCTCAGTCCCCGACCACGGCAAAAGATAAAGAAGAGATGAGTGTCATCCCCTATGCTTCAGCCATAGGATCTATTATGTATGCCATTTTGTGTACCAGACCTGATGTAAACCTTGCCGTAAGTTTGGTAGGAAGGTACCAAAGTAATCCCGGCAAGGAACACTGGACAGCGATCAAGAATATCCTAAAATACCTGAAAAGGACAAAGAACATGTTTCTCATTTATGGAGGTGACGAAGAGCTCGTTGTAAAGGGTTACGTCGACGCTAGCTTCGACACAGATCTGGATGACTCTAAGTCACAAACCGGTTACGTGTATATGTTGAATGGTGGAGCAGTAAGCTGGTGCAGCTGCAAGCAGAGCATAGTGGCGGGATCCACATGTGAAGCGGAGTACATGGCAGCCTCGGAGGCAGCGCATGAAGCTATTTGGGTGAAGGAGTTAATCACCGACCTAGGAGTCATACCCAATGCGTCGGGGCCGATCAAACTCTTCTGTGACAACACTGGAGCTATTGCCCTTGCCAAGGAGCCCAGGTTTCACAAGAAGACCAGGCACATCAAGCGTCGTTTCAACTCCATCCATGAAAATGTTCAAGATGGAGACATAGATATTTGTAAAGTACATACGGATCTGAATGTCGCAGATCCATTGACTAAACCTCTCTCGCGAGCAAAACATGATCAACACCAGAACTCTATGGGTGTGCGATTCATCACAATGTAACTATATTATTGACTCTAGTGCAAGTGGGAGACTATTGGAAATATGCCCTAGAGGCAATAATAAAAGGATTATTATTATATTTCCTTGTTCATGATAATTGTCTTTATTCATGCTATAACTGTATTATCCAGAAATCGTAATACACGTGTGAATACATAGACCATAATATGTCCCTAGTAAGCCTCTAGTTGACTAGCTCGTTGATCAACAGATTGTCATGGTTTCCTGGCTATGGACATTGGATGTCATTGATAACGGGATCACATCATTAGGAGAATGATGTGATGGACAAGACCCAATCCTAAGCATAGCACAAGATCGTGTAGTTCGTTTGCTAGAGCTTTTCCAATGTCAAGTATCTCTTCCTTAGACCATGAGATCGTGTAACTCCCGGATACCGTAGGTGTGCTTTGGATGTACCAAACGTCACAACGTAACTGGGTGACTATAAAGGTGCACTACAGGTATCTCTGAAAGTGTCTGTTGGGTTGACACGGATCGAGACTGGGATTTGTCACTCCGTATGACGGAGAGGTATCTCTGGGCCCACTCGGTAATGCATCATCATAATGAGCTCAAAGTGACCAAGTGGTTGGTCACGGGATCATGCATTACGGTACGAGTAAAGTGACTTGCCGGTAACGAGATTGAACGAGGTATTGGGATACCGACGATCGAGTCTCGGGCAAGTAACGTACCAATTGACAAAGGGAATTGTATACAGGGTTTGATCGAATCCTCGACATCGTGGTTCAACCGATGAAATCATCGTGGAACATGTGGGAGCCAACATGGGTATCCAGATCCCGCTGTTGGTTATTGACCGGAGAGTCGTCTCGGTCATGTCTGCATGTCTCCCGAACCCGTAGGGTCTACACACTTAAGGTTCGGTGACGCTAGGGTTATTAGGAAGACTTGTATGTGATTACCAAATGTTGTTCGGAGTCCCGGATGAGATCCCGGACGTCACGAGGAGTTCCGGAATGGTCCGGAGGTGAAGTTTTATATATGGGAAGTTGTCATGCGGACACCGGAAAGTTTCGGGGGCATGTCGGTATTGTACCGGGGCCACCGGAGAGGTTCCAGGGGTCCACCGGGAGGGCCACCCCTCTCGGAGGACCACATGGGCCGCAAGGGGCAGGGAACCAGCCCCTGGAGGGCTGGGCGCGCCCCCCACGTTGGGCCCATGCGCCTAGGGTTGGGGGGGGAAACCCTAGATGGGGCGCCCCCCTTGCTTGGGGGGGCAAGTCCCCCCTCCCTGGCCGCCGCCCCCCCTCTAGATCCCATCTAGAGGGGTCGGCCCCCCTTGCCCCTTCCCCTATAAATAGAGGGGTGAGGGGAGGGCTGCTGTACACAACCAAAGGCGCAGCCCCTCCCCTCCCCAACACCTCTCCTCCTCCGTTACGTGCTTGGCGAAGCCCTGTCGGAGTACTGCTGCACCAACACCACCACGCCGTCGTGCTGACGTTGGAGCAATCTTCCTCAACCTCTCCTTCCTCCTTGCTGGATCAAGACAGAGGAGACGTCGTCCGTCCCGTACGTGTGTTGAACGCGGAGGTGCTGTCCGTTCAGCACTTGGTCATCGGTGGTCTGAATCACGGCGAGTACGACTCCATCATCACCCTTCCCTTGAACGCTTCCGCACGCGATCTACAAGTGGTATGTAGATGCAAACTCACTCCCTTCACTCGTTGCTTAGATGAACTCATAGATGGATCTTGGTGAAACCGTAGGAAATTTTTTTAATTTTCCGCAATGTTCCCCAACAATTACCTCCATGAGGGCCCGAACCTGGGTAAACATCATGTCCCCCGTCTCCTGTTACCATCGACCTTAGACGCCCAGTTCGGGACCCCCTACCCGAGATCTTCCGGTTTTGACACCGACATTGGTGCTTTCATTGAGAGTTCTGCTGTGACGTCAAAGATAGGATTGATGGCTCGCCTTGTTATCAAGGACAACATCACCTCCAGAGGAGCCCTAACCTCAGCCAAACCCTCCCGCTGGGCGGCTTCACTATGAGCGCCCGTTTGGCCGTCGGGCCGACGATGACTTCTTGGGTCATCGAAAATCGCCTCTGCGTCAACTCAGAATACTCCAAACAGATGGATCCGATGAAGTTGTCATCTTTAAACAAACCCCTGGATCACATTGCCGCTTTGGGAGTCGCGACAGACTACGATCGGATTGGGCTTAAGCCCGATCAGAGAGAAATTGAATCTCCACCGATCACCCATCAGACAGCGGTAATAGAGGAGCAACACAACAACTCTTCCTCTATATTGAGGACAAACTATGTTCGTATTTCCGGGCTCACAAAGCCGGACACCCACCCGCGGGAAGACGTGCCCCGTACTCTGAACCTAGAGTCGGACTGTGGGCCTGAAAAATTGGTTGATATCCCAGAGCCCGAACTGTTAAGCTCGGAATCCCAAACTCCGGATCCCAGATTGGGTCAGGGTTCGGACTTAAATCCACCCACCCACCTAGATACACGCGATCTTATCCACATCAGACAGCATTCCCAAGAAACAGTCCATCACTTTTGGGCCAGAGTCCTCCTTGTCAAAGACAAGATCAAAGACTGCTGCGACGAAGACGCAATCTCATTATTCTACAAAAATTGCACGGGGGAGGGAATTCTCAATGCAATCAGCCGCCGTCACGTATCAAACTTCACTGACTTGGCAACCATAGTATAGAAATACTGTGCAATGGAAAGCGCCTGGAAAACTCAGGCAGCTTCTTGGGAGCCACCGGTTCCCACTCAGCCCCTCGTCCGGACAAAAAGGATGCACCCTCGTCGGTCGCCTGATCCAATAGTAAAAAAATCAAAGCCCATTATTGGGCGCGGAACCGTTCTGGAGGGATGGCTCAATAGGCCATGCAAAATACACACAACACCGGGCATCGTACCAACCCACAACCTTAGAGCATGTTGGATACTCCGACAAGTGGCCAAGAGCGTCGAGGATCTCCTCACCAAAAATACCGCAGAGCAACGTCCCACGGAAGACAACGACCCTACAGTATTGACAGTCTTCAAGACTTTCGCCTCAAATAATAGGCGCAAAAGGGCACTCCGTGGCCTCGCTGAAGTCTGCCAAGTGCAGCAATAAACCCCTGGAACGACACGGCCATAACTTTCAATGTTAGTGATGAACCAAAATTCAGAACAGTCCGGGCACCAGCCGCATTGGTCCTCAGTCCGATCGTGGACGGCTTTCGGCTTACCAAAGTGCTCATGGACGGCGGCAACGGACTAAACCTCATTACGAGGAAACTCTCAACAAATGGAAATAGAAAGGAGCTGCATTGAGCAAAGTAGCACGACCTTCCGGGGAATCATTCCCAGTCAGGAGGTGCGATGCGCAGGAAAAATCACACTTGATGTGGTATTCGGCACGCCGGAGAATTACCGGTCCGAAGAGATAACCTTTCAAGTGGCCCCATTCAAAAGTGGATATCACGCCTTATTAGGGCGAGATGCATTTGCATGCTTCCAAGCTATACCCCATTACGGGTACATGAAGCTCAAGATGCCGGGGCCCAACGGTAATATCACTCTCGCCTGTGATCCGGACATAGCACTCTGCACCGAAAACAAAACCGCAGCCCTGGCCCTCGAGGCATTATCTGAAGCGCTCGCGGCCGAAGAACTAACCACATTGCGCTCCACAGTGGATAGGGACTACGTGATCCTGGACAAGCGACCCAAATCCACCTCCTTTAAACCGGCCGACAAAATAGTCAAATTCCATGTCCACCCGACGGACCCCAAGAAGATAACATCCATCGGGGCACAGCTGGACCCAACGGTTGACGCCGCACTACGAGCATTCCTACGTGAAAACTGGGACATATTCACCTGGCACCCTTCTGATATGCCAGGGATCCCACACAGGCTGGCCGAACACAGCCTCAATATATTGAAGGGATATAAGCCAGTCAAGCAAACACTGCGGCGCTTTTCAGAACCCAAACGACAAGCTACGGGGGAGGAGCTAGCCAAGTTAATCGAGGTCGGATTCATCAGAGAAATAAAACACCCGGACTGGCTAGCAAACCTGGTGATGGTACCAAAGAAGGATAAATCCTGGCACCTATGTGTCGATTTTAAAGACCTCAACAAGGCCTGCCCTAAAGATCCCTTCCCCCTCCCCCGCATCAATCAGATTATCGATGCTACCGCGGGACACGACTCACTATGTTTCCTCGATGCATACTCCGGATACCATCAAATCAAGATGAAGGAGTCCGATCAAGCTGCAATGGCATTTATCACCCCATATGGGCCTTTCTACTTCAACACTATGACCTTCGGGCTCAAAAACGCCGGTGCCACCTACCAACGCATGATTCAAACATGCCTGGAGAAACAAATCGGCAAGACAGTTCAAGCATATGTGGATGACATAGTCATCAAAACCAGACACGTCGAGTCATTAATAGACGAGTTGCATCTCACATTTGACAACCTCCGAACATATGACATCAAGCTCAATCCGTGAAAGTGTGTTTTCGGCGTTCTCGCGGGAAAACTGCTAGGCTTCATTGTTTGCAATAGAGGACTTGAGGCAAACCCAGCTAAAATCTGAGCTTTGTCACAGTTGGCTACGCCAATAGACCTCAAACAAGTCCAAAAACTATCCGGATATGTGGCAGCTTTAAGCCGCTTTATCTCCAGTTTAGGAGAAAAAGCATTGCCGCTCTATCGCCTTCTCTGATGCACCGAACACTTCGAGTGGACGGATGCGGCAACAGCCGGACTAGAAGAAATAAAGGCTCTTTTAGCAAGCAACCCAATCCTGGCTGCGACGAACGTCGGTGAACCCATGTTATTATACATATCCGCAACACCCCAAGTCGTAAGTGCGGTGCTCATCGTCGAACGAGAAGAGGACGGACACAAATTCCCGCTTCAAAAGCCAGCATACTACGTATCTACTGTCCTCACACCATGCAAATCCCGGACCCTCATTATTGAAAGATAGCATACACGGTCTTCATGGCATCCCGGAAGCTACGACACTACTTTCAAGAGTGCTCAATAATGGTGGCCTCAGAGGTACCACTCAATGCCATAATAAACAATTGTGATGCCCGGACGGATTGCCAAGTGGGCCATTGAGCTCCTCCCATTCGACATAACATACAAACCGCGTTGGGCCATGAAATCTCAAGTATTGTCCGACTTTATCGCCGAATGGAAAGAGGCCGAACTCCCTAAAGAGTACGGCACATATTCCAACTAGGTCATGCACTTCGATGGCTCCAAAATGTTGGCGGGCCTAGGAGAAGGCGTTGTCCTAACATCCCCTACTGGAGACATAGTTCAGTACGTCCTCCAAATGTTATTCACGGACTCCAACAATGCAGCCGAATACGAGGCCTTATTGCATGGTCTTCGGATGTCCGTCTCCATGGGCAGACAACGCCTGGAAGTGCGTGGGGATTCAAACCTTGCAATATCTCAAATAAATGGAGATTTTGATGCCAAAGATCCAAAGATGGCGGCTTACCGTAACGCCGTTCTCAAAATGTCGGCTCAGTTCGAGGGGCTCGAGTTTCACCATGTGGCTCGAGAAAGTAATCAAGCGGCGGATGTCCTTGCTCGCATCGGTGCCAAGTGCGACCCCGTCCCACCTAACATCTTTTGGGAAAGGCTTTTCAATCCATCTGTGGTGTGGCAAGGGGAGAGCGGCAACACCAATCCACTATAACCCCAGATGCCGAACACACCGACATCATCGGGGGCCCAGCCACCGAAATTACACCGTCGGCCTATCTCATCATGGCAGTCATTGCCCCATGGACCGAACCCTTCTGGGCCTACCTTAATAGGCGAGAACTCCCTGAGGATTAGAATGAGGCGCGCTGCATTGTGTGGCGCTCTAAGGCCTACAAGGTTCACGAGGGAGAACTCTACAAGAAAAGCACTACCGAAGTGCTTCAAAGATGCATCTCCGAGGAAGAAGGGTGGCAGCTCTTGGCTGAAATTCATGCCAGCCTCGATGGTCACCATGCCGCGGCTCGGGCCCTTGTAAGCAAGGCCTTCCGTACAGGTTTCTATTGGCCGACGGCCCTAGCAGATGCACAGGACCTTGTCCAACATTGTGTCGGATGCCAACTTTTTGCCAACCAAAGTCATATGCCACCCACCGCTCTACAAACAATCCCCATCACTTGGCCTTTCGCAGTCTGGGAGCTTGATATGGTCAGACCCCTTAAAGGAGGAAGCCATAAGAAAAAATATCTATTGGTCATGGTGGATAAATTCACTAAGTGGATAGAAGCCAAACCAGTTAAAACGGCCAAAGCCGGACAAGTGATAGACTTTATATCCGGTGTTGTGCACCGTTATGGTGTTCCACACAGCATCATCACCAACGACGGCTCCAATTTCACAGCCGATGAGGTGAAAGCCCGGTGTGCTAATCTGGGCATTAAGCTCGACTACGCTTCCGTCTATCACCCACAAACCAACGGTCAAGTTGAACGAGCCAATGGTCTTATTATGAGCGGCATTAAACCCAGACTAGTGCAGTCTTTGAAAGAATCAGACAAGCACTGGGTCAAGGAGGTCGACTCTGTACTCTGGGGGCTGCGGACCATGCCCAATCGCTCTACCTGATATACACCTTTCTTCATGGTGTACGGCGTAGAGGCTGTGTTACCCTGCGACATTATTCATGACTCACCTCGAGTGCGCATCTACGAAGAGAGAGAGGTCGAGCTTTATCGGCAGGACAACTTAGATTCCCTAGAGGAGGAGCACGACGTCGCAAAAGCTCGTTCCGCATTTTATCAACAACAGCCCCGCAGATATCAAAGCATAGAAGTACGGGCCAAGACTCATAATGTTGGTGAACTCGTTCTATGCTTGCCGGAGAAGAAAAAGGACAAACTCAAGCCCAGCTGGGAGGGTCCTTTCATCATTGACGAAGTTCTCACCGGAGGAGCGTACCGCCTGCGTGATGCATCAGACAATCGCCTAGAGCCGAACCCATGGAACGCGGCCAGACTCCGAAGATTCTACGCCTAGCGCCAGACTCTTCATTCTTCTCCTTTTCCCCCTTTTGTTTCCATTATTTGTTTTCCTCTCTTTTCGCATTTGTTTTTTTTTCTAGCCTTAAAAGCTCTAGTGCGGTTCAAGCGTACACCTATGACGCACACATTCTTAAATGTGTACGTCAATTATACCTGGGGGCTTCTTGTACATAAGCTTATTATTATTATTATTATTTTCCAAGCATCAAGCTCACCACATATGTGTCTTTTCCGCGTATGTACCTTTTCTTTCCCATAATATGCACCGATATGACTTCAGCTTTGGCCAAGCTGGGTTGCCTGGCTCCTGTGCTTATGCCCTACGTTCCCGTTAGTTCGACTAGGGCATAAAGGGAGCACCTCTACGATTGTTACTGCTAGGTCATCCGGATGTGTACCTCAGACTGGGTGAAGCCGAAAGCTAGCGTTCTTAAGGGAATATTCGGCCAGCAGACAAAAGATGTTCTTTACTAGTTACACTATGAACCCCCAGATGTTACGTATGCTGTGGTTTTTCAATCGCAGTTCGGACATGCACGTTAAAGCATGCTGACCCAGCGAAAGGAACCCTTAACGGAACTATTCTCTCTGGAAGATGTTTCTTACGATCAAAATGTAATATAACATAACTAGCCGGATACTTGTCTGTTCAAGCAACTATGACCCCTATGCCTGGTTTGCACGCATACCCTGGTCTACATTACCGAGCGGGTATTCGGAAGCACTCCGCACCTTCGGGTCCAGAGGTCGAAGCGAAAAGGTCTGCCATGATAATCGTTTTACAATTCAGCTAGAGACATAATTTGTCAATTGAAGTACATAGTCACTTAGACTCAAAAACTTCTTCCTCTATGCCATCTAACAGGCTATCTAGCCTACAATCCTGTTGGAAATATTTGGCGGCTACTTGTACCTGGTCATATACCAAACTCACGGGAATTTCTTCTCCATCTGACCCTAAAGGTCCGACCCGGGCCATGTGATTCGGATCGAGCTTGGTATACCGTGTTTTCATCATGTCCCAAGCCTCTCGTGCACCTTCCCGGCAGGCCGATATCTTCCATAATCGGAAACGCCACCGCGCTCCCTTAAATAGCTGTACAAGCTCCTCCATACTTCCTGGAGGGGATTCGGATGGCCATAAGGCCTTGGCAACACTCTGCATCGCCTGCCGAGCCTGCTCGTGCATTTGCGACAACTCTTGTAGCATATCGTTCAAAGATCCGGACGCCTCCTCTTCGGGACGACCCGTTAGCATACCTACGGACATAATTCTGTCAGTTCTTTCCCTCACCAAATTACGCAGAGGTAAGTTTGAACACATACTAAATATGCCGCCTCGCAGCCTCTTATTTTCCCTCACAGAGTCAGCCAGCTGGGCCCGCACATCTTTCAGCTCTTCGCCCAGCTTGGTGTGGGAATCTTGGAGTTTGTTTTTCTCGTCCCTGACCCGTGTCAATATACGTTTGCCCGCGGCCAGTTGCCTTTGGGCTTCTGTAACTCCCGCTTGTGCGACTTCCGGTGCCTCTCCCAGATGATCTGATGACTCTGCCATAGGATTTGCACCGTATTAATAATCCTTGTAATCAGACACTGCCTTCTTAGACTTCTCCAGTTCGGCGGTAGTAGCAGCTAGTTGGGCCTGACTCTTTTCCAGCTCTTCAGACAACAGGCTGTTCTTCTCTGTGAGCACCTGGTCATACAATGATCCTTAAATCAGTTGTACCAACTGTTTCAAGTCTCAGGGGCTACTGGTATATAACTATCAAAATTGTACAAATGTGTACTTACCCGCACATCTTTCAAATATTGGTCAGTGGCTCTGGCAAGCCCATATCGAGCAGCTCGGATGTATGCATCACCCGAGTTGAAGGCGTTGAAAGCCTCTTCTGAAAAACCTGGGTCGCGAAGAGCGGCCCGTCGGTGCCGATGATTCATGGTGCTTTCCACTTCAGAGTTTGCATGGATACATCATCCGACTCCTCTGCAGAAGGACGATCCGGTGTCACTCCCGCATCAGCCTTAGTCCTTGCAACAGGGTCCAAAATCTGGCTAGTGGAGGCATGACCGGCAGGATCCCCGGACATAGTCCGGCGAATGTTTTTCCTCATAAGACACAACAGATAGCGTCACACTTCAATGTGATAGCCAAGGAGCATATTTAAAAAAACCATAACTCTTTGATGGAGGCTCGACCGTGTTTTTATTTGCCTTCCTCTTTGAAGGCCTGCCCGGCATAGGCACTCACTCTGTGAGTCACCTCAAGTGTAGCATGGCACGCCGATCGCCTCCCCTTTGGAGCACGAGATAGTGCGATGGGTGAGGCATAACGAGAAAGTTCTTTCGAAGGAGAAGTCTAATGATTACTTACATGTGAGGCAGGGAGAAGGCCAGGATAGTCGGCAGTGATGGCCACTTCCGTGCCGTCATGACTCTCCTGGTAGAACACTCCATCCTCGAGCTCCACGAATATATCTGGATCCTCTTTGAATCCGGGGTCAAGGGCCCGGTTGTGGTCCTCTGGCTGTGGTGCGGGGCTGTGGATCTCCTTGGTGATCTTTCGCCATTCCTGTTGCAAATGGACGGATTAATATTTATGGAAAGTGACTCAGGGAGTAAATTGAGTGGAGTAGTGGGATGGAAACTCACCCAGCTGGGAGGGTTGTACATGGAAAATCCATCCCTGCGCTTAATGCGGATGAACTCCTCTTTCACCCCTTTGTATAGTCCGACCATTATCTTGGCCAAAGCGGCGGGGGTGTCCGGACCCTTCCGACCGCAGCGGGTGGTGTCATCTTCTCCGTTATAGTGCCACATGGGACGCCCCCTGTATTGGAGTGGCTGGACCCCCCGTACTATGGATGTCGCCATAACTTTGATTGTTGACAATCCGGACCGGGCGAGCGTCTTTATCTTGCTCATCAATTGATGGACTTCCGTGCAATCTTCCTCCCTGAGGCTCCGAGGGCGCCAGCTGTAGCGTTTCTTCAACGGAGCACTTGAAAATTCAGGAAGACCCATTCGGACTGGGTCAGAAGGGAGATGTACTCGATATAGAACCACTCGGAAGGCCACTCTTCGGATGCCTTCTTCGGCATGCTGGACAGGTATCTGGTCCCGGCGATGCGCCATACCTCGGTGCCGCCCACTTGAAATATTGATCCCTCTTGATTACGAGGGACGAGGCAGAATAGCTTCTTCCATAATTCAAAATGGGCCTCGCAACCCAGGAATAGCTCACAAAGAGCAATGTAACCCGCAATATGCAAGATGGAGGCAGGAGTGAAATTGTGCAGTTGAAGGCCATAATACTCTAGAAGCCCTCGGAGAAACGGGTGTATTGGAAATCCAACACCTCTCAACAAGTAGGGAACAAGGCATACTCGTTCCCCCTGGATGGGTTAGGGAAATTCTCCGCCTGCTCCCCACCTCCGAAGGAAGTCAATCCGGCTCGAATGGGGACTAGATCTGCTGGGGGAAGAAATCCCTGTATCTGCAGCTTCACAAGCTGATTATGGGATACGGAGCACTTTTCCCAATCGCCTTTTTTGGGGCCGTGGGGGTGGGAGGAAGAGCTGGGAGCGCTAGCCATGTTGGGGTGGTTTTCGCTGGCAAGATCTGAGGATTCCTCGCTCGGTGTGAACTGGATCTGAAGATCCCCATCTCTTTAAATAGACCACTTTCTTACATGGTCAGGGTGGTATTTGCAAAAATGCCCCGACCTCTCGTATTCGCTCGACACGTGGAAGCTGAAATCGTGAAGGTGTAGAAGCCGATGAGCGCGACATTAAATGAAAAGCCGGATACTGCTCTTCAGGTCAGGTACTTTGAAGTATTCGGAGAAGGAACCCACCTTGCAATGCCAAAGACAATCTGCACGTCGGACACCTCGTCATTGAAGCCTAGTTCGGGGGCTACTGAGGGAGTCCTAGATTAAGGGGTCCTCGGACGGCCGGACTATATACATGGGCCGGACTGTTGGGCTATGAAGATACAAGATAGAAGACTTCTTCCCGTGTCCGGATGGGACTCTCCTTGGCGTGGAAGGCAAGCTTGGCGATTCGGATATGTAGATTCCTTTCTCTGTAACCGACTTTGTACAACCCTAGCCCCCTTCGGTGTCTATATAAACCGGAGGGTTTAGTCCGTAGGGGACAATCATAATCCCATAGGATAGACTTCTAGGGTTTAGCCATTACGATCTCGTGGTAGATCAACTCTTGTAATACTCATATTCATCGAGATCAATCAAGCAGGAAGTAGGGTATTACCTCCATAGAGAGGGCCCGAACCTGGGTAAACATCATGTCCCCCGTCTCCTGTTACCATCAACCTTAGACGCACCGTTCGGGACCCCCTACCCGAGATCCGCCGGTTTTGACACCGACAAGGGGCCCCATTATCAGCCCGCTGTCAAGGAATGGGAAGCAAGGAAACTGGCCTAAGCTCTATCTCCGTTTGAGGAACATCCCTACGCCCTACATAAATAGGGATACGTCCCCTACAGCATACCCGCCAAATTCGATATCATGTGCCTCGTCAGCGCAACTTCAAACTCAAAATACCATGGGAAGCTGTGGGACCACATCCACCTAAAAACCAAGTATTCGGCACAACCGAACTATGGTCATACATGTATTCGATGTCGAACAGGTACCATTATGGACCGATCTAGCATTAAGCTAGAACAGCTCGGCGACCTCTCAAGGCTCCTAGTCAAGGGCCTGTCAGCCGATCCTCAACCCCTCTACGGAGTTCTTCCTCCCAATAGAAGCAAATGCGCAGATGTGCAACATAGCATAGTAGGGATATCAACCACGCTTCAAGGCATTATGTAAACCTTTGATCTATAAAACTTTTCCTTTTTCTTAAAAAGTGTTGTAACAGATGCTTTGGCAGTTCAAATTGTACGGATAGACATCATTAGCTTTTTCGAAATAAAGACCACTCTTTATCGTCCTCTTGCAGTCTTTTATATTGCACCTTTCTTCCACTCTTCGATGCCACTATAAACTAGTTCGGCACAATTTTTCCTTAAGGCAATAACCGGGTAATAGACCGGGGGCTCGACCATAATATTTGCCCTATGCCTCAAGTCTGGCACTATTCTTTCTTTACGTGTTCGGTGTCTCAGGTATTGCATTATATGCATCGGTTCTTAATTATGTCTTGGGTCAATAGTTGGGTTGCCCGGCTCCTGTGCTTACCTTCTTATGTTCCGCTTGTCCGGCTAAGGAGGTAAAGGGAGAACCGCCGCGATTGTACTTCTAGCTAGCCTGGTTAAGTACCTCAGTGGAGAAAGCCAAAAACTGACTGTCATAATAAGCGAGAACTGGTCGGCGACCCGATGACAAGTATGAAACTAAAAATCGATGGCAATTACCCCGTGTTACACGAAGGGTTTGTCTTTACACAAACCACATGATAAAAGGCATATGCCTCGGCTCTACTGAATATCACAAAACACTGGGAGTTAGTCACTAGCCCCCGCAGTCAAGCTCCTATGGCTAAGTGAAGCTAATAAATCCGCATAGTTTGATGGCCTTGTTCCTCTCATGCACTACCACCTCTGGGCACCGAGACATCGACTAAGGGTCATAGTGCGGAGGGAGAAACACCCCTCATAGCATCTACATGGGGGCTGAAGCCGATGACTGGCAACTTTCAGACTCAAAATGGCCGCACAAGAGTCAAAGTAAAACCAAAACAGATTCAAGTATGATAAACCATACGAAGGGCCGCATTAAGAAAAAGGTCTAATTTTCATTACATGATAGTTTACTCAAGGATTACATCTTTGGGACACTGGTCCTCTATCGCCCGAGCACCATCCATAACATCGGAGAAATACTGCTCAGGATGATGATGCTCCTTTCCAACAGGCGGGGGACCGGTGGCCATCTCAACTGGCTTGATTTTCTGCCAGTGCACCATGGTCTTCGTGAAGGCCATCCGCACTCCTTCGATGCACGTAGAGCACTTAACAGCGTCAACCCGGGAGGACGCGTCGCACAGCTTCTGCACCAAGCCGAAGTAACTACTCGGTATTGGCTCTGCGGGCCACAACCGGACACAGAGGTGCTTCATGGCTGGCTCCATCAACTGCTTCATCTTGTTGCTCAAGAGGGGAGGGTGTTCGGGCGCTTGAACTGCGGCCAGACCAGCTTATGTTCCGTATCACCCTCCCGAGTTGCATAGTGCCTTGCCGCATCCGCCGCACTCCTCGGAAGCTCTACAAACGTGACTGAAGAATGCCAGACTCGCATGAGCAACACGAACTTCTGACCACCAAAGACACTTTGCAGTAAGTACAGTTTACCATCTGCAATTTGCTTCACTTGGTGGAGCTCCTACAGGGCGCCTCGCGCCTCCGTCCTCACCTCCCGGATCTCCTGCCCTATTTTGGATAAGTAAGTGGTTTGGTCCTTATTCTTCTGCTCAATGTCCTCACATTTAGTAACGGCATCCTTGAGCTCATGTTGCACTTCGACCACTCTGGCCTCGTGCTTTTCACTCACGGTTTTCACCATCTTGAGTTTGGCGGTCACGCGATCGGCCACCGCCTTCTGTTCGGCCGCCGCCTCTTTGGCCTTCTTCAGTTCGGCCCTATGGCCCTCGGCCTCCATGGAGGCAGCTATAAACATAATCAAACACCTTTCTCTTAGAGCTAATCCCGGACACCTTGATCAATGAAGGAAATGTAAAGTCTCGACTGGGATCACCTTGTGCCTCGTCAAACTACTTGTTGACGAGGTCGAGTCCTCATCGGAGATCTTGAGCTTCTGATTCATCTCATCCGGTGCCGTGGTATTAGTAGGAGCCGCAAGAGATGAGGTCTGTAATTAAAAAACTCACATAGTTCAGACTCCCGATTTCATGGTTTTTCGATCCTCTGGCAGGTTTTTCAAAACCTGACAAAGTCTTGGGGGCCGCTATATACAAGGGATATATAACATTTATTCAAATGAAAAGAACATTACATGGCTTACCTTGAAGCCCGTCAAGAGGCCACCGAAGGCTTCCTTCAGTCCGCTATTAACGGATCGAATACTTTGCAACACTACAACCATTAAGGCGCGGTGCTCTGCAACGATGGAGGAGCTGTTCAAAGCCTCCTCCAACCTCTGGCCACCCAGGCGCTACTCGGTCGCCAGTGTTCGCTGCTGGCGGCGAGGCCCTAGCTCCTCCTTCGGTGGAAGGAGGAATTGGCGCTTCCGGGGGCCTTGGGGGCTCCGAGGCCGTCTTCTCGGACGGCTTGGACTGACCGAGCTCCCCCTCTTTGTTCACCAGGAGGGATCCCTCCTCCTGGTCTTCAGGGACCGAGGTGTTAGCCTCAGCCATAATCTCATCACCACCACCTCCCGTGTCTAGGCTAGGAGGGGTCCTTCGGGACAACACCTCCCTAGTCTCCCTGACGACCAGAGGAGGTGCAGAGCACGATGCAGACCCGCTCTTCACTAGTTCGGCTGCTGGAGAAGTCCCCTCTAAGGTCTGGTCAGTGGGGTGGGCGTGCGGCGGACTACAACATTAAGGATAGACATGTTGACAACAATAGAATATTAAAACAAACACCTAAAGAGCGTCCGAATTCATACCTTTCGGCAGGGGGCTTGACCCAGGGGCTCCTTGTTGGAACCTCTTCGGACACCGCAGACTCCTTATCAGAGTCCGAGCTATCGTCAGGCAGGATCAGCTTGGGCCTGCATTGATTCTTTAGGGCATGAGGGGGCTGCTCCTCCTAATGTGATTCGACGCCGCCCTCTTCTTCGAACGGGAGGAGCCGCTCTCCTCCTCATCGTCCTCCTCCTCCTCCTCTTGGACGGAGGGGGTCTGGGTGTCTCCAGATTTGCTGCCCAGATGTCTTCTTGGGCGGAGACCCTCCCTGTCCTCCGACATGTCCTTCTTCTTCTTCTTCTCCCTCTTCTCTGGCGCTTTGTACGGCGCCACGGTCAGTATCTCCTCCAACTGAGCTGACCGAGGGTCTTCGGGCAACGGTGTCGGACTATCGATTTTCTTGGCCTTCTCGAGCCAGCGCTGCAGAAGTAAGAAAGTGGGGATTAGATCTCTTGTGAGAACAATATCTGAACATAGAATGAATAGAGCTCTGCTACCTCCTTTGGGGGGTGTGCGGCGTCGAGACTGATGTCCTCCTTGGCCGGGCACACCTTCTCAGGCTTAAACAACACCTTCCATAGCTTGTCGTGGGTGGTTCCATAGAAGTATCGTATGGTGGCCAGATCCGTGAGCTTGTAAGACCACATTTGGGTGGCCTTTGTTGGCAGGGTAGGAGGCGCAGACAGAGCATCACCTGAACCATGTTGGTAAGCTAGGCACTCACTTTTATCATATTGGAGACGTGCTTCTGCAGCACCTCCACATCTGCAGTGGGCCCCTAGTCAAGACTTTTCTTGGTCCATGAGGTCAGCCTTGTCGGGGGTCCAGATCTAAATTCGAGAGCCGCTGCCCAGGCCGCATCCCGTTGTTCTATGATAAAGAACCACTCCTTCTGCCAAATCTTGACAGTATCAATGAACATGACCTCCGGCCACTCGACCCGGGCAAGCTTGCTGATCATCGCCCCACCACAGTCCGCCTGTTGGCTGTCAACTATTTTTGGCTTGATGTTGAAGACCTTTAGCCACAAGCCGAATGGTGGTCGGACTCGCAAGAAGGCCTCGCAGATGATGATGAAGGCCGAGATATGGAGGAAGGAATTCGGGGCCACATCATGGAAGTCTAGCCCGTAGAAGAACATCATCCCCCTAACGAAGGGGTGGAGCAGAAAGCCCAATCCCTAGATGAAGTGGGGGATGAATACCACCCTCTCACTCGGTCGAGGCTTGGGAACGGCCTGGCCTTCCTCTGGGTCCTGGTGAGCAATTTTGGCCGGGAGGTAACCGGCGCGCTTCAAGTCCTCAATGTCGTTGTCGGTGACGGTGGAGACCTCCCACTTTCCACCTATGTTGGATCCGGTCGTGGCTGGATCCAGGGTACGACTAGAGAGAAGCGCTTGAGGAGAGAAGATTTGGGGGCGCTGGAGCTCTGCTGATGGGAATAACGATGGCGAGAGGAAGGAGAAGGCGTACTCAAATAAGCGGTGGCCGCTCCTCTTTTATAACCCGTTGTGAATGCCAACAGTCCTTTAACTGCGCCACGGGCCTCGCCACTTCCCGATATTATTGCGGCGTTATGTGCGAATGGGGGAATTGAAATCATTGATCATATCCCTTAAAAAATGGGCACGATCTCCACCTCGATGGGATGTGCCAATACAGGCGTTGCCTCGAACCACGAATCAAGCTTTTATAATGGTTCGATGTATATGACCGGGTGTAACCCTTCACCGAAAAGTTGTCAGGCAAAGGTATTGTTCACACTCGGGCGGTTGGCCTTCGAGACTAAGTAATATTCGGTAGTTCAAAATTTTGAACACTACCTGGTTAACGCATGGCTGAATTCTAGCTTAACAGCTCTAGGAACCCGGATAAAGAAGTTGGTGCCGAACAGGAAGAGGAAGAGGAACTCATCCTGCAAACCGGAGCCATCCAGTATATCAAGATCTCAAGACACAATGAAGCACTAGCGTTGAAGGCAACTCCGGGGGCTACTAAGGGAGTCTTGGATTAGGGGGTCTTCGGCCTGCCGGCCTATCCCTTATGGGCCAGATCATTGGGCCGTGTTCCAGCGCAAGGAGGCCGAATTATGAGGAGACCATGTATCCGAACAGGAAGCTTTTGGTGCCTTGTTGTGTCCTCTAAGTCACGATAAGAAGAATCGACATGTTTATCCTTTCCTAGTAACCGATCATGTGTAACCTTAGCACCCCTGGTGTCTATATAAACTAGAGGGTTTATTCCGTAGAGGCAAGAACAACAACCATCATCCTACTAGTCTAGGGTTTAGTTCATCTGATCTCGTGGTAGATCGACTCTTCAATCCTCATATACACAAGCAATACAATCAAGCAGGACGTAGGGTTTTACCTCTTAGAGAGGGCTCGAACCTGGGTAAACATCGTGTCCCTAGTCCCTTGTTCCCCATTGATCCAAGATCCACAGCTCGGGACCCCCTATCTGAGATCCGTCAGTTTTGACACCGACAGGAGTCCATAGATTCACTAATGGTTTCTCTTTAAGAGAAAAGATGGTGCGGTAAACAAATTATAGTTGATCATCGATTAAATTGCAATATTTATAACTATGACTATCCATGGCATAATCAACATATGAGCATCACGTCATAGTATCTATAGACTATTATCCAACTGCATCTATAGCTAATACTCCACACAAGACAGTTATCCAGCATGCATCTATAGTATTAAGTAAAAACAGAGTATTGCAATAAGCATGATGACATGAAGTAGATGGTATATTTTCTTCACCCTACATTCAAATGACAACTACACAACGATCTTTTTATCCTTAGTGGCAACAACACAATACAAGCCTTTTCCACTTTCTGTCACTGCGGGAAATTACTTGCAAGGTTGAACCCAACTATTATACACAACTCCCTCTTGGAGATCAAACCTCAAACCTAGCCAAAGAAAGAAGAATAGATTGGAGATCATATATGAATAAGAATCATGCAAAAAAGAAACCAAATAGAACTCAAAACAATTCAAGGATAAATCTGATCATAAAGTGACAATTTATCATAACCCAACAAAGACACCAACAGAATACAACAGATGGATCACAATCATGTAGGGTAGCTTATGTGATCTTTGTATTGAGAAGCAAGATAAAGAACCATCTAGCTACTATTACGGATTCATAGTACAATGGAAACTACTCACGGGCGATCATGGTGGCCTTCATGTTGATGGAGATCGCCACCGTGAAATATTACCCCTCCGGCAGAGATTCGGCAAAGACCTCTAGATTGGGTTATCGTGAAACAGAGGTGTGTCGCGGTAGAAAAATTAGGGCGTAAAAATAATCATAGGTATATAAAGGCACAAGGACCGAGAGGTGGTGGAACGGAATGCCAAGGGGCCCAGGTGACCCCACCATGCACCCCTCGACGCGTGGAGGGGGCTGTGGGTGCCCCTTCCTATGTTGATGGATGCTTGTAGATGCAAAACCTTCGCTTTTCTGAATTTTTGTGAGCCTAGTAAATTTGATTTTTCCTGAAAAACCAAAAACATGCAAAAATACCAACTCACACTGGCCACTGAACTAATAGGTTAGTCCAAAAAAATAATATAAATTGATGCCAAATGATATAAAGGTGGCATGAAACAATAAAAAAATATAGATACATTTAAGACGTATCAACCTCCGCCACATACACGCCTAACACCCTAGTCCGACGCAAAAACACCCCCAACCCCACGCCCTCTCCCCTGCAACCACAAATCTGCTCCTCGCGCCGCATTCCCGCAGGACCAGAGCGGACGCGGCCGATCAGTGGAGCAAGCATTGATGCGGCACACCGGACAACGCCTTCCGCACTATGTCTCGATCTTCGCACATGTTCAATTTTGGAGAGACATGACCGGACGACATGACTCTCAACAAATTCAAACTGGTTGTCCGTCCGCCCGCCTGATGGCATTAAACAAGCATTGCGTCCGAGAAACCCATTCCATCGTCCGCATTGAAGTCACTTGGCTTGGCTGACACCCGCTATTTATACGTGCCCATGCCCGACATGATCTGCACCGTACCACGTCCATCATAACTGCGAGCTCTAGAGTGATGTGGAACAACCTCTCGATGAAGCAGAATCACGAGTTGGCTAGCCTACCGGCCTGCTGGCAGGCCCGTTGTGGGCGACGGATAGAGTCCCACTTGCCGGCGACCTCGCCAGAGGTGAGCGATGATGATCAGACCATGGAGGATGTGTCTAACAACAAGCCGAACCGCACTGATCCATGTCGGCTTCACCATGAAGTAGGCGCATACACACTTCTACGCCGTCTTGGCGGACGAGCAGCTGGTGCAGCCCGTTTCGGCGTACGGTTGGCACAGGAGGAGCAACACTACAACCTCGGGATCCTCCACGAGCACCGGCTCGCGGAGGGACAAATCGTCGGCGAACAGGTGAATGAGAATGCCGCCTCGTCCATGGTCACGAAGAATCCGGGCTTCCTAGATGAGCAGCAGGCGTTGTACCAGTCATGCGCAACACCCACGACATTCTCCAAGAGTGATGGCGGTTGCGCGTCCTATGGGGAGAGACTGACACCCTCTTCGTTGAGATTGACACAGAAGTGGATGAGCAGAAGGCGCAGGGGACAGCGGACGTCGCCGGCTCAGCGTCGATCATGTCGCCTGCACGGTTTGCTCCAGTTGCAACGACCACGAGGCCGGCATGTCCACGTCGATCATGGACCTTACCTCGGTCGGAGACATCCACACAACGGACTCCGGCGAGGAAGAGTAGGACGTGTATATGTCTCGTGTCCCATGGCCTACTCTTTCTCTCGCCAGCGACTCACAACTTCACTTTCCGGAGCTCACGGCCGTTGATATTGTCGGACATGGGGAAGACACACGATGCCTCCATGGTCAGCGAACATTTAGATTGGGTTAAATGTCACGCTTTTGTTTAGTTGAAATTTTGAAATATGTCGAAAACGTAATGACTTTGGTCTGATTTAAATGAAAATCATTCGGTTTGCATGAAATTTATCTAGTTTGTTCAAATTATGTTTAAAATTTATCCTGACATTTGATGGAAAGGGCTGGATGGTCGGCTCGTGTATCACTTTCCGCGAACGCGTCCGTGGACGGATACTTTGTTAGTTTTAGGGGTCGGCGTTGGAGATGCCCTTACCTCACATACACATGCATACGTATACGGACGGATACTCTGTCAGTTTTAGGGATCGGTGTTGGAGATGCCCTTACCTCACATACACATGCATACATAATTCATTTTGGTTGATCTGCTGATTTACAAAGGCGAACTCGTTTGGTGCCAGCTCTCATGCATTCCACCTAGTTTCCACGAATGGAGAAGCAGCTGAGCTGAACTTCATGGTGGGTTAGTGACATTGGGTGGAACCACATAATTAACCACCATTTAAATAGAGGAATGCTTAATTTAGTCGGCATGATGGCATACATTCTGCTTGAGAGATTGAGACATAAAATTTCTGTTATCCTCGTGGACGCAATGCGACTGGATCGATGTGACGATGGAAGCTTCAGCATGCCACTCATATCTTGTTGATCACAACGTGTCAAAACTACAGGCCATGGAACTGACAGTTTTGGACATAATGCTTCATTAATTAGCACACAATGTAGATGAAACATGCGGAGTATGGATGCCTATAATTGGGGATCTTTGGGCGATATCATATGAGGTGCGTGCGCATCTACTTTTTGTCCTTCGTTCATCACTAGTTGTATTATACATAGTGCGTGCAACAATCTTCTCCTCGGGACAATTAAATAGGTGTAGTGGTGGAAAATTATGGCAGTTGTACATCAACTAGTCGATTAATCAAGATAGAACCAGGGAATAATCGATATTAAACATAAGTTTAAACATGTCCTCTGCAATTAAACACCAACTTTCGCTGGCGGCGAGAAGATCTGCGTCCTGCAAGCGCACCGAGAGATGCGCGTGGTCTGGAACAAGAACGGCTTAGCTGGCATGGTGATGAAGCTCCTGGAGGCTAGCCGCCGGTCAGAAGATGCATCCTTCCCCCTTTTAGAACTTTGCCTCGTCACAAAATGTTCGTCCTTGACAACGTAATTGCAACGAACATTTCCATCGAGTTTAACATGAACGTTTGTCAAATCGAATCCATTTCCGTATGTATGGTGTGTCGTCCGGTGAAACGTATACGCCATACATTCAGTGAGTACCGTCAAATAAACATCGTCACACAAGCTGATAAGCTTTAGTGTCTAACTAGGAAACGCGGACTACTAGAACTATCCCTCAGCGACCGATTTACTGCAGCGAACCGGTCTTTTTCCCATTATTTCATTTTCCTTTTTCCTGTTTGATTTTGTTTTTTCTTACTTTTTTAATTTATTTGTTTTCCATTTTTTGTTTCTTTTCCAAAAATGCACGTGCTTTTAATAATTTGTTCAAAATTCAAGAATTATTGGCATGTTCATTTTTTGTTTGTAAAATACAAATTTTCACATTTTAGAATAATTTATAGCAATTTAAAAAAAAACCATGTCTTTCAAAATTACTAAAAATGTCAAAACATGAACATTTTTTAAAAGTAAAATAAAATAAAATTTAGAATTTAAACACTTATTGAATTTGTCGAACATTCTTCGTAAAACACTAACAAATTTGAAATTAAAAAAACAGCAAAAATTCGAAAACAATATTGAAACCTAATTTTTTTAATTTCCTCGAACATTTATGTATTAGTCTAGATTTTAATTTTAGAACAGGAACATATTTTAAATTCCAAAAAAATTTAGCAAGGATAAATTTTGAATTTGTGGGAAAAAAGAGAAAATATTTTGAAATTGTGAATAAATTTTCAAAAATGGTTTTCTTTAAAAAAATTGAACAAAATTTGGGAAGGCAAACATATTTTTGGTCTATGAACATTCGAAATCGGGAACACTTCTCTCAAAAAACTAAGCAAAATTTGACAATGGTAACATTTTTTTAATTTACAAAAATATTCTTAACATTTTTTGAATTTTCGAACATTTGTTGTTAAATATTAAGAAAAATTGAAGCCTATTTTTTGTAAATTTTTATCATTTTCCGAATTTTTGAAACATTAATTAATAAATATGAAAAAAAATATAAATTATGATCTTTTTCCTAAAATATGTACATTTTCTTAAAATACTGAACAAAATTTGACAAACATGAAATATTATGAAATTCTGAGCAAAACTTTGAAAAAATTAATCTATGAAAAATAGAAAGAATAAAAAAAAGTCAAACAAGATTGGCTTCTATGACCAATTCGAGGACCATGCCAAGTTGTTTGGGTTTTTGACAAGTTTTACATTTTGTGGAATTTTCTCGGTTAAAAGAGATAAATAAATGGTTGGACGTTCCGCAACTTGCATACTGTGATGAAAGTTGTTCAAACCAATCAGTTGTGCTACCATGCGCATGCCCATCTGCTTGCTGGAGTTTGGGTCATTTCAAGGATACCCAAAAAAAGACCATCTTCAACGAAGAGTGCTCGGGTAGGCGAAAAGGGTCTGTTTGAAATCACATTGTTTTGGACAAATGGCCCCAAAAATTTTCACAAGTTTCTATGACCAATTCAAGGTACCATGGCAAGTTGTTTGGATTTTTTTGACAAGTTTTGTATTTTTTTGGAGTTCTCTCATTAAAAAAGCGCTGATAAACGGACGAACGTGTCGCAATGTGCAAACAATATCGGAACTCTTTTAAACCTGGCATGGATGCCTCATATGTCCGTGCCAAGCTGGTGCAATAAGTTGGGGTCATTTATCCATACTCTAAGAAACCACCAGTTTAGAGGAGTGTGTCAGATTAGGCCAGATGGGTCATCCATGAGCATATAGTTTTACCCAATTTGAATGCTTCTGTTACTTGCAATTTCCGTCATTATCAATCAACATGAACATTTTCTTATCTCCCAATAATTTCTTGAAATTTGTCAATAATTTTGGAACAAGTTGTGTATGAAAAATTTATAAACATCAACACTTTTTTTGAAATTGTTAAGAAATACCCAACAATTGATGAAAATTGAACAAAAATTACAAAATCAATACTTTTCAAAAAAATTCTCAGCTTTTTAGAAATACAAAATTTTGTTATATTCATGAAGATTTTTTTGAAAACATGAACATGTTTTAAATTCTAGAACATTCTTAACATTATAAAAAATATTTGAAAACAATAATATTTTTGGTATTCCAAACAGTTTTTTAATTTTTTAATATGTTTCAAAAAGAATAATAAAGTTCAAAAAGGAGAATGATAAATTAACAAAAATGAGAAAAAGAAAGGCAAAAGGACACTTAGGCCTTGGCCCAACTAGCCGATGGTATCTGTTCCATCGGGCGCCTGTTGGGTCGGCCCAAGCATTCGCGTATTTGAAAAGAGTTCATCCATTTTGGAAAAGATATGCACATATATTGAAAAATCACAGGTTTTCACAAAAAAGTTGCAAAACAAAGTTTGAGAAAATTCAAAAGATTCACAAATTTAAGAAATTGTACACATTTGAAAAAAAAATGAAAACAAAAAATAGAATAAAATAGAACAAAGCACGGTTTAAGAAAGCATGAAAGAAATGTGCCTGAAAGTTCATGAAATTATATTTGCCACATAAGAACCAAAAAAGAAAGCAAGTGCACAGCAAGTAACGTGTCCCGGTTGACCTTGAGGATTGAAGTTCGAATCTCCTGCGGCGCACATTTTTTGAAGATTATAAAGTAAGAGGAAAAAAATGAGGGCGTCAAATAGGGTTTCGGTATGCCACGTATGTCGCGCCATGTATGAGCCGTACATACACAAGCTGCGCCAGCTATGTATTTTTTAAAAGGACATCCTACCCTTTATTATTAATAGTATGAAGTGATCTCCTCTATTGATGTGTTTAGGGGTGGTCGTACTGAAAAAAGTGTTAATTAATTACTCCTATGTTGATGTCGTGTGCGGCTCGAGTACTATTATTTAGAAACGGAAGCAAAAACTTTGATTATATAGCGCCCCTATGACTCCCAATTGTATGGAGGTAAGCAAAAATGAAAATAGATTCACGTTCGCTAAATGGTTGTATTTTTTTTTCACGAGTCACTTGAATTTTCAGCGAGGCCAAAGACGGGGGCAATGTGAGGAGCACAACGATGAATGTTGACCACGGCGAGCCCGAGCTAGGACCTTGCTGGAGACAGGGTGGCGCTATGAGTGTTGGCTATCTGTGACGTCCCAAGTGGAGCCGTGGAAATAGGTTGCTGGTGCGGATTGAGAGGTGTGGGGTTGCCGAAGAATTTTTCTTGACCTACGAGGTTTAGAGGGACGGGAGGGGAGAAGCACCGCGGTGGGCGAAGATTGAGAAGAGAACGGTGCAATAAGGCGTGCACGGAAGCGCCACCGACCACAGTTGGCGACGGGAGGTGGACCGGCCAGTGTCGGAGAGAGATTGGGGCTTGATTGTGGTTGGAGGATGAAGATGGTTGAGATGAAAAAAAAAATAACATGAGCCATGAGATAGTTGAGACATAATGACCGACGCCAAAAAACTTTTGGACTGTAATAACTCACAGTGTCGTAGATCTTTTGGACCGTAATAACTCACAAACTCGTTAGGGATTTAGCAATAGTGCATGGTGATTCTTTCCCACACATATTGCATGGATGCAAATGAGACAAAACTGATGATGTCATCCTAAAGTCCAGCTCATTTCAAAATTTTAAAAAGTATTTGTAGGTCAAACCGCCGGTCTGATTTAAAATCCGTTTCATCATTAAATTCTTCGCGATGAGACTTTTTCAGGTCAAAATTACCATGCCTTAGTTATGTAAGTTACTAGGCTTGCGGTATGCAAGTTACCATGTTCTTTAAACTGAAATTAGCGGTCTATAAAAATAGTTCCCCCAACCTTCTTTGAACATGCACATGTATGCATGCACTAAAGAATAAAAAAGACGATGTCATCCTACATTCTTCCCATTTGAAAAAATCAGAATGTTTCCTAGCTCAAACCGCCAGTCCGATTGGAAATTCGTTGTCACGAATAAATCCCTCGCGGCGGATCCTTCAAACCTAGATTCCAAGATGGTATCTTTTGACGAGTTTTTTGGTAAAATTTATCATGCTTGAGGTATGTCAGTTACCAAGTCCGAGGTACGTAAGTTACCAAGCTCCTTACGGCATGAAAAATCGAACTTTTTTGCCATGTTTCAACGGTTTTTGTGTTGAAAGTTATCACCCGTACTACAAGAGTTACTCATAATGTTCATGTGTTGTTACCGGTGAATATTACGTATGTTGTCGGCTTACATATAGATATTTATTGACTCATAACTAGATTTCCACCTCAAACACCAATATAACTACACGTCTATTACAGAGGTGAATATGATCTCACACATTATACAAAAATATTGCACGGGTAGCTAGCATTGTATTTATCTCATGTTGATAATTATAGCATGGACAACCTGGTAACTAAATAATCATCATGTTGGTAGTTGTGGCATGGGAAACTTGACAACTACATAATTGCTATGTTGGTAATTGTAGTATCGTTAGCCTGGTAATTTTATCATGAGCAGCATGATAACTATGACATGGGCAACCTGATAACTATAACATGAGTGCCCTGGTAACTTCGGCAAGCAGTGTGATAACTATAGCATGAGAAGCATGATAACTTCAACATGAGTGGTATGATAACTTTAGTATGAGCATGCTGATAAATTTAGCATTAGTAGACTAGTGACTACATTAGATCCATGTGGATAACTATAGCATATGAAACCCGATAACTGTATAATTACTATGTTTGTAACTTGAGTGCATGCAACTCGGTAACTAGATAATAATTGTGTGCGCCAATGGAGGATGCCGAGAAAAATGGTGGAATCATGTGAATTTGTGTGGAACCTGCTGGAGAAATGGTGGAATCACTGGTTCACCGGTCCAATCGTTGGTCCACCTGATTTAGTAAAATAATTAGACTTTTAACTAAATAAAACACTAGCTTTGTTTGCTACGAACAAAAAATAGAATTCAATGGCTAAATAGTATGATGTCTACCTAAATTGACCAAGAACGCATAGAGGAGTTGACTACAAGGAAAGTATCGATGGCCACCGGCCATGTAATGAATCCTGCTACCACACTAATTTGTACATTTTTAGAAATAAGAGAGGGAAAAATAGGAAGGAAAAAGTCATGAAAACCCACGTGAGAGATAGAGAGGAAAGGAATGTGCAGTCGTGATCTAAGGGTGAACAATTTGATAATAAGCCTAAAAATGAAACCTTTGCCAATTAAGATTATAAAAAAGGCACTCACAAAGAAATTATAGTGGATCTAATGTGCAAAATTACAACTTTTTAAGTCAAAATCTTTTTCCATTTGGGAAACTCTACATAATGGCCTCCCTTCTGCATGATAGCTCAAATCTGCTCTGGCCTGGCTATTCCCCTACTAGTGTGTAATGCTGGTCCCGGCTCGCCAAGATGCTCGACCAGATTGATCGGCATCTAACCCAGCCACAAAGGCTTTGTATCGTGGTAGCATGACCAATCATGAATTAACCTTTACCTTTTGTAACCAGATCAATAGTCGAAGATCCGCTCCAATTGGAACACTGAATGCAGAAATAAGTGTTCAGAACTGAGAAAGTGCAAACAGAGGAATACGCATCTAAAGAAGCCTATGTCCTTGACTTGTTGATGCACTTTAAATGTTCTTTGTCAAGTTGTCCATGGCCATTTTTCAATATTTCACAAGCAAAACCTCTAGAGACTAGTGATCTATCAACTATCATGTGCCCATTTTTGCTTCACTTGGAAATGAGAAGGGAGGCAAGGATATGTTCACTACCTTCTGATAGCTAACAAATATTTTTTCTGGGAGGGGGCGGGGGCAAACATTGATTAGCTAGCTAGAATGATCACTCTTTGTTATATTTTGTGTCTTTATATTGCTTTATCCATTGTACCTTGTCCATCCCTATGAGCCCATAATTACGACGATAAATTTATATGCATATAAATTATAAGAAAAAAATATCACATATTCTTTTCAACATTTTCATTTGACTTATCATTTTACCAGTTTTGTAACACATTTGTGAGTAGTTTTGAAGTACATGTGTACTCATTCCAATGTGAAGTTAACACACTTTTTTTAGACATATATGGTGGCCTACAATATATGCAAAATTAACATGTTTTTTTAGAAACATGGTACAGACATAGACACTCACACACACTCACCCCTATGAACGCACACAAGCGCACCCTACCCCTATGAGTACCTCCGAGAAATTGTTCGGCAAATCTTGAGATTAGCGAAGTCACCACAAGCGTCTCGCTATCGATGGGAACATCGCCTCTCACCAAAATAATATTTTGTATTCATGAGACTGTCAAGCATGGGGTTTGGTCCCTATTGGTCTAGGGGTAGAACCACCTTCCTAATCATCCTACCACTAGTCGATTTCATATTTAATTTTATGTTTGTATAGATCTACAAATAGTTGTATTTTATAACTCAGCATTTAAAAACCGATAAAAGAAAAAAAAACAGATTTCTAAGACACATTTTTTCCATCAAACATTGGGAAGTGGATAAATGTTTTAGATATGATAATTTAAGGATTTATCTAATAGCAAAAAATTGGGGAACCTCTTTGATTGGTTTCTTAAAACACATACAAACAGTAAGATGGAACATTATGATGTTATGCTACATGATTTCCACCAACACTAAATTTGGAGCAAAATTGGAATGTAGAGAAAGCAACTAGATATTTCCAAATTATCAGCGCTAACTGAAAATTTCCTATGAACCATGATGCAAGTAAATCATATGACCTTTTGTTCTATTGGATCTAAGTCTGTAGCTCAAATGACATATGTAGAATTTTTATCTAAATATTTAGTCTTCTGAATTCCTTTGGATAATCGTTTAAACTTAAGTCCCTAAGATGCTACATGAGCCTATACAAAATTTCAATGAAAAAGCGCCAAACCAATACCTTCGTCCAAGAGATGCACCTTTCTATAAACCATGGTTTCACCTCATTCGCGTTGGCATGTTAAAGATGAGCTAGGCGTCGCCGATGATGCCACCCTGGAATCAGAAATCACAAAAATAAACAAGACAAAACATTGAAAACTTACAACATTGCCCAGCGGAAGAACCACATCGATGTCTTATCATGTACTAGCAAGGAGATTGTCTTATCAAACTCAGAATAACATTGAGTTTTTTATAAAAGAAGGACCGGCGCTAGCGACATATCAATCATGCATGGGAGAAGGACAATCCCCATATCACCTATTGCAGGAAATATTTCTCAGAAAAAACATTATAAGAAATAGGACACACTCGTCTACAACCATCCCAAGTGGGCCGACCACTATGACAGTTTTCTTTGGTGCTTGCTTTTGCCATTCTTTCCATTCCTGTGTCTTGTTTGTTTTCTAGTCCATCAGAGTTCAAGTCATATACTTGACATTGGTGCTCACATTTTCCTAGATTTATTTTAGCTCTTTTGGCGATGTGCGTTCAGTGAGAGGAGACGTTCTGTATGATAAAACTTTGCAAGCACACAAAAGATTTGCCCAAGTTTGCCACCAAAAAAAATTCAAAATCTTCAATTACTTTGGATATTATTGTTCATCATAAACTCATTTGAGCTTGCGAGCAGAAAATGATTTTCGTTTATATAGGAACAACAAACCAACTTTGTTGTGCTCATTCATGAGTGCTCCTAATTGGCGCCTCGGGCGCTGACTACAGCACTGGCTCTCCCACGCGTCTCAGTTGGTCAAGTGCATTAGCACGCTCCACCCCACGCTCGCTCACTCGAGCCACTCGGTCTTGCTCGCTCAGTTGACCAGTCGACCATCGACCAATTGACCATTGACTTTTGTAAAAAAATCTTATATTTTAATTTTGTCTTGCGAATTGGAAAATAATCTGCAGGTTTTTAATAAAGTTCATGAATTTCAAAAAAATAAAATAGGAGTTTTAAAAAATTTGAGTATTTTGAGAGAATTTCATGATTTTAAAAAACTCTTGTATTTGACAATAATTAATGGATTTGAAAAGTGTTCAAAACTTAAATAAATCACATAACTGTATTTTTTTGTTGGTTTGAAAAATGTTCTCAAAAGGAAAAAGTAAAACTAAAACTAAAAAATACTAAAGAGAAAAAGGAAAAAAGAAAAAAGAGAAAAAATGAACAAAAAATCATAAGAAAAACCCAGCAAAAAAAGTAAAAAGGAGAATTTGCAGCATCTAGTAGCTTCCAAAAACCAGGGGTAACAAAAGGAATATATGGGCTAGCCCAATACGAGTGCATGGACATTTTTTGAAAATTTACGCAGGAAATTGTGCCTTGAGCGTCGAATAGGAATTGGGAGACCTCGTAGTATGCGTCGACTAGGCTAAATCCTATTCGTGCCCGTTGCGCCCCTTAAAGGCATCGACGCAAAAGGGCGCACACCCCCGTGGCACCCACCCCCCTACGTGCTGGGCCAGACCATTCACCAATTTTCTCTTCTATTTTTAAAACGCAAAGAAAATTAGGCGTGCGTGATTCGATCCCACGATCTCTCATTCAGTATTGCATTAGCGCCGATGGCCAGCTATCCCCCCACTTGGCGTGATTTGTTACATCCTTTTACTTATTTTCATTGTTCCGCTTTTCTTTTCTCTTTTTCCTTTTTATATCTAAACTTTTTAAAATGCATGAACTTTGTTTTTATCAGAATTGATGAACCATTTTTCAGATTCCAGAATATTGATGATTTTTTTCGAATGCATGGACATTTTTTGAAAATTGATGAACGTTTTTGAAATTGATGAAGTTTTCTCAAATTCGTCAACTATTTTTATCACAAGTGATGAACTTGTTTTAAACTGTTTTTTTTCTAAATCTGGTGAACTTTTTTCAAATTCATGAACTTTTTTATCAAAATAGATTAACTTTTCTCAAAGTCCGGTGAACTTTGTCCAAATTTGTAAACTATTTTTATCAAATTCAAATCCGTGAACTTTTTATCAAAATCGATGAACTTTTTCCAAAATCCTGCGAACATTTTTTAAAAAAATTGATGAACTTTTTTCGATTATTTGTGAACATTTCTTTGAAATCCGTGACCTTTTGTCAAAATCATTGGACTTTTTAAAAATTCTTAAATTTCTTGTTCAAATTTTATTTCCAATTTTCTTGGGCTGAAACTCAGGCCAAATAAAATTGTTTTGGTACATAACACAACAATGTTATCCTGGTGCAGTTGTTGAAGTGCCAAGTCTGTCCACAATGGCATATTTTTTTTCTTTAAGGGGGAAAGCTAATTTTTATTGATCAAATTTAACATTTAAAGGGATACATATAGGAACATGGGGGGTGAATCAAACATGGCGACCCTCATCCAAAGAACTAGCAAATTTATCTAAACTATCCGCCTGTATGTTCACAGCTCCGGCCTTTAAAATTGAATTTACAGTTAAAGTTTATGGATCAGTGATTCATTTCTCCGGTAATGTGTTCATAGCTTTTGTTACTACCCTTCTCAATATCTCCAATTACGTGCTTCGAATCCCACATGCTACATACTTTCTAGCCGTTTGTTTTTTGAGATCTGGCGCGAGCAATGCTGGGCCGGCCCACTACCGCGCTCCTTCGAGCGCCAACCACCTTACACAACGAAGAGGCTGCGCCGAAGAGGAGTTGTCGTCCACTAGAGGTGGCTTGATTAAAGACAACACAAATGGGCCAGCCCAATTTGCAGGCAGTTGTTTTCTTTTCTTTGGTTGGTTAGTCATTTTTTTCACTTAAAAAACCAACTGTTGTTTTTAGGAACTAAATATTTAAAAAACCTACAAAACATATACTTTAGAAAAAAAATTCGTATTTGTTTTATAAAAAAGTTCATTTTATATTATAATTTTTTATTGTATATTAAAATCATGTAATTTAAAAAGTTCATTGTATATTTAAACTGTTCAGTGCATATAACAAAATTGTTCATTGTATATTATAAATAAATGTTGAGCGTCTATTAAAAAATCATTGTATAATAAATGAATTCAATGTGTGACTGAAAAATTGTTTACCGCTTATTGCAAAACCTATAAAAAATGTGCAAACAAACTAGAAGAAAAACCAAGATCTGAAAACAAAATACTAAAAAAGAAAAATATATGAAGCTGAATAACCATTAAGTGGGCCGGCCTGTCTGTTGGAGTCTTCAGCGAAGCCTCAACTATATTGACGCATGCGGGCATCATGTAGGATTAGCCAAGAATTGGCCTCATTATACAGTCGCTGCTTAGAGTCGACTCACCCGCTAGTTGGCTTGTGCAAGCTCATTTGAAGCAGTAGTTTGTGGTATCATGAAAGGTTTCTATGGAACTCCGATTCCCCAACCAACGCGGTGAAAGTGAGGTAACACACATCCCCCACTCGTCGAGCTGCGACTTTTGGGCCGGCCCATGTGGGGGCACGGTGCCCCATGTTTTCTTTTCCTTTTTTTCTTCTGTTTTTCTTGTTTGCTCAATACAAAATGTTAAGGATTTCAAATAAAAACTAATTATAAAATATTCATGATTATAGAAAGAAAATATTAATTCATAAATGTTCGTGATTTCAAAATAATGTTCACACAAATTTGACAAAATGTCCATGAATTAAAAAAGTTCCCTAATTAGAGAAAATATCGGGGAAATTGAAATATGTTCGTGAATTCAAAAAATGTTCGTCGGTTTTAATCTAAAATTGTGAATTCAAGAAATGTGTGCAATTTTGAAAAATGTTCATGGCCTGTAAAAAAATTATGAATTAAAAATGGTTATGATGTAAAAAACTTGTTCATGAATTCAAACAAATGTTCAAGAATTCAAAAAATGTCACGAGGTTGTAATAAATGATCACGATTTCTAATTTTGAATTGGATGACAATTTATAGAATTTGATGAACATTTTATGAATTTGTGAAAATGTTTTAGAAAATGATGAACATTATTTGGTTTTTGTGTTGTTTTGTATTCGATGAATAAAAAATGTTCATGATTTTCAAAAAAGAATCACAAAATGAAAAACTAGTAAAAAAATATAAAAATAGAAGGAAAATAAAAAGTAAAACCCAAAAAATAAAAAATAGAAAATGAAAACTGAAAAAAAAAGAAAAACCCTGTCTAAACCGTCCCAAAAGCGGAAGTGTCATCTGCACTACTTGGGCAAACTCGAAACACGTAGCAAGTGGAGGGGGTGTCTGTTTGGTCGGCTGTTGTCGACTTATGCAAGGAATTGGATTCCCGTAGTTTCTATCAGGTGTCTTCGACTAGTTTTTTTCTTCTTCAGTGTTGTGCGCTATATCTCCGAGATTTTACTTGTCCACTTTTTATGTCGGTTCAACTAGTTTGAATTATTGAATTTAATAAAAAAAAATCCAAACGTCATGAAATGAATGTTCATATAGCTGGAAATTCATGAATTCAACAAATGTTAGTAAATATTATAATTGTGCACAAATTTAACAAAGTGCCAACAAAATTAAAAATGTGTTCACGAAGCTTGAACATAGCCATGAAACTAAATGTTTTCACAGTTTTTAAAATATTCACAATTTTTTAAATTGTACATGCATTTTAAAAATATTCATGATTTTCCGAAAACATAAATATTTTAAGTGTTCACTCATTTTAAAAACATTTGCGTGTTTAAAAAATATCCATTTATTTATTTTTTAAATGTACATGTGTTTTCAATAAAATGTGAAAAAATAAAATAAAGAGAAAAACATCACAAAAATGAAAAAGAAACGAAAAAGACCTAACCTGCGATATTTACCCTCGTAGTTAGGGTTTCAATACTATGATGGCGATCTGATCTCCGACGATCGATCGTGTGCGGGTAGTGAAGATCTCAGTTTGTGAGCTTAATAGGACGTTCCCATGTTAGGCGTCGCTCTTGTGACTCAATCGATGCCCGACCCCACGTCTGCTGTGTCCCACCCATCGCACCGCTCCCATCTCCGATGAGGCGCTGCTCCGTCCTCTCACTCATGACTCGAGGTTGTTCTCTATCATGGGAGAGACTGTTGCACACTTCAAGAGTAGCGATCCGCTTCCTCTGTGTCTTGGAGTAAGATCAACACCTAGCAGTGATGGATCCTGTGGTAGAGAGGGATGCAAAGGAGTAAGCAAAGTTCCACACGCCATGAACTACGGAGAAGGCGGCGACAAGCGCTAGGTTCAAGCTCGTCATGGCTATCATGGTGCGGACCACCGAAGAGGAGAGGGAGCACATGTTTCAACAAGGACAAGACCTCTCATGGCATCTTACCGTAGATTGGGTTGCGAAGGAAGTGAATTTAACTTCTAGAGTTTAGAGAACACGATGTCTGATTTCCCGCAAGTGCAAAGGGTTTGTAGCATAATTCATGATAAGTAAGTGACAAACCCACAGGGAGGAAAAATGATAACAGTACCAACCCTGCAGTTGCATAGAGTGCACAGGTGAAGCGTAGTCTCAAGTGCCCGCAAGAAAAGTTAGAACCCTCGGCCATGGGGCCAACCTCTCTATGCAAGATGGTAGGCAGTGAGGATTTTGGTGTGAAGGATGAACTAGGCAAAAAATCTACATTTCAGCTCGGCATGGACTTTCCACATTTTCTCGTCTCAAACTTATGACACGACCCAATAAATTGCATGGTGTAGGTTGGGCTAGAAGAATATTGTATAGACTCACACCACGCCCATGCGATGGAATTCGAATGCCAGGGTCGAGGTGGTTGTCATGATGATAGAAGCGAGGGCAACAAACTCTCGCAATTGGTCAGGCGTGTTTAATTTTGTGACGAAAAAGATCCATTTATTGTCGCGCACCTCGCAGTGCACTATCATGTTCTCACGAGCTGCGATGTCGAAGAGAAAAGTGCAGCGGCCAGAGAACACATCGTCCCCATTCTAGTTGTCATGCTAGAAGGATAACTTATTCCCGTCACCAATGGTCGCAAGGAAGTTAAGAGCCCACTCATAGCCTGTCCGGGTCGATCCACTGCAACCAAGACCCCTGCAATCTCAGGGTCCGCAACCTTTCAAGATCGGTAACACCAAGCCCACCAAGCAACTTTGGATGACACACGGTCTTCCAGTTCACCAACGAGTGCACCCTTCATGATCTCAACATCGTCGCCACAACAAATAAATCCTGTTGTGATCTTGTCTACCTTGTTGCGAGCCCATTTGAGACAAGGAATGTCCGTCGAGTGTAATGTCATTGTTGTCGCAATAACGACCTTAGCCAATGTGACCATCCCTAGCCAAGCAATCTTCGTCCCCTTCCATCCTGTTAATAAAACATGGACCTTGCCGATGAGAGGCTAAAGGTGAATCTTCCTTAAGTGGTGCATGGGTAGAGCTAGGCTCAAGTATTGACCCGGGAAAGCCCCCATCTTGGTTGGGAATGTAGTCATGATGTTGTCCAGATTGATGCCCTCGCAACGGATAGTAAATACCTCGGTCTTATCCAGATTAGTCACTAGTCTATTGGCATCTCCAAAGATGCAAAATGGAGCTAATCGCCATCAACTCCTCGTCTAGGTTGGCGAAGATTTCAGTATCTTCGGCATAGAGATAAATCCTGCACCGAGCAGCCCTCGCCCTCACTATTGGTTTTAATACACCGACAAACCTGATTATATTAGAAGGTGGGGTTTCAGAGCTGAAGACACTACTGCATGATGCTGATAACGCGACACTACAATCAGAGATCCTTCGACGAAACTATTGTGATGCATTAATCACAAACGGTGATGTAAAAAACCGTCAAAAAAGATGAAAAATGTTTGTGATGGCGGATATGTAAAACATGATTCATACTACAGTTGCGTGTGTGATGCGTGACATACGGTTAATCCATAAGAACTGTTCGCGATGAGGTAGAAAAACAGAAACATGTAGCTATATAAAGGTGTGTGGGATATACGGCATACAGTTCGCTCGGATGAACTATTTGCTATTAGGGAATGCAACAAAAACCGTTAGCTAGATCAAGGCGTGTGTGATATACGGCATATGGTTCACCCGGATGAACTGTTTTCAATTCGGGAACACAATAGAAATGGTTCAACTTAACAAGATGTGTGTGATATGCGGCATACAGTTCACATAGATGAATTGTTTGCGATGAGCCAAAAGAACACAAACGATTCATGTAAATAAGACGTGTGTGATAGCGGCAAACAACCCACTCTGATGAGTTGTTTGCGATGAGAAAATATAACACAGACGATTACTACAGTTAATTATTTTGTGATTCTTTGTGTTGCAAAAATTTAAAAAATGCAAACTAGTTGCTTGCAGTAGCTTGAAGTATCGCACACGATGTGTATGCGAGTACTCGTGTGTGATCATTAGTAAGTTACACATACATTTCCTTATGTTAACACGTGTGTGATAACACGTGACACCGAATATGATTGTCAGGTTGTGTGCTCCACTTAGTCTTCCCGCGCTCCAGCGAAGGCTTCTCGCGCTCCACATGGGTGAATTGTAAAATCTCCAATCCCTTAGCCAGCTCCTAGCTATAAATAACCACAGCAATGGCCGGCGGTGCCGACTCGCTGATACGTCTCCAACGTATCTATAATTTTTGATTGTTCCATATGATATTATACTATCTGTTTTGGATATTTTATATGCATTAATATGTTATTTTATATTATTTTTGGGACAAACCTATTAACCCAGAGCTCAGTGCCAGTTTCTGTTTTTTCCTTGTTTTCGAGTTTCGCAGAAAAGGAATATCAAACGGAGTCCAAACGGAATAAAACTTCACGATGATTTTTCTTGGACCAGAAGACAAACATAGGACTTGGAGACCAATGAAAAGGAGTCCCGAGGCGGCGGCAAGGGTGCAGGGCGCGGCCCAGTGGGTCTTCCCCTGCCTTGTGGGTCCCTCGGAACCCCTCTAACCCTAACATTTGGCCTATAAATTCCCAAATATTCCCAAACCACCAGAAGCATCCACAAAAAAACTTTTCCGCCGCCGCAAGCCTCTGTTCTCATGAGATCCCATCTTGGGGCCTTTTTCGGAGATATGTCGGAGGGGGATTCGTTCACGGAGGGCATCTACATCAATCCTATTGCCCTTCCAATAAAGCGTGAGTAGTTTAGCTCATACCTACGGGTCCATATCTTGGAGCTAGATGGCTTCTTATCTCTCTATGATCTTCAGTACCATGTTCTTCTCGATGTTCTTGGAGTTCTATCCGAAATAATATTGTTTTGCGGTGTGTTTGTCGTGATCTGATGAATTGTGGATTTATGATAAGATTATCTATGAATATTATTTGTATCTTCTCTAAATTCTTATATGCATGATTTGATATATTGCTATTTCTATTCGAATTATTGATTTAGTTTGGCCAACTAGATTGATTCTTCTTGCAATTGGAGAGGTGCTTAGTTTTGGGTTCAATCTTGCGGTGTCCTCACCCAATGACAAAGTAGGGGTAGCGAGGCACGTATTGTATTGTTGACATTGAAGGAAATATGCCCTAGAGGCAATAATAAAGTTATTATTTATTTCCTTATTTCATGATAAATGTTTATTATTCATAATAGAATTGTATTAACCAGAAACTTAGTACATGTGTGAATACATAGACAAAACAAAGTGTCCCTAGTATGCCTCTACTTGACTAGCTCGTTAATCAAAGATGGTTATGTTTCCTAACCATAGACATGTGTTGTCATTTGATGAACAGGATCACATCATTAGGAGAATGATGTGATGGGCATGACCTATCCGTTATCTTAGAATTATGATTGTTACAGTTTCATTCCTACTGCTTTCTTCATGACTTATACATGTTCCTTAGACTATGAGATTATGCAACTTCCGAATACGGAGGAACACTTTGTGTGCTACCAAACGTCACAACGTAAATGGGTGATTATAAAGGTGCTCGAAAGGTGTCTCCGAAGGTGTTTGTTGGATTGGCGTAGATCGAGATTAGGATTTGTCACTTCGTGTTTCGGAGAGGTATCTTTGGGCCCTCTTGGTAATGCTCATCACTATAAGCCTAGAAAGCATTGTAACTAATGAGTTAGTTGCGGGATGAAACATTATAGGAATGAGTAAAGAGAGTTCCGGTAACGAGATTGAACTAGGTATGATGATACCGACTCGAATCTCGGGCAAGTAACATACCGATGACAAAGGGAACAACGTATGTTGTTACGCGGTTTGACCGATAAAGATCTTCGTAGAATATGTAGGAGCCAATATGAGCATCCAGTTTCCGATATTGGCTATTGACCGGAGATGTGTCTCGGTCATGTCTACATAGTTCTCTAACCCGTAGGGTCCGCACGCTTAACGTTCGATGACGATTTGTATTATGAGTTACGTGTTTTGATGACCGAAGTTTGTTCGGAGTCCCGTATGAGATCACGGATGTGACGAGGAGTCTCGAAATGGTCGAGACATAAAGATTTATATATTGGAAGGCTATATTCAAACATTGAAAAGGTTCCGAGTGATTCGAGTATTTTTCGGAGTACCGGGGAGTTACGGGAATTCATCGGGAGAAGTAATGGGCCTTATTGGGCTTTAGTGGAGAGAGGGGAGAAGGGCCAAGAGGTGGCGCGCGCCTCCCCCTGCCCAAACCAAATTGGACAAGGGGTGGGGGCGCAGCCCCCTTTCCTTCTCCCTCTCCCTCTCTTCCCTTCTCTCCTACTCCGAATAGGAAAGGGAATCCTACTAGGACTTGGGAGTCCTAGTAGGACTCCCTATGCTTGGCGCGCCCCCTAGGCCAACCGCCTCCTCCCTCCCTCCTTTATATATGGGGGGAGCACCCTAAGGACACATAAGTTGATCTTTTAGCTGTGTGCGGTGTCCCCCTCCACAGTTACACACCTCGGTCATATCGTCGTAGTGCTTAGGTGAAGGCCTGCGCCGGTAAATTCATCATCACTGTCGCCACGCCGTCGTGCTGACGAAACTCTCCCTCGGCCTCAGCTGGATCTAGAGTTCGAGGGACGTCACCGAGCTGAACATGTGCAGATCGCGGAGGTGCCGTGCGTTTGGTACTTGATCGATTGGATCACGAAGACGTTCGACTACATCAACCGCGTTACTTAACGCTTCCACTTTCGGTCTACGAGGGTACATGGACACACTCTCCCCTCTTGTTGCTATGCATCACCTAGATAGATCTTGCATGATCGTAGGAAAATTTTGAAATTACTACGTTTCCCAACAGTGGCATCCGAGCCAGGTCTATGCGTAGATGTTATATGCACGAGTAGAACACAAAGAGTTGTGGGCGATAATAGTCATACCGTTTAGCACTAACGTCTTACTTTGATTCGGTGGTATTGTTGGATGAAGCGGCCCAGACCGACATTACAGGACTTCGTTCATGAGACTAGTTCTACCGATGTGTTTTTGCACAAAGGTGGCTGGCGGGTGCCTGTTTCTCCAACTTTAGTTGAATCGAGTTTTACTACCGCCGGTCCTTGTGAAGGTTAAAACAACACACTTGACAAAAAATCATTGTGGTTTTGATGCGTAGGTAAGAACGGTTCTTGCTAGAAACCCATAGCAGCCACGTAAAACTTGCAACAACAAAGTAGAGGACGTCTAACTTGTTTTTGCAGGGCTTGCTGTGATGTGATATGGTCAAGGCATGATGTCATATAAATTGTTGTATGAGATGATCATGTTTTGTAACAAAGTTATCGGCAACTGGCAGGAGCCATATGGTTGTTGCTTTATTGTATGCAATGCAATCGCCATGTAATTGTTTTACTTTATCACTAAGCGGTAGCGATAGTCGTAATAACAATAGTTGGCGAGACGACAACGATGCTACGATGAAGATCACGGTGTCACGCCGGTGACGATGGAGATCATGATGATGCTTTGGTGATGCAGATCATGAGCACAAGATGACGATGGCCATATCATGTCACATATTTTGATTGCATGTGATGTTTATCTTTTATGCATCTTATTTTGCTTAGTACGGCGGTAGAATTATAAGATGACCCCTTACTAAATTTCAAGGTATAAGTGTTCTCCCTGAGTATGCACCATTGCTACAGTTCGTCGTGCCGAGACACCACGTGATGATCGGGTGTGATAAGCTCTACGTTCACATACAACGGGTGCAAGCCAGTTTTGCACACGCAGAATACTCGGGTTAAACTTGACGAGCCTAGCATATGCAGATATGCCCTCAGAACAGTGAGACCGAAAGGTCGAGTGTGAGTCATATAGTAGATATGATCAGCATAGTGATGTTCACCATTGAAAACTACTCCATCTCACGTGACGATCGGACATGGTTTAGTTGATTTGAATCACGTGATCATGTGGATGACTAGAGGGATGTCTATCTAAGTGGGAGTTCTTAAGTAATATGATTAATTGAACTTTAATTTATCATGAACTTAGTCCTGATAGTATTTTGCAAATTATGTTATAGATCAATAGCTCGCATTATAGCTTCCCTATGATTTTTATATGTGTTCCTAGAGAAAACTAAGTTGAAATATGATAGTAGTAATGATGCGGACTGGGTCCGTGATCTGAGGTTTATCCTCATTGCTTCACAGAAGAATTATGTCCTTGATGCACCGCTAGGTGACAAACCTATTGCAGGAGCAGACGCAGACGTTATAAACGTTTGGCTAGCTCAATATGATGACTACTTGATAGTTTAGTGCACCATGCTTTACGACTTAGAACCGGGACTTCAAAAACATTTTGAAAGCCACAGAGCATATGAGATGTTCCAAGAGATGAAATTGGTATTAAAAACGTTTGCCCGTGTCGAGAGGTATGAGACCTCCGACAAGTACTTCGCCCAAAAGATGGAGGAGAGTTGCTCAGCTAGTGAGCATGTACTCAGAATGTCTGGGTACTACAATCGCTTGAATCAAGTGGGAGTTAATCTTTCAGATAAGATAGTGATTGACAGAGTTCTCTAGTCACCGTCACCAAGTTAATGGAACTTCATGATGAACTATAGTATGCAAGGGATGACGAAAACGATTCCCGAGCTCTTCGTGATGCTGAAATCGACGAAGGTAGAAATCAAGAAAGGGCATCAAGTGTTGATGATTGACAAGACCACTAGTTTCAATAAAAGGGCAAAGGGAAAGAAAGGGAACTTCAAGTAGAATGGCAAGCAAGTTGTCACTCCCATGAAGAAGCCCAAAGTTGGACCAAAGCCTGAAACTGAGTGCTTCTACTGCAAAGGAAATGATCACTGGAAGCGGAAATGCCCTGAATATTTGGTGGATAATAAGGATGGAAAAGTGAACAAAGGTTTATTTGATATTCAGGTTATTGATGTGTACCTTACTAGTGTTCATAGTAGCCCCTGGGTATTTGATACTTGTCCGGTTGCTAAGATTAGAAACTCGAAACAGGAGTTGCAAAATAAACAGAGAATAGTTGAGGGTGAAGTGACGATGTGTGTTGGAAGTGGTTCCAAGATTGATATGATCATCATCGCACACTCCCTATACTTTCGAGATTAGTGTTGAACCTAAATAAATGTTATTTTGTGTTTGCATGAGCATAAATATGATTAGATCATGTTTATTGCCATATGATTATTCATCTAAGATAAAGAATAATTGTTATTCTGTTTACATGAATAAAACCTTCTATGGTCATACACCCAATGTTGATGGTTTATGGAATCTTGATCGTAGTGATACACATATTCATAATATTGATGCCAAAAGATGCAAAGTTGATAATGATAGTGCAACATATTTGTGGCACTGCCGTTTAGGTCATATTGGTGTAAAGTGCATGAAGAAACTCCATGATGATGGGCTTTTGGAATTACTTGATCATGAATCATTTGATGCTTGCGAACCGTGCCTTATGGGCAAGATGACTAAAACTCCGTTCTCCGGAAGAATGGAACGAGCTAGTAACTTATTGGAAATAATACATACCGATGCATGCAGTCCAATGAGTGTTGATGCTCGTTGCGGGTATCGTTATTTTCTGACCTTCACGGATGATTTGAGAAGATATGGGTATATCTACTTAAACACAAGTCTGAAACATTTGAAAAGTTCAAAGAATTTCATAGTGAAGTGGAAAATCATCGTAACGAGAAAATAAAGATTTTACGATCTGATCGTGGATGAGAATATTTGAGTTACGAGTTTGGCCTTCATTTAAAACAATGTGGAATAGTTTCACAGCTCATGCCACCTGAAACACCACAGCTTAATGGTGTGTTCGAACATCATAACCGCACTTTATTGGATATGGTGCGATCTATGATGTCTCTTATTGATTTACCACTATCGTTTTGGGGTTATGCATTGGAGACAGCTGCATTCACGTTAAACAGGGCACCATCAAAATCCGTTAAGACCGCCTTATGAACTGTGGTTTGGCAAGAAACCAAAGTTGTTGTTTCTTAAAATTTGGGGTTGCGATGCTTATGTGAAAAAACTTCAAACCTGATAAGCTCGAACCCAAATCGGAGAAGTGCGTCTTCATAGGATACCCAAAGGAAACTGTTGGGTACACCTTCTATCACAGATCCAAAAGCAAAAATCTTTGTTGCTAAAAATGGATCCTTTCTAGAGAAGGAGTGTAACACCCCGGATTCGATACGACAGGTGTCTCCCAGCTATTCACCGTTTTTGCCATGTCATTTGCTCGCGTGTTGAATTTTGCCATGTCATCATATGCATTGCATCATCATGTTTTCAAAACTTGCATCCGGTCCTTTGCCCCGTTGTCCGTTTCGTGTTCCGACACTCTCACACGCGGTTGTTGCCCCTCTCAGACCTCGTTTTGTGAGTGGCATTAAATTTTTCTTGGAATGGGATGAAACTTGGCATGTGGTGTTGTTTTAGAGTGGTAGATCGTCTGTCAATTTTCGTTCCATTCGGAGTCCGTTTGACGCCCTAACGGTTAACCACGTAGCCCGAAGCCCCTCTCTTTTTGCAGCCCAGCACCCCTTCACCACAGCCCATGAGCCAATCCAAACCCCCTCCATGCTCTCGGTCATTGGATCGTGATCGTGTGGGCGAAAACCGCACCTCATTTGGACTCTCTTAGCTCCCTCTACATATAAATAAGTCCCCTCCCCTGAAATTCGTGATCCAAACCTAGTCTTCTTCCTCCTCGCGCCGCCGGACATGTCCACTCCACCATACGGACATGTCCGCCACCGCCCCCACATCACCCCGCTGGCTCTCTCTCTCCTCCGCACCGCCGGGCCCGCGGGGCCAGAGGCGGAGCTATGTTCGGGCCAGGGGGGGCCGCTGCCCCCCCAACCTTTGACCAATTTCTGAAGAATTTTTTTAGGGAGACTTAGATTAGAACATTTTTAGCATTTGGCCCCCCCAGACACTGATCATTTGTGTTTCGCCCCCCCAGAGTTTTTCGGCTAGCTCCGCCTCTACGTGGGGCCCATCGCCGGTCCGCCCCCGGGCCGAACCGGGCCGCGCCCCGCGCCGGCGCCCGACCGCCCGAGCCTCCCTGGCGCCCAAGCGCTCGGCTCCTCGCAGCTCCCGCCTGAGCTCGTTCCCGAGCGCCCGACCCCGCCGCCTCATCGCCGCCTGCCTCCGGTGACCGGACCTCGCTGGAGATGAGTGCTTCGATGCCCTGCCCATCGTCTCCTTCCTCCCTCCGCTTGTTCTCCTCTCCCTCACCTTCCTCTTCCTCTCCTGCAGGAGCTCCTACCATGGCCGTCCCGCCATCACCGCGACCGGATCCCGCCTCCACGAGCACCGCCGTCGACCACCACAGCCGGATCCGGAGTCCCCATGCCCGGATCCACCCATTCACAGCCTCCCCGACGCCTACCGGAGCCCCACGCCGTCCCACCGTCGCCGTTGACTTCCACCGGAGTCATCCTGTACGAGGAATGGAGCTCCCCCGATCTGGACCCCGTTTTCGCGCTGGTAGTTTTTCATCAAGTCCCCGGGATTTCTGCTTCATGTGTGCATCTTTGCCATGGCATAACTTCATGCATATAGCTCCGTTTTGAGTGTACGATCTATCAAAATGTTCATCATGAGATGCTATTCATTTCTTTACATTGTTCCATGCTTGTTTGAATCCATCTTGATGCCCTAATCATCGTTGCAAGAGTGCTATATGATGTTAACTGCTGTCTATTAACAGAACTTGGTGACTTGTCTTTTTCATTGCATTTTGTGTGTACATCTTATGAGCTTGATGTCTACATGAGTTTTGAGATACATCATGCCATCTTCACAGTGTGGCAATCCATGTATTTTTTGTGAGTCTTGTAGTGAGTGCATCGAGCTCGTGAAGTAGGGTACTTGCTGTTACTGTTTTGCTAGGTTGAATCTACTATATCATGATGCTATGTAAACCTGCTGCTACAAGTCATTCCGTGCATAATCTGGAGATGTTAACTAAGGATGTTTTGTTATACATGTCATGCTACATCCATCCATGCCCCTGGTTGCATTTATAGCCTACTGTAGCTTGTTGTAATCTTGCTCCCAAATTGCTAATTAATGTTGCTGTCAGCCTGTTAACATTAAGTTCAGTTTTGTCATGTCAATAACTAGTGATCCATGTACCCTATGACCATGCTATTGCCATGCTTAGCTTCATAAATATGTCATATTACTGTTCGTCACCTTGTCATGCCATGTATTGCTCTGTGGTGAGTGGTACAAGCTCACCAACATGCCTACTTATTGTTGTTCCTACCATGTCTGAATCTGTCATCAGTTGCCATGTTTGCATAGATGCTACCTTCTTTTCTGTTGATCTTTGGAATAAGTTCAATAAGGGAGTTTTGTCCTTTGTCTTTAGTACTAGCATTCCATGCCTTTGCTTGCCTTGATAGCTTGCTGTAACATGATGTTTGATAGCTCTAAACATTGCAACAGGATGTTATTTCTGCCAAGTTTGAAACTGTGATTATTTGCAATCTTGCCATGTCCTTTTGAGTATGTTATAATGTTTTCTGGAGATAGCTCAGTGTTCATGTTTTGTCATGCTTTACCTGTACTTCATGCCCATACCTTTTGTTTTCACGTTGAGATGTTGTAGTATATACTGTTTTGATGCTTGCTAGATGCCTAGTTGCTGTTTTGGACAGCTTGTCCTTTAAACTTGTTTCATGTGTATGTGTTGAACCGTTGCTCCGTTTTGAGTGTGGTCTATATGAAACTTGCTTGATTTTGCATGTAGCTTCATATTATCATGTTGTATCCATTGTTTTGAGATGTTTGCTTGATGTTTGTATGCATTTTGCATCAATGCCATGCTTAACTTGTTTTGCTCATATCTTCTAGGCCATAGCTCCGAACTAAATGAACTTTATATATAACTTGACTAGAATTTTGTATAGATCCTCTAGGTGCTCTTTAACTTGCTGTTTAACAACTTCAACTTAATGTTTGTTCAGATCTGTACCAACTTCGAAACTTGCATATGAGGACCTACCGGATTTGTTATATGTTGTTTCCGGCCTCATTTAACCTTGCTTTGATGTGTTGTTCTTGTATGCATCATCTCTTGCCATGAGTAGATTCATGTAGCCTTGTCATGCATCATGCTTGGTTGTGTATCATGTCATGTATATGTGTGGTGTGTTTACCATGTTGTGTGCTTCTTCTCGATAGTTCCTGTTTCGTTGCGATCGTGAGGATTTGTTTGTCTACGCTTGGTTTGGCTTAATTCGTTCGTCTTCTTCATGGACTTGTTCTTCTTCCTAGCGGGATTTCAGGCAAGATGACCGCTACCCTTGATCTCACTACTATCTTTGCTATGCTAGTTGCTTCGTTCTATCGCTATGCTGCGCTACCTATCTTTTGTTCTTCAAGCCTCCCCTTTGCCATGTCAGCCTCTAACCTTTTTCACCCTTCCTAGCAAACCATTGCTTGGCTATGTTACCGCTTTGCTCAGCCCTCTTATACTGTTGCTAGTTGCAGGTGAAGTTGAAGATTGCTCCATGGTGGACAGGATTATGTTGGGATATCACAATATCTCTTATTTAATTAATGCATCTATATACTTGGTAAAGGGTGGAAGACTCGGCCTTATGCCTGGTGTTTTGTTCCACTCTTGCCGCCCTAGTTTCCGTCATATCGGTATTATGTTCCCGGATTTTGCGTCCCTTACGTGGTTGGGTGATTTATGGGACACCCTTGACAGTTCGCTTTGAATAAAACTCCTCCAGCAAGGCCCAACCTTGGTTTTACCATTTGCCTCACCTAGCCTTTTTCCCTTGGGAGTCGCGCATCCCGAGGGTCATCTTTATTTTACCCCCCCGGGCCAGTGCTTCTCCAAGTGCTGGTCCAAACCGAGCGATGTCCGGTGCCCCCTGGGCAACCAGGGTCTATGCCAACCCGATGTCTTGCTCATCCGGTGTGCCCTGAGAACGAGATATGTGCAGCTCCTATCGGGATTTGTCGGCACATCGGGCGGCTTTGCTGGACTTGTTTTACCATTGTCGGAATGTCTTGTAAACTGGGATTCCAAGACTGATCGGGTCTTCCTGGGAGAAGGAATATCCTTCGTTGTCCATGAGAGCTTGTGATGGGCTAAGTTGGGACACCCCTGCAGGGTATAAACTTTCGAAAGCCGTGCCCGCGGTTATGTGGCAGATGGGAATTTGTTAATGTCCGGTTGTAGATAACTTGACACCAGATACGAATTAAAACACATCAACTGTGTGTGTAGCCGTGATGGTCTCTTCTTCGGCGGAGTCCGGGAAGTGAACATGGTTTTGAGTTATGTTTGACGTAAGTAGGAGTTCAGGATCACCTCTTGATCATTGCTAGCTTCACGACCGTTCCGTTGCTTCTCTTCTCGCTCTTATTTGCGTATGTTAGCCATTATACTTGCTTAGCCGCTGCTGCAACCTCACCACTTTACCCCTTCCTTACCCATTAAGCTTTGCTAGTCTTGATACCCATGGTAATGGGATCGCTGAGTCCTCGTGGCTCACAGATTACTACAACAACAGTTGCAGGTACAGGTTATGCGATGATCATGACGCGAGAGCGATGTTTGCTTGTTTTGGAGTTCTTCTTCTGCTTCTTCTTCGATCAGGGGATAGGTTCCAGGTCGGCAGCCTGGGCTAGTAGGGTGGATGTCGTTTGAGTTTTTGTTTGTGTTTCATCCGTAGTCGGATGGTGCCCTTATGTAAGATGATGTTGTATTCGTGTGGCATTATATGCCTTTTGTATGTATCCCTATCTATTACGTAATGTTGATGTAATGATATCCACCTTGCAAAAGCGTCTTCAAAATGCGCTTCTATTCTTCATGGGACCTTCAAGTTCCTTTAGGATAGGATCGCATCTTGGGCGTGACAAGTTGGTAGCAGAGCCTCGACCGACCATAGGAGCCCCCTTGTTTGATTGTGTAGTTTGGCCGTTGTTGAGTCTAGAACAAAATTGTTTTCGGTGTCTAGTTATATCAAAGAGTAGGAATTCTTTTTACTCCTCAGCCTCTTTGTCGCTCTGGTCAGGAATCTTGACGTAGGTGTTTTGAATTACTCCTCTTCCCTTTCAAACTTTCTTTAGGATCACGCAGTTGGTTTTTTGATCGTTGTTCCCCAGCTCTTTTCATCCGGTGCATTTCTTGTCAAGTTGACTCGAGCCTCTTCATTTTTGCCAAGTTCAATCCTTAGTTGTTTTCTTTTCCCACCCGCCCACCCTTTTCCTCTTGGAGTCGGAGTCCGTAATCGAGTATCCATCCAACTCGTGCGAAGCCTTTGCATTCTCTCCTCAATCATTTCAACCGGTGTTTTTTCTCTTCAAGTTATTCGTCGATTCCTTGTTCAAGTTGCCTGTGTTTTTTCCGCCCTCCCACCCCTTTTATTCCGGAGTATGAGCCTTTATTCGAGCAATAAATTTCATTCATGCGGAGTATCTTCAGTCTTTCTTCAATTGTCTCAACCAGTGAAGTCTCATCTAGTTCATCATTGTTCGTCGCATTTTCTTTCCGATGGATCCAAATTCAAGATTTTCTTTGTTGATCATATCCTTTCCCTCGGCCCAAATGTTTCCCGTTGCTCGTTCACCTCTCATCATTTAATCCTTCCGGAGTGCTAAAGACATCTCAGAAGATTGATGTTTGCATTCTATTATTTTGAGGTTGTCACCTCATTCAAATCTTTCAATTGTTCTGGTGCATCATTTCTCATTCAACAATCCTTTCCAACAGTGTTTCTTTTCAGTGGGCCCTAACCCACAGTCTTTTTCCAGGATTTTACCTGTCTCTTCTAATTTTCCCGGAGGTATTCTCAAGTTCTTTGGGAGTTTGACGTAAGTATGAATTTCATGAGTCAGATGCCTTTCCAAGATCGCTCTCAAATTCTTTTCATTTTGGTTCAATCTTTCCTCTTTTCATTCTCTTGGAGTATCTCAACAATTTTGGTGTTGTTTCTCGTCGTCATTTCCAACAGTTGAGGACCGAAGAAGAGTTTCCCTTAAATTTTGTCCGTTCTCCCGGAGATTCGTAGCGCTAGCTTGATGTTGTCCTATCGAATTGTTTTCAGTCACGCAATTCTTTCCACCCATCCGGAGTATGTCAGGAGTTGTTTTTCCATTTCTTTCACCGGAGGCCGTCGTTCCAGAAGAATTCTTCGTCCTCACATTTCAGCTACCGTTATCCAATTATCCCGGTGCTTCGTTCAAGTGTTCTTTAATTAGCTCATGATCTCTTTGTTCTTTTGCATCTAAATCCCCTCAAGCATATTTGTTCTTCTAATTCTTCCCGGTGATTCAGTCTCTTTCATCTGTCATTTTTGAATTCTTACGGTGGTATCTTCAGATTCCTTTCCTTTGATTATCATATTAATTCATTCATTCTTTTCAATCCTACCGGTGGTTCATGAAGACCTTCTCAAGTTTGCGATATGTCACTTCTCAATCCTTTTCAAGAAGAATAAGTAGTATGCAAAATCCATTGCTTGTCATCAATTTAATTTGATGAGGATAAGCATAACGTAATTCTTATTCTTATTTCATCATCGTCAAGTAATCCCTTCCTTCAGAGTTTGTTCTTGAGGAATAAATTCTAGTTCCAAGTGTTTTCATTTTTTCTTTTCCGGAGTTCAAATTTCCTCAGCCATTTCGTCGGAACCTCCATCTAAATCATTGCAAGGCTCATCTTATTCTTTCTTCCTTCATTCTATCTCGTCATCCTTTTGTCACTGGAGTTCTTCACGGTGGTTCTTCATGATTTAATTCATTCCTCAAGTGTTCATCAAGATTCTTCTCGAAGGAGCTCAAGTATCTTTCCTTCTTGCTTTCCGAAGTGCAATTAATTCTCCGTATTATTTTGAAGTGGAGTTTTGCATTTCTTCGTTCTTCTAAGCTATCCAATCATTTCCATTTGTGGCCGGTTATCACCTTATGATCTTGAGATGTTACCTATAAGACCACAACAAGCTTATTCTTTTCGTTGTTGATTTTCTCAACAACTCCGTTCAATCCTTTCTTCTAACGTTGCTTTCTATTTCATTCGTGGTAGAAGATGTCGTTTTCTTCTCTGTTCTTTTCTTTCAACGCTTTCAAGTCTTCCGAAGGGTTTTGTGTTGTTCCTCAAGTCAAGTATCGTTCCAGCTTCTCAAGGTCATGTTCTACTCTTTCCATGTTTAGCCAGAGTGCTGCCTAAATTCTTCCATTCTTATTCCTTTCCTATCTTGTTCTAACCAGAGTGCTTTTAGAGTCTATTTTGTTTCCATGAGCTTTTGATTCTCGTCATATTCGCCGTTCATCTTTTCTAACCGAGTGCTCTTGACTTTGTTCATCTTCTCTCTTGCATTCTTACTTCACCTCTTCCTCTTTCTCTTCCGTCTCGGTCCTAAGATCTCGGGACGAGATCTCTTGTTAGTGGAGGAGAGTTGTAACGCCCCGGATTCGATGTGCCAGGTGTCTCCCAGTTATTCGCCGTCTTTGCCATGTCATTTGCTCGCGTGTTGCATTTTGCCATGTCATCATATGCATTGCATCATCATTTTTTCAAAACTTGCATCCGGTCCTTTGCCCCGTTGTCCGTTTCGCGGTCCGACACTCTCACACGCGGCCGTTGCCCCTCTCAGACCTCGTTTTGTGAGTGGCATTAAAATGTTCTTGGAATGGGATGAAACTTGGCATGCGGTGTTGTTTTAGAGTGGTAGACCGCCTGTCAATTTTCGTTCCATTCGGAGTCCATTTGACACCCTAATGGTTAACCACGTAGCCCGAAGCCCCTCTCTCTTTGCAGCCCAGCACCCCTTCACCATAGCCCATGAGCCCATCCAAACCCCCTCCATGCTCTTGGTCATTGGATCGTGATCGTGTGGGCGAAAACCGCACCTCATTTGGACTCTCCTAGCTCCCTCTACCTATAAATAAGTCCCCTCCCCCGAAATTCGCGATCCAAACCTAGTCTTCTTCCTCCTCGCGCCGCCGGACATGTCCACTCCACCATACGGACATGTCCTCCACCACCCCCACATCACCCCGCCGGCTCTCTCTCCTCCGCGCCACCGGGCCCACGGGGCCCATCGCCGGCCCGCCCCCGGGCCGAACCGGGCCGCACCCCGCGCCGGTGCCCGAGCCTCCCTGGCGCCCGAGCGCTCGGCTCCTCGCAGCTCCCGCCTAAGCTCGCTCGTGAGCGCCCGACCCCGCCACCTCGTCGCCGCCCGCCTCTGGCGACCGGACCTCGCCGGAGATAAGTGCGCCGATGCCCTGCCCGTCGTCTCCTTCCTCCCTCCGCTCGTTCTCCTCTCCATCACCTTCCTCTTCCTCTCCCGGAGGAGCTCCTGCCATGGTCGTCCCGCCATCACCACGACCGGATCCCGCCTCCACGAGCACCGCTGTCGACCACCGCAGCCGGATCCGGAGTCCCCATGCCCGGATCCGGAGTCCACTGCCGTTTAGGTCATATTGGTGTAAAGCGCATGAAGAAACTCCATGATGATGGGCTTTTAGAATCACTTGATCATGAATCATTTGATGCTTGCGAACCGTGCCTTATGGGCAAGATGACTAAAACTCCGTTCTCCGGAACAATGGAACGAGCTAGTAACTTATCGGAAATAATACATACCGATGCATGCAGTCCAATGAGTGTTGATGCTCGTTGCGGGTATCGTTATTTTCTGACCTTCATAGATGATTTGGGAAGATATGGGTATATCTACTTAATGAAACACAAGTCTGAAACATTTGAAAACTTCAAAGAATTCCATAGTGAAGTGGAAAATAATAGTAACGAGAAAATAAAGATATTACGATCTGATCGTGGAGGAGAATATTTGAGTTACGAGTTTGGCCTTCATTTAAAACAATGTGGAATAGTTTCACAGCTCATGCCACCTGAAACACCACAGCTTAATGGTGTGTTTGAATGTTGTAACCGCACTTTATTGGATATGGTGCGATCTATGATGTCTCTTACTGATTTACCACTATCGTTTTGGGGTTATGCATTGGAGACAGCTGCATTCAAGTTAAACAAGCCACCATCAAAATCCGTTAAGACCGCATTATGAACTGCGGTTTGGCAAGAAACCAAAGTTGTTGCTTCTTAAAATTTGGGGTTGCGATGCTTATGTGAAAAAGCTTCAAACCTGATAAGCTCGAACCCAAATCGGAGAAGTGCGTCTTCATAGGATACCCAAAGGAAACTGTTGGGTACACCATCTATCACAGATCCAAAAGCAAAAATCTTTGTTGCTAAAAATGGATCCTTTCTAGAGAAGGAGTTTCTCCCGAAAGAAGTGAGTGGGAGGAAAGTAGAACTTGATGAGGTAATTGTACCTTCTCCTGAATTGGAAAGTAGTTCATCACAGAAATCAGTTCTAGTGATTCCTACGCCAATTATGAGGAAGCTAATGGTGATGATCATGAAACTTTAGATCAAGTTACTACCGAACCTCGTAGGTCAACCAGGGTACGATCCGCACCAAAGTGGTACGGAAATCCTATTCTGGAAGTCATGTTACTAGACCATGATGAACCAACGAACTATGAGGAAGTGATGATGAGCCCAGATTCCGCGAAATGGCTTGAGGCCATGAAATCTGAGATGGGATCCATGTATGAGGACAAAGTGTGGACTTTGGTGGACTTGCCCGATGATCGGCAAGCCATTAAGAGTAAATGGATTTTCAAGAGGTAGTCGGACGCTGATAGTAGTGTTACTATCTACAAAGCTCGACTTGTCACAAAAGGTTTTCAACAAGTTCAAGGAGTTGACTACGATGAGACTTTCTCACCTGTAGCGATGCTTAAGTCTGTCCGAATCATGTTAGCAATTGCTGCATTTTATGATTATGAAATGTGGCAGATGGATGTCAAAACCGCACTCTTGAATGGATTTCTAGAAGAAGAGTTGTATATGATACAACCAGAAGGTTTTGTCGATCCAAAGGGTGCTAACAAAGTGTGCAAGCTCCAGTGATCCATTAATGGACTGGTGCAAGCCTCTCAGAGTTGGAATAAACACTTTGATAGTGTGATCAAAGCATATGGTTTTATACAGACTTTTGGAGAAGCCTGTATTTACAAGAAAGTGAGTGGGAGCTCTATAGCATTTCTAATATTATATGTGGACGACATATTGTTGATTGGAAATGATATAGAATTTCTGGATAGCATAAAGGGATACTTGAATAAGAGTTATTCAATCAAAGACCTCGGTGAAGCTGCTTACATATTGAGCATCAAGATCTATAGAGATAGATCAAGACGCTTGATAAGATTTTTCAATGAGTAAATACCTTGACAAGTTTTTGAAAGAGTTCAAAATGGATCAGTCAAAGAAAGGGTTCTTGCCTATGTTACAAGGTGTGAAGTTGAGTCAGACTCAATGCCCGACCACTGCAAAAGATAAAGAGAAAAATGAAAGTCATTCTCTATGCCTCAGTCATAGGTTCTATAAAATATGCCATGCTATGTACCAGACCAGTTGTGTTCCTTGTTATAAGTTTGGCAAGGGGGTACGATAGTGATCCAGGAGTGGATCACTGTATAGCGGTCAAAATTATCCTTAGTGAGGACTAAGGAAATATTTCTTGGTTATGGAAGTGATAAAGAGTTCGTCGTAAAGAATTACGTTGATGCAGACTTTTTCACCGATCCAGATGACTCCGAGTCTCAATCTGAACACATATTGAAAGTGGGAGCAATTAGCTAGAGTAGCTCCATGTAGAGCATTGTAGACATAGAATATTCACAAAATACATATGGCTCTAAATGGGTCAGACCCATTGACTAAACTTCTCTCACGAGCAAAACATGATCACACCTTAGTACTCTTTGGGTGTTAATCACATAGCAATGTGAACTAGATTATTGACTCTAGTAAACCCTTTGGGTGTTGGTCACATGGTGATGTGAACTATGGGTGTTAATCACATGCAGATGTGAACTATTGATGTTAATCACATGGCTATGTGAACTAGATTATTGACTCTAGTGCAAGTGGGAGACTGAAGGAAATATGCCCTAGAGGCAATAATGAAGTTATTATTTATTTCCTTATTTCATGATAAATGTTTATTATTCATGCTAGAATTGTATTAACCGGAAACTTAGCACATGTGTGAATACATAGACAAAACAAAGTGTCCCTAGTATGCCTCTACTTGACTAGCTCGTTAATCAAAGATGGTTATGTTTCCTAACCATAGACATGTGTTGTCATTTGATGAACGGGATCACATAATTAGGAGACTGATGTGATGGACATGACCCATCCGTTAGCTTAGCATTATGACCGTTACAGTTTCATTGCTACTGCTTTCTTCATGACTTATACATGTTCCTCAGACTATGAGATTATGCAACTCCTGAATACCGGAGGAACACTTTGTGTGCTACAAAATGTCACAACATAAATGGGTGATTATGAAGGTGCTCTACAGGTGTCTCCTGAGGTGTTTGTTGGGTTGGCATAGATTGAGATTAGGATTTGTAACTCTGTGTTTCGGAGAGATATCTCTGGGCCCTCTCGGTAATGCTCATCACTATAAGCCTTGCAGGCATTGTAACTAATGAGTTAGTTGTGGGATGAAGTATTACATGAACGAGTAAAGAGACTTGCCGATAACGATATTGAACTAGGTATGATGATATCGATGATCGAATCTCGGGCAAGTAACATACCGAGGACAAAGGAAACAACGTATGTTGTTATGCGGTTTGACCGACAAAGATCTTCGTAGAATATGTAGGAGCCAATATGAGCATCCAGGTTCCGCTATTGGTTATTGACCGGAGATGTGTCTCGGTCATGTCTACATAGTTCTCGAACCCGTAGGGTCCGCATGCTTAACGTTCGATGACGATTTGTATTATGAGTTACGTGTTTTGATGACCGAAGTTTGTTCAGAGTCCCAAATGAGATCAGGACATGACGAGGAGTCTCGAAATGGCCGAGTCGTAAAGATTCATATATTGGAAGGCTATATTCGGACATCGGAAAGGTTCCGAGTGATTCAGGTGTTTTGACTACCGGGGAGTTACAGAAATTCACCAGGAGAAGTAATGGGCCTTATTGGGCTTTAGTGGAGAGAGGGGAGAAGAGCCAAGAGGTGGCGCGCGCCTCCCCTGGCCCAAACCGAATTGGACAAGGGGTGGGGGTGCAACCCCCCTTTCCTTCTCCCTCTCCATCTCTTTCCTTCTCTCCTACTTCGAATAGGAAACGGAGTCCTACTAGGACTTGGGAGTCCTAGTAGGACTCCCTATGGTTGGCACGCCCCCTAGGCCGGCCACCTCCTCCCTCCCTCCTTTATATACGGGGGAGGGGAGCACCCCAAGGACACACAAGTTGATCTTTTAGCTGTGTGCGGTGCCCCCCTCCACAGTTACACACCTCGGTCATATCGTCGTAGTGCTTAGGCGAAGCCCTGCACCGATAAATTCATCATCACCGTCGCCATGCCGTCGTGCTGACGAAACTCTCCCTCGGCCTCAGCTAGATCTAGAGTTCGAGGGACGTCACTGAGCTGAACGTGTGCAGATCGCGGAGGTGCCGTGCATTCGGTGCTTGATCGGTTGGATCGTGAAGACGTTCGACTACATCAACCGTGTTACTTAACGCTTCCGCTTTCGGTCTACGAGGGTACGTGGACACACTCTCCCCCCTCGTTGCTATGCATCACCTAGATAGATCTTGCGTGATCGTAGGAAAATTTTGAAATTACTACATTTCCCAACAGCCATCAAGGGTAAAAAGATGGGATTTATATCATATTGCTTGAGTTTATCCCTCTACATCATGTCATCGTACTTAAAGCGTTAATCCGTTCTTGTGAACTTAATACTCTAGATGCATGCTGGATAGCGGTCGATGTGTGGAGTAATAGTAGTAGATGTAGAATTATTTTGGTCTACTTGACACAGACGTGATGTGTATATGCATAATCATTGCCTTGGATATCGTCATAACTTTGCGCTTTTCTATCAATTGCTCGACAGTAATTTGTTCACCCACCGTATTATTTTCCTTCAAGAAAGAAGCCTCTAGTGAAACCTATGGCCCCCGGATCAATTTTCCTTTATATATTTTCAGATCTATAAAGCAAAAAAAAACGAAAAATATCTTGCTGCAATTTATCTACTTTTATTTTATTTTAAGTTTTAGTAATCTTTTATATCTATCTCTATCAGATCTCACCATTGCAATTGACTGTAAGGGATTGACAACCCCTTTATCGCATTGGGTGCAAGTGTTTGATTATTTGTGTAGGTGCATAGACTGGAGACTTGCTTGTTCCTCCTACTGGATTGATACCTTGGTTCTCTAACTGAGAGAAATACTTGTCTCTACTTTGCTACATCACCCTTTCCTCTTCAAGGGGAAAACCAACATAAGCTCAAGAAGTAGTAGGAAGAATTCCTGGTGCCATTGTCGGGGAGGTTCTACATCAAGCCTACCAAGTACCCATCACAAACTCTCATCTCTTGCATTACACCATTTGCCATTTGCCTCTCATTTTCCTCCCCCACTTCTAAAACGATTTTCAGAAAAATATAAAAAAAATTGCCTTTTTATTCGCCCTTTTTCCGTTCGTCTTTTCGTTTGCTTTTTGTTTGCTTGTGTGTTAGATTGCTTGCTTTGTCACGTTGACTCAAGAGAATACTAAGTTGTGTGATTTTTCCAACACTAATAACAATGATTTTATTAGTACACTAATTGCTCCCGCCACTAGTGCGGAATCTTATGAAATTAATGCCGCTTTGCTAAATCTTGTTATGAAAGAACAATTTTTTGGCCTTCCTAGTGAAGATGCCACGTCCCATCTAAATACATTCATTGAATTGTGTGATATGAAAAAAAGAAAGATGTGGATAATGATACTATTAAATTGAAGCTATTTCCATTCTCACTACGAGATCGTGCTAAAACTTGGTTTTCATCTTTGCCTAAAAATAGTATCGATTCATGGAATAAGTGTAAATATGTTTTTATTTCCAAGTACTTTCTGCCCGTTAAGATCATCTCCCTTAGGAACGATATTATTAATTTTAAGCAACTTGATCATGAGCATGTTGCGATGATAAGACATTGTCCTACACATGGTTTGAGTTTATGGATGATTATACAAAATATTTATACAGGATTGAATTTTGCATCTAGAAATCTTTTAGATTCCACCGCGGGTGGTGCTTTTATGGAAATAACATTAGGAGAAGCTACTAAACTCCTAGATAATATTATGGCAAATTACTCTCAATGGCATACCGAAAGATCTTCCACTAGTAAAAAGGTGCATGCAATTGAAGAAATAAATACTTTGAGTGGAAAGATGGATGATTAATGAAATTATTTGCTCGTAAGAGTGCTCCTATTGATCCTAATCATATGCCCATGTCTTATTTTATTGTAAATAATAATGAATCTATGGATGTGAATTTTGTTGGTAGGAACAATTTTGGTAATAACGCGTATAGAGGTAATTTCAACACTAGTCCGTTTCCTAGTAATTCCTCTGATAATTATGGTAATTCCTACAACAATTCTTATGGAAATTATAATAATATGCCCTCTGATCTTGAGAACAATATTAAATAATTTATTAGTTTCCAAAAAGTTTTCAATGCTATGGTTGAAGAAAAATTGCTCAAGATTGATGATTTGGCTAGGAACATTGACAAAATTTCTCTTGAGATTGATTCTTTGAAAATTGCATCTATTCCACCCAAGCATGATATTAATGAGTCTTTAAAAGCTATGAGAATTTCTATTGATGAATGTAAAGAAAGAACCGCTAGGATGCGTGCTAAGTGAGATTGGCTTGTAAAAGCGTGTTTTTCAATTTCTCGTGAAAATAATGATAAAGATCTAATATAAATCTGGGAAAAGATGGGACTGTAGATGAGTCAACTTTAGCTAGAAGGCGTCCCAATGATTCATAGTTTATAGATCTTGATGCAAAAATTGATAACAGTGGGATTGGAGAGGTCAAAACTTGAAGTAGCAATGAACCCACTCTTTTGGATTTTAAGGACTTTAATTATGATAATTGTTCTTTGATAGATTGTATTTCCTTGTTGCAATCTATGTTGAATTCTCATCATGCTTATAATCAAAATAAAGGTTTTACTAAACATATCATCGATGCTATGATGAAATCTTTTGAAGAAAAATTTGAGTTGGAAGTTTCTATCCCTAGAAAGCTTTATGATGAGTGGGAACCTACTATTAAATTTAAAATTAAAAATTATGAGTGCCATGCTTTGTGTGATTTGGGTGCTAGCGTTTCCACGACTCTGAAAACTTTATGTGATGTGCTAGGTTTCCGTAAATTTGATCATTGCTCTTTAAATTTGCATCTAGCGGATTCCACTATTAAAAACATATGGGAAGGATTAATGATGTTCTTATTGTTGCAAATAGGAATTATGTGTCCATATATTTTATTGTGCTTGATATAGATTGCAGTCCTACATGCCCTATTATTCTTGGTAGACCATTCCTTAAAATGATTGGCGCAATTATTGATATGAAAGAAGGAAACATTAGATTTCAATTTCCATTAAGGAAGGGCATGGAACACTTTCCAAGAAAGAAAATTAAGTTACCATATTAAACTATTATGAGAGCTACTTATGGATTGCATACCAAATATGACAATACCTAGATCTATTGCATTATACCTAGCTAGGGGCGTTAAACAATAGCGTTTGTTGGGAGGCAACCAATTTTATTTTTATGTTTTTTGTTTTGCTTCTGTTCTTGAATAAAATACACATTATTACCTCTGTAGTAATTGTGTTTTGTTACTTTAATAAGTGTTTGGGCCAAGTAAAGCCTTTGGGATACTTTGGTATATCGTTGATTTGATCTTGCTTAAAAATAGAAACTTTTGCACTCATTGCCAGAATTATTAAAAATCCCATAAGCCTGATAAAATCCGGATTTTTATACACAAGATTATAGACAAATTGCCTCTCTTTTCGTTATTTTTCAGAATTTTTGGAGCTACATAAGTATTTGAAGTTTACAGGTTACTACCGATTGTTCTACTTTTGACAGATTCTGTTTTCTATGTGTTGTTTGCTTATTTTGATGTATCTATGGGTAGTATCGGGGGGTATGAACCATGGAGAAGTTGGAATACGGTAGACATTACACCAATATAAATAAATAATGAGTTCACAGTAGGAAAAAAAGTGGTGATTTATTTTCTTATACTAATGGATCACATGAGTTTTCTGTTGAGTTTTGTGTTGTGAAATTTTCAAGTTTTGGGTAAAGATTTGATGGACTATGGAATAAGGAGTGGCAAGATACTAAGCTTGGGGATGCCCAAGGCACACCAATGTAATATTCAAGGACAACCAAGAGCCTAAGCTTGGGGATGGCCTGGAAGGCATCCCCTCTTTCGTCTTCAATCCATTGGTAAATTTACTTGAGGCTATATTTTTATTCACCACATGATATGTGTTTTGCTTGGAGCCTCTTGTATGATATGAGTCTTTGTTTTTTAGTTTGCCACAATCATCCTTGCTGTACACACCTTTTGATAGGGAGACGCTTAAATCGTGAATTTATTAGAATACTCTATGTTCTTCACTTATATCTTTTGAGCTAGGCAATATGCTCTAGTACTTCACTTATATCTTTGTAGGGCACAGTGGTGGTTTTGTTTTATAGAAATTGTTGAACTCTCTTGCTTAACTTATATTATTTTAAGAGTCTCTAAACAGCATGGTACTTTTCTTAGGTTATGAATTTAGTCCTAATATGATGGGCATCCAAGAGGGATATAATTAAAACTTTCATATTAAGTGCATTGAGTACTATGAGAAGTTTGATTCCTTATGATTGTTTTGAGATATAAAGATGGTGATATTAGAGACATGCTTGTAAGTAATTATGGATTGGTAGAAATACTTGTGTTAAAGTTTGTGATTCCCGTAGCATGCACGTATGGTGAACCATTATGTGATGAAGTCGAAGCATGATTTATTTATTTACTGTTTTCCTTATGAGTGGCGGCCGGGGATGAGCGATGGTCTTTTCCTACCAATCTATACCTCTAGGAACATGCGTGTAGTACTTTGTTTTGATAGCTAATATACTTTGGCAATAAGTACATGAGTTCTTTATGACTAATGTTGAGTCCATGGATTATACGCACTCTCACCCTTCCACCTTTGCTAGCCTCTAGTACCGCGCAATTCTCGCCTGTGCATTAAACCCACCATATAACTTCCTCAAAACAGCCACCATACCTACCTATTATGGCATTTCCATATCCATTCCGAGATATATTGCCATGCAACTTCCACTGTTCCTTTTATTATGACACACACCATCATTGTCATATTGCTTTGCATGATCGTAAGATAGCTAGCATGATGTTTTTATGGCTTGTCCGTTCTGATGTCATTTGCTATGCTAGATCATTGCACATCCCGGCACACCGCCGGAGGCATTCATATAGAGTCATATTTTGTTCTAAGTATCAAGTTGTAATTCTTGAGTTGTAAGTAAATAAAAGTGTGATGATCATCATTGTTAGAGCATTGTCCCATGTGAGGAAAGGGTGATGGAAGATATGATTCCCTCACAAGTTGGGATGAGTCTCCAGACTTTATAAAAAATAAAAGAGGCCAAAGAAGCCCAAATAAAAAGAGAGGACAAAGAAGCCCACCAAAAGAAAAAAAAAGAAAAATGAGAGAAAAGAGAGAAGGGACAATGTTACTATCCTCTTTCCACACATGTGCTTCAAAGTAGCACCATGATCTTCATGATAGAGAGTCTCCTATATTGTCACTTTCATATACTACTGGGAATAATTTTTCATTATAGAGCTTGGCTTGTATATTCCAATGATGGGCTTCCTCAAATTGCCCTAGGTCTCCGTAAGCAAGCAAGTTGGATGCACACCCACTTAGTTCTTTGAGCTTTCATACACTTATAGATCTAGTGCATCCGTTGCATGGTAATCCCTACTCACTCACATTGATATCTATTGATGGGCATCTTCATATCTCATTTATACGCCTAGTTGACGTGAGACTATCTCCTTCTTTTTGTCTTCTCCACAACCACCATATTCTACTCCACCTATAGTGTTATATCACAGGCTCGCGCTCATATATTGCGTGAAAGTTGAAAAAGTTTGAGAACACCAAAAGTATGAAACAATTGCTTGGCTTGTCATTGGGGTTGTGCATGATTTAATACTTTGTGTGGTTAAGATGGAGCATAGCCAGACTATATGATTTTGTAGGGATAACTTTCTTTGGCCATGTTATTTTGAGAAGACATGATTGCTTTGTTAGTATGCTTGAAGTATTATTGTTTTTATGTCAATATTAAACTTTTGTATTGAATCTTATGGATCTGAATATTCATGCCACAATAAAGAAAATTACATGGATAAATATGTTAGGTAGCAATCCACATCAAAAATTCTGTTTTTATCATTTACCTATTCGAGGACGAGCAGGAATTAAGCTTGGGGATGCTTGATACATCTCTAACGTATCTATAATTTTTTATTGTTCCATGCTATTACATTATCTGCTTTGGATGTTTTATATGCATTAATATGCTATTTTATATTATTTTTGGGACTAACCTATTAACCTAGAGCCCAGTGTCAGTTTCTGGTTTTTCCTTGTTTTTGAGTTCCCCATAAAAGGAATATCAAACAGAGTCCAAACAAAATAAAACTTTACAATGATTTTTCTTGGACCAGAAGACACACGTAGGACTTGGAGACAAAGGAAAAGGAGTCCCAAGGCGGCGGTAAGGGTGCAGGGCGCGCCCCAAGGGGGCTGCCTTGTGGGTCCCTCAGATCCCCTCTAACCGTAATCTTCGGCCAATAAATTCCCAAATACTTCTAAACCACCAGAAGCGTCCACAAAAATACTTTCCGCACCGCAAGCCACTATTCCCATGAGATCCCATCTTGGGGCCTTTTCCGGCAATCTGCCGGAGGGGGATTCGATCAAGAGCATCTACATCAACCCTATTGCCCTTCCGATGAAGCGTGACTTGTTTACCTCAGACCTATGGGTCCATAGCTAGTAGCTAGATGGCTTCTTCTCTCTCTATGATCTTCAATACCATGTTCTCCTCGATGTTCTTGGAGCTCTACCCAATGTAATATTCTTTTGCGGTGTGTTTGTCGATCCGATAAATTGTGGATTTATGATCAGATTATCTTTGAATATTATTTGAATCTTCTCTGAATTCTTATATGCATGATTTGATATCTTTGTATTTCTCTTCGAGTTATCAGTTTGGTTTGGCCAACTAGATTGGTATTTCTTGCAATGGGAGTGGTCCTTAGTTTTGGGTTCAATCTTGCGGTATCCTCACCCAGTGATAGTAGGGGTAGCGAGGCACATATTGTATTGTTGCCATCAAGGATAAAAAGATGGGGTTTTCATCCTATTGCTTGAGTTTATCCCTCTACATCATGTCATCTTACTTAATGCGTTACTCTGTTCTCTTGAACTTAATACTCTAGATGCATGCAGGAGTCGGTCGATGTGTGGAGTAATAGTAGTAGATGCAGAATCATTTTGGTCTACTTGACACGGACATGATGCCTATATGCATAATCATTGCCTTGGATATTGTCATAACTTTGTGCTTTTCTATCAATTGCTCGACAATAATTTGTTCACCCATCATATTATTCCTTCAAGAGAGAAACCTCTAGTAAAACCTATGGCAACCGGGTATATTTTCCCTTATATATTTTCAGATCTATAAACCAAAAAACCCAAAAATACTTGCTGAAATTTATTTACTTCTATTTTATTTTAAGTTTTAGTAGTCTTTTATATCTATCTCTATTAGATCTCACCATTGCAATTGACCGTGAAGCAATTGACAACCCCTTTCTCGCATTGGGTGCAAGTGTTTGATTGTTTGTGTAGGTGCATAGATTGGAGACTTGCTCGTGCCTCCTACTAGATTGATACATTGGTTCTCTAACTGAGGGAAATACTTATCTCTACTTTGCCGCATCACCCTTTCCTCTTCAAGGGAAAAACCAACGCAAGCTCAAGAAGTAGCACTCGCTACTAATCCACTTGCTAGCTAGTTACCCACACATATCGGCATACTCCCAACGGCCGACGATAGGATGGAGTTGCGCGACGGGAACGGGCACCAGAGATCATAATTTAGGTTAATTAATTATACCTCCAGAGATGGATGATTTCGGGTCTAGAGGTATAATTAATTAACATAATCTGAGATCAAATAATTAAAGCTTCCCCATCGTGATCGTGCACCGGCGCCAACCGCTAGTAGAGCGCGCACGGAGGGACGCAACCCGAGCGCGCCTTGGTGCCTAAACGGCGAGCAGAGCGCGCGGAGGGACGCGAGCAAAGCACACCGCGGCCGCCTAAATGGCAGCCCAAGGGCCTCCCAGCGCCAGCAGCTCCGTAGGCGGAGAATGTGCCGTGGCTGTAGGTCGGGGCACTCAGAATGAACGGCCGCAAGGGTGCTATGCTGATCATGGAGTCCGAGAAGACCATCGTCGGAAGGCCGCCAGCTTAGCCTTTTAGCCTATATTTTATTATAATTGTATGCAAATGTAGCCTATCAACATTTTAAGTCACTAAGCATATGTAAGCCATGAGTTTTTTGGGCATCGCCACATGTGGCATTTTAAATTATTCTGAATATGTAAGACAATTATTAACCGTTGCCATTGTAAATGTGCCTAAACAGTGAGCAGAGCGCGCGCATGTACGCCAGAGTGGAGCGCACAACAGTCGCCTCAATGGCGAACAAAACGCGGAGATGGACGCGAGCAGAGCATGCAGCGGCCGCCTCAACAACAAGCAGAGCACGCGGGGTGCCGCGACAGAGCGCCCAGCGGCCACCTGAACGGCGAGCAACCACACCTACATATTGTAATTCTGGTCAACCTTCTGGCACCGCGTGGGGTGGCAACCCATCCATCGGACATGATCACTACAAAAAAATACACTTCTGTGATGATACGTGTTTGTCACAGTAGGTCGCGTTTTTTTGTCATGCATGTACATCCATGACGATTTTATGACAGAATCAAGATAGTCATACCTGTGCTGTCATAGAAGTGTTCCATGACATTACCAAAATTATCATCACGGAAGTGTCCACTTCCACGACGATAAATTGCGCATCACAGAAGTGCTTTCGTCAAGGGTGACCGACACGTGGCATCCACCGTAACAGAATGCCGTTAAGCTATCGGGTCGGGTTTTGGATCCGATAACCCATTAACAGCCTCGACCAATGGGGATTTTCCACGTGTAAAATCATCATTGGCCGGAGGAAACACGTTTCGGCTCACCGTTGGGACAGATGTCATCCGCTCATTGGACCGAAGGCGCCTATGATACGGCGACACATGGCACAACCCAACAGAGGCCCATTCCTGTGAAAAGGCCGGCCCGTTCGACTTGGTCAAAAGGTGGCGGGTCGGCCCACGGAAAGCCTGTTAACGGCCTGTTCGCATATAGCCCATTTACAGCCCGCTAACCCAGGGCCCATTACGCCCTATCCGAATTAGGCCCAGTAGTGTCATCTGGGCCGTCCAATATGATTCCAGCCCATTTTAACTTCCGGCCCATGTGTGGCTCATGACTTCTTTCGGCCCATATGAGGCCCTTTGTAACTCTTGGCCCATTAACGACCCGTGGTGAAACTGGCCCGTAATGAACAGTGTATCACTTTATACCCATTAACGGCCCGTTATTCTATTGGGCCATTTCCAGCCCAAGTTATCTTTCGGCCTTCTCAGGGCCCATTGATTCTTGGGCTCATTTGCAGCATTCGGTTACATATGGCCCGTTACTGTCATTTTCTGCTTGTGGGCCAAATTCAGCCCGTCGTTACAGTCGGCCCGTTTGCAGATCATTAATACGTTGGGCTGTTTTCATGTAAAAACAACCGTTGGGCTGTTTTCATAGAGTTATCAAATACGGTCTATTAACGGCCCGTTAGGGTCCACGAATAGTATGGCCCATGATTGGCGAAATGATGGTACGCCCCGTAGAAGGCCCATGGATCCTACGGCCCGTATGAGGCCCATGGATACTATGGCCCGTAGAAGGCCCATGGATCATACGACCCGTAGAAGGCCCATGGACCCTACGGCCCATAGAAGGCCCATGAATCCTAAGGTCCGTATAGAATACCAATGGATCCTACGGCCCGTATAGAAGGCCAATGGATCCTACGGCCGGAAGAAGGCCCATGGATCATACGGCCTGCAGGAGGCCCATGGTTACAACAGTCCGTGTGTTACCATGATTATTTTGGCCTAGTTACCAAAAATAGGCTATTGTGGCCACTAGAAAAACACAGAAAAAGAACTGCAGTGACTACAAGCAAACAACTAAACAAGACAATAAGGAAATAAATAAGCAAGCAATTAACGCTAGCCTATTACCGCTATTACACATATTACATCCACTAGGCATCAAAGTTCGCCACCAGTGCAAATATAGGGAACAAAGCAGCATATTACATACACTGGTCGTCAAAATTGGCCACCAGTGCAAATAAACGCGGCAGCAAAACAAGAGCATAACTGAAACAACTTCAGAAGAGCTCAAGAAACGTTATCCTGGGTACCCACCATGCTGGCAATATGCTTAGCAAGCTTATTAGCTTTGTCCTGTTTGGCGCTAAAATCCTCCAACGGTTGCTGTTGCACCAGAAAGTATGCATCTGAATGCTCCAGGGACTTCCGCAGTCCTTCTGCTTCTTGTCGCAGCACAGCTGATCGATGTCTTTCAGCTTGTAGTTGAGACTCAAGAAACTGAATTGATTCAGACAGTGAGTTTGAATAGCTTGTGCAAGCGGTAGTGGCCATTAACTCGAACACTAAACCAAGACATGACTTTGGGGTTGTCTTGCTCTCTTCAAGATAGTCATCCGTAGCTGTTTTATCAGCTTTGTTGGAGACCAACAAGGATGTGTCACTATCCTGAACCTTATCTGCATTACTTCCTTTACCATTTCTTAATAAGGCACTCTTCCCCAATATTCTTTCAGCATTCTAAAATAAGAAACAAGCAAACACATAACAAGTTTAGCATGTACTAGTATATGAAACTCATTTCGGTGAACCAGTTCATTAGTAAGGTGGACAGGATTAAACTACCAAGTCTTCTATTGCCAAGTACTAGTACTACCAAGTCTCCTATGGTCACTGCATTGTCTTGCCAAATCAAAATAGAGACACAGTTCAAATCATATCAGTTCAAGACAAAGCAACAGTGAAAGAATACAAAGCATGGGAAACTACACGGCACAACAAGATTTCAGATGGGTACCACGGGTCTACATGTACAACAACACTATTGGCTCTGTTGTGATGCTAGTAATGTGCATGATGTGAAAGTCAATTGTATAGACAATTGAAATTGAAATCAAAAGAGCTATTGATAAGAGCAAACATGTCAAAGAAGCATGCGTGAACATACCTGCTGTGCCATTGGAGTTTCAATTGGATCCTTCAATTTAAAAATAAGTTTGTATGAGTAAATACAGTGATACAAGAGCAAAGCAATCATAGTTAAAAAAGGCGCGCCTAAGCGAGCACTTAAGCGCGCCTAGGCTCTAGGCGTTGGCAAAACGCATTGCGCATAACTACACTTAATCTGTGCATAACTACGCATAAGCATGCGCTTTTGTCAGTAAAGCACAAGGCGGTGGCAAAACGCACAATTAATGCCTAGCGCTTTTTTGAACTATGATAGCAATGGAATCTTAAACTAGAACAGTTGTTCTTCAGGTTTAGGCACTTGTTCTACATGAACAGAGTACAGTAAGACACAAGAATATAATACTTAAAAATAGAAAATGAGCTCATAGACCTTACCACATTCTTGGGTCGAGACCAGTACAGAACAAGGCATTCCTGGTCATCGTCCAGTAAATGTGTCTCAGGAGAACATAAGGGAATTTGATGAGTTTCTTTGCCGGTGAAGTACGTTTTCTTCAGGTAATTCTGATACTGCCACCAAGCATTCTTGAAGATAGCAGAGGTATTAGCACAGATTACCTCATCCCGAGTTTCCAAATCGGTCCTTCTCTATAGAGAAAAATGGGATAATTTGCTGTATTATAACCATCATGGAGGTAGGATGTATGGGACGAAGCAAAGTAATTGCCATGAATAACATTACTTACACATAACTCCTGGACAAACACCTGCAACTGGCATTTTCCTTCATATTCAGTATAATATTTCCAACATGGGAAGATACGCACATACGATTTAACAACATCAAATGCGATAGATGCTAAACTACGACTAGCTGGTTGTGCTTCCTCCACAGGAATTGGCGTACTAACTGGTGGAGTTGGGGTTCGCCGTGATAGTACTGGCCCTTTGGGCACTGGAGCGCCTTACTAACTGCTCTTGTTTGGGAGCTCTGTGGTGGAGATGGTGATGTGTCAACAGGAACTGGGTTACTATCGGCTGGGGTTGGGGTTAGATTGGGTGAAGCTGGTTCTCTGTCACACGCAGTAGGGGTACAATCTGCGAGAGTTTGGGTTATGTGTGGTAGGGCTGGTTCTTGTGCATGTACAACCGGGGTGCTATCTCCACCAAGAGGTAGCACTGTTTTATTTGAAGACCGTGTTTTTAGTCCGCTAGATACTGGCATCACCCGCTCCAATTCAAATGGGTGATAAACAGGAAACATAGTTGAATGTACAGACATTGTATGAGAGACAGATGCAATAGATAGTGTGGAAAAAGAGGGCATGAAATAGTTGACATGTATATTGTTTAACTAAAACGGATAGCATGATATAATTTCACATATATGATGTCTATCTAAACTGGATAGCATAGCATAACATAATTCAAAGATATGATGAATAACTAAACAGGATCGCATGACATAATTCACCTACATGTTATCTAAGTAATCAGGATCGCATCATTTAATTCACATATGTGATTTATATGCTAAACAGAGGGCATTCGATATGATGTCTGAACTAAGAACATGGTGTTGAGTATTGTGTATATGATGTCTAAACTATGCAATGCAATACACCGTATGCATGATATGAGCAGTATAACCGTGCCAAGTTAGAGCATACACCTCAGTGGGGGAATAGGATTGGTCATCTGTCTCTGAATCCATCTTTGAGGAGCTATCGGGACCCAACAAGAGATCTGCTTCGACAGGTAGCACTGTCTGCTCTGAAGGCCTTGTTTTCACTCTAGATTTTTCCATCTCCCACCCAAATGGCTGATTCACAGGAAGAGTAGTTTAATGTACAAACATTGTCGACAAATGGAAATGTAATGAAGAAAAGGATGGGCAAGATATCATTCAAATATATGATGCCTGGTTAAATAGGATGCCATTGCACATTTCACATATATTATGGCTGGCTAAAAGACATGAGATAGCATAATTCCCATATATGATATAGAAACTAAACAGGTGGCATTACAGAACATGTCTAAACTAAGCAGATGAGTTATATCATGTCAAAAGTAGGCACTGCAAGGCAACATATGCATGATATGACTAACATCATCATGCCAAGGTAGAGCAAACACCTTGGAGGGTAAATAGGAGTGGTCAGCGGCGTCTGAATCCGCCTCAGAATAGGTATCTTCCTCTGGATTACAATCTGGAGAGGGGTGGGGAGGGTTTGCCATTGAACCCACCATGGAGCGATGTATGCATGACATTGTATTACCGCGCAATACTCTTCTCTTTTTCTCTACATGTTCAACATGACTGTGTACAATATCTGACATGCATACAAAAAAAATATGGTGAGATTATGTAAGGAGAGCATGCAGAAATTTAGAGTGATGGTAACAACCAGTGGATGGATCCAAAAATAATGATAGCAGGCTGATGATTGCTTTAAATTAATAAAAAGACAGATGATGATTGCTTTACTATTTGTTTCCCACCCAAGATGAACAACATAGGCATACCCTAGGTGAACCAAATATTAGACAGACAGACTATTCATTGTTGCCTCGATATGTGCCCCACAACTAATTTAGAACTCAAGTTTGAACATTAATTTGGACCTGACTTGGGAGTCCAAGAGCTGAACAGGACGATAAAGTAGCAGGTAAGTTTAAGCAATGCATAACATAAGCAGAAACAAAAGAGTGCGACTCTCTTGTGGACCCGTGTACTCCTCAGGTTTATCTGCTGAGTCGATGATGGTGATGCCGTTGCGGTGGGTGCCAGCGGCAGGGAAGGAGATCTGAGGCGGTGAAAGACGGTCAGGAGTCATGATGTCTGGTTTGGTGGATGCTTCTGTCGATGGATCAGCTCAGGTGAGGTGGACGACGTCGCGGCAGGAGCAGGACAAACCACACAAAGTTCCCTTCGACGCGTACCTATAACTGAAGTAATTCTGTAAGGGCTCATTTGGCTTGCATGATTCTTAAAATGCAGGGATAGGAAAAACACCGGAATAGGATAGGAAAATGCACATTGTAAACAGAGCATTTGTAAACACAGGATTTCTGTCAACTTGGGTTTTTGGTTTACATGAATTGGAAGAGCAGAGGAATGCAAAGAAACATGGCCAGAATAAAGTGAAACCATATGAAAGCATGTAAAGTTAGAATGTTATTCTGGAACTAATGCACTTGGTCTTGTTTTCATGCATAGGATTTTGAAAAGTAGGTCCAGGTGGATGTTTTTCTTCATTCCTTTCAACAAAATGCATGAATAATTGAATAGTAGAGTGCCATTGGAAAATTCCCTATTGCTATGTTTTTCCGTTGAACCAAAATAGCCCTAATGGATCGACGTGAATGTATAGTAATAAGTGATGCAACAAGTGTACAACCTATTTGCCGTAGCCGTGTCGACCTCAGCATCATTGGGTTGGTCGCTGAAGCAGTTGAGACTGAGGTGGCTGTCGGAGGTGTGGAGGAAGATCTGAGGAATCTGTAGACGGCGTCCAGGGCATTGCTCTGTTGTGATGGATCGTTCTGTCGTTGGAGCAGCTCCGGTGAGCCGTAAGACGTCAAGGCCGAAGTAGCACAAGACAGACATCGTCAATCTCAAGTGGGATTCTAATAGCATCTCCAATAGATGATGTAAAATGGATGTAAAATTTACATCACCAAAAACCACCTGACTACAACAGATGAGGTAAAAACTGTTGACTCTTAACTTAACTGTCGAAACTGAAATTTACTGTGGAATCTGAATGCTATTGTCGAAACTGAATGCAATGGTAGGAGAGAGGCACTTGACATGTAGTTTAGGGAGGGCCTGTAGTTCATATTCAATCTGCACCCCCCTGAGCCGCTAGCCACCACCGGCTGAACCGCCGGCCCCAACGCCGCCTCGCCGCCCCAAAACAACTCGCCACCGCCGCCCCGGCCAGCCCTCTAGGCCCCTAGCCCCCACCCTGAACCCTAAGATATATAGTGGGGTACCTCTCTGGCGAGCCCCCGTCCCCGCTGCGGGTGGTTCTTCCTTAACTCTGGCGAGCCCCCCAACCCCTGAAAATCGACTGGCCCAAAAGTCGATTCAGTCGACTAAACTATGGCTTAATCGGAGCAGAGTAGCAGCACGAGCGAGGGGGAGACCAGCGGCAGCAGCTGGGCGAGCGAGCGATCGAGCGAGAGCCGGAGCAGCAGCAGCAACATGAGCGAGCGAGCGAGAGCCGGAGCAGCAGCAGCAGATCCTGTTGGTATGGACGCCGCCGCAGAAGGGTCCTTGCACTGGGGGAGAGCCGCCGTGGAGATGTCGCCCGCGGCGCCGACTTCAAGGTAGCCGCTCCATGGGGGTGCTGGATGGAGCACCGTCGGTGCCGGGAGGTCGAGTTAAGGAGAAGGTGCTATGCGATGAGTGTACAACCTCTTTGGTGGCGCCGAGTAGGCCTCGGCTTCGTTCGAGGAGTCAGTGAGGATGCTGCGGTTCTGGTGGAGCAGGTTAAGGCGGCGCTGTGGGGATGGAGCAGCCGCGATAGACGAGGCGATCGTCGAAGAAGCTCCTTGGAGGTGGAGAACGGGGCGGCTGAACTGGCGGGACGGCGAGGTGGACAACGGATCCTCATCCGGGGAGGTGGACAAGGGATGTAGAGTTGTTACGGTGGACGACGTCGTCGGGGAAGAGGCTCCGGTTGGCAGCGGTGACATGGCGGACGGAGGAGGGTGGGGTTTCACGGCTCGAGCAGAGAGGTTATGGCGGCCTGGGATTTCGAATGGCGAAAAGGGGGCGATGGGAGGGGGTGAAGCATGACTTAGGGACGCGCTTGTCCAAAATGTAGGGTCTGTTACAAAAGTAGCCCCCACGGATTTGAACTAGCGGCCCTTTCGGCTCAGGGTTAGAAGGGGGATTTCGCGTGTCGGGATTTGGCAGCTGGAGGGAGTTTTCGCGTGCGTTGTATTTTCGGGATAGCAAGGCGCGGGTTGTGAAGGTGCCAGTTTTGGGAGCACGATATCTGCATTTTCGGGATATAACAAGACGCGTGTTGAGTTTTAGGGACAAGCCTAATGTGTGGTAATATTGTACTTGTACGTACCAAATCAATTCGCACTTCCCTCAACCAAAAAGAAAACAAAAAAAATAATACTATTCACACCACACAAAGAGAGAGTCTTGCCCCGTTTTACTATACAAATGCTATTCAAAGCTACTCCCTCCTTCCATCTATATAGGGCCTAATGCATTTTTCGATGCTAACTTTGACCAAATATTAGAGCAATGATATATGACATGCAACTTACACAAAGCACACCGTTAAATTCGTCTGTGAAAGGTTCTTTCAATGATATAATTTTCACATTGTGCATGTCATGTACTATTAATCTTGTCAATAGTCAAAGGCGGTCTTAAAAATCTCATTACGCCCTATATAGATGGAAGGAGGGAGTATGAATCCATGTTATGTCCGATTAATTTTTTTCGCTTGCTGTATAATGCATGTAACCTACTCATACCAACAATTTAGTGCATTCCAAATGTCTACACTACCGCCGCAATTCAAACTAAATTTGAATTCGTTTCTCTATTTCAAGAAGAATCTACAATCATGATTGTTGCCAACTTCAACCATCATTCGTGTATTACCTTAATAACACACCACAAGATTACTATAGAGATAGATATGAACTACGTGTACTACATGAACTCGAATTCTATTTTTTGAATATACTTGATGTTGATTCCAAATAATAGTACATTTGATGTACTAACTATATATTCATAATCTAAACCATGTTCCATATGTACACCGTGTTTATCACACAAAGTATAGTGCCCTGCCCCCAACATTATGACACGTATTTAGACCTGAGTTGCAAAAGCCACACATTAGCCCAAATTATAATCAATGTTCTTGTCGGTGTTCTGGGAACGGGGGTACCCAGACCTGCCTGCCTGCGGCCTGCGGCATGGCTCAAGGAGTGGCCCAGTACGGCCCATCTTCATCAGCACATGCTCAAGACCCTCGCGAGGGGCCAAGCCTCGCGGGGCGGACGATAGGAGGCTTCCTCAGGCACGGCCTCGTCAGGCTAGCTCGCGAGGAGGCGGAGAGATCAAGGCGGGGTACCTCATGAGGTGCCCGTGACGCAAGCCATGATGACCAAGGCCAGGCGGGCGCCAGGCGGGCGCCGGCCTGCGCAGAGTCCTTGTTTCCTCTTTGGTGCAAAGGGGCAAGCGCAGGCAAGGGTATCAAGCAAAGGCAACCATTTCGGTGCAACAAGACCAAGACCAGCAGGACGGCAGAACGGAGGTCATCGTGGAGCCCAAGCTGGCGTCATCGTCAGGGTCTTTAGCAGGCGAGGACCAACTTTAGTCAGGATAAGTGTACTAGATGTTCCCCTTCAAAATGGCCAATTGTTGGCGCCCTTCCCGCTCAATATTTGGGAAGAGGCCCGGGGCCTTCGCCTATAAATAGGAGTAGCCACCCACAAGGTAGGGAAAAAGAGAACAAGGATAGAAAGACAGAGAGAGAGAGAGAGAGTGAAGCGACTGAACTCCCCCTAGCAGTTCATCGCACTAGCCAAGAACAGCCCTCGCAAGGCTGTTCTCCCCTTGTACTGTTCCTCATTAGCCCCAAAGGCAATCCACCACACCACAAACTGGAGTAGGGTATTACACCACAATGGTGGCCTGAACCATTATAAATCTCGTGTTCCTTGTGTTGTTCTGCGTGTAGTTTTAGATCCTGGCGAGGCGGCGAGACATGGGTAGGTAGGAGGTGTGATCTCCGCGTGCACCCCAGTGTTCGAACCTTAAGGGTCTGCCGGAACCCAAAATCCGACATTTGGCGCGCCAGGTAGGGGTGTGCCGGAATCTGCCTCCCGTCGCCTCGTGTTTCGCCGCCCGTCCCATCCATGTCAGACGCACGTCGTGCCCGTGCCGAGCGCCGGGCCGCTCTCGCCACTCGCGTCGCCCAGACGGCCCGTCGGCGGGAGCCCCCGCCGTTCCCCGTCGCATGTCATCAACGCCGCCACCGGCCCGGCGGCGAACGAGCAGCAGGCATCGTCCCTGCATCCTTCAGTGCGGCGAGAAGGCCGCACCGCCACCCCGTCACTGACTCTGGCCGGCTCCTCGTCCCACGCCCGTCGCGCCCCTGCGGACGCACACGCCGCGCTGCTCCTGGCGCGGGAGCTCCTGCACTACCGTCCCATCGACGACCTCTACGACGAGTGGCTCGCCCGCATCACCGAGATCGTCAACGCTGCTGGGGGCTACCCTGCACCATCCCTCTCACTGCACCGTGCCCCGCCCTGCGCGGGCGACAAAGCTCCGGGGGCGCCTCAGCTGCCTCCCCCTCAAGAAGGCGCCTTGGCCCCAAGGCGTGTGGCCCCTGGGCGGAACCCACTCCGTCCGGCGCCAGCACAGCAAGAGAAGAGCTGCCAAGAGATCCCTCATCCCCAAGAGGCTGCCCGTGTGCTCCCCGTACCGGCTCGACACAAACGCGCTCCTGCTCCAGTGCATCAAGACCCCGCGTTGCACCTAGCTGCAGCGCACAGAGACCCACAAGATCAAGCTCTCCATCACCAAAGGGCTCCCGCGGCCACTGCAGGCTGTCGTGCCTTCTCCACCGAGCTGTGCAGTGTGGCCCGGTCGGGCAAGTTCAAACCAGACCTGCCCCCGCGCTATGATGGCACGGCTGACGCTGCTGAGTTCCTCCAGCTCTACGAGATGGGCATCGAAGCCGCCAACGGGGACGAGAAGGTCATGGCGAACTGGTTCCCCATGGCGCTCAAGGATGGCGCCCGCACCCGGCTCCTGAACCTGGCTCCTGGCATGATATCCTCCTGGGACGAGATGCGCACCCGATTCATCGCCAACTTCCAAGGCACCCGCGACCGGCCCCCAGCCATGAGCGACTTGCGCCACATCAAGCAGCAGCCGGGAGAGACCCTGCAGAAGTTCATCCAGCGCTTCAACAGCGCTCGCCTTAAGATCCCCAAGGTGTCTGAGGAGGCCATCATCTCAGCCTTCTCCGACGGCGTGCGTGACGTCAAGATGAAGGAGGAGCTCGCGATCCATGAGGACCTGTGCACCTCCCTGGAGCTGTTCAATCTAGCGACCAAGTGCGCTAGGGCTGAGGAAGGGCGCCTTTCCCTCCTCGAGCTGCCAGCTGCTGACCCAGAAGAGAAGAAGCCCAAGGCCAAGGACGTGAAGCGCAAGGGGGCTGCCGTGCTTGCGGCAGAGCCGGACACCAAACGAGGCAGGGATCAGCCTGAGTCATCCAAGGGCAGCCGGTACTGCGTGTACCACGACCTCCACACCCACAACACCAACGAATGCCAAGAGCTCAGGGTCGTGCGAGACGTGCGTGCCGGACGACGCCCCGAGCGCAGCGACCGGGGCTATGGCCGAGGAGGAGGAAGAGGTGGAGGACGATGGGAAGACCGTGGCCCTCGCCAATGGTGGCGTGACCGACCTCGCAAGGACCGCTGGCAGGACCAGCCTCGTGAGGGAGGTTGGAGGGACCCACCTTGCGATGGGGGTTGGAGGGATCAGCCTCGCGAGGATCACCCACAAGGCAACGCGGGCCTCCCTCCTCTGCCACCACAGCCGAGGAGGACTGAAGACCATCACCAGGACGAGAGGCTTCCAGGAGCCGTGCGCAATCGCTTGCATCTTGGGCGGCGCACAAGCCCCGGCCTCTCAGCGCATCTTCAAGCAGTTTGCTCGCGAAGTGAATGCAGTCCTCCCCAAGCTTGAGGCCACACGCCCTCTCAGGTGGTCAGCGTGCACTATCACATTCAACTGAGCGGATCAGCTCAAGTGCGCGGCCACAGCAGGAGTCCTCCCGATGCTTTGTTCCCCAATCATCAGCAATGTGCAAGTCACTAGGACCCTCATCGGTGGCGGAGCAGGGCTCCATGTCCTATCCGTCGAGACGTTCAACAATCTCCAAGTGCCATACAATCAGCTGCAGCCAACCAAGCCTTTCTCAGGAGTCACTGATGGTTCCACGGTTCCGATAGGGCAGGTCCGCCTTCCTGTTACCTTCGGGAAGCGCGACAACTACCATACCGAGCTCATTGACTTCGATGTCGCTCACATCCGCCTGCCGTACAATGCCATCCTCGGGTACCCAGCCCTGGCCAAGTTCATGGCCGTGACCCAATACGGCTACAATGTCCTCAAGATGCCAGGAAGCGGTGGAGTCATCACGGTGCCCTGTGAAGAGAGAGACACTGTGTGTTCTCTGGAACGTGCTTTCCAAGCCGCATCAATTGAAGACCCAGATCACAGGAATGGGAGGCTTCCCGAGGCTGCTCCTAAGAAGAAGACATCGCCTGGCCCAACCCCTTAGGAGGCAGACCCCTCAGGGTCCGCGCCTGTTCAGGGGGCACCTCCTTCTGTCGCATAGGAAGGCGCGCCCAGCGCCCTCCTCGAGCATGGCTCGGGGGCTCTCTTCTGGAGGGCCATCGACTTTGCTAAGATCACGAGGGAGGCGCTCGGGCACCACTTGGAAGTGTGCTTCAACGCACGTTTCCCTTAGGAAGGAGCGAGGCAAGGAGGGCCAAACCCTCAGGAATTCGTCAGCGAGATCATTCAGGAGCTGCAGGAGTCAAGAGTCATGAGTGGCAGCCGCCGCTTGCCCGCCGTAGCTCCCCATCCAGGCGAGGATGGTGGGCTGCTCGTCTGCATCGACATACCAGGACTCAACCGAGCTGCCTCTCAGGAGGGCCTCTGGCCCTCACGCGTGGGGTGCTGCAAAGGTCCACCCCACAGCTATGTTCGCATGCCTTACGGCCTGCCGAACGCGGCTGCTGTGCGTCAGCGCCTCATGAGGAGCATCTTGGAGGCTCAGGCGGTCAGGCATTCCGCAGTCTTGGCGGAGATGGAGATGGTCCGCGAGGAGCCGCCAACGCCTCCAGAGCCTCCTGAGGCCCCTGGGCCTGGGGGCTCGTGAAGATCGTCTCCCGCAGCGCACGCCATCCGCTACTTCAGCATCCCTCCATCTTCAGCATCATCAGGTGACATCCTTCGAGTTTCATTTTTAGCTGGGAGCACCCCCCAGGGCTGCATCATTCCCAGGCCGCGTGGGTCCGTCCCTGCGGCATGTATCCCTTTAGTTCATGTTTTCAGCTTACTTTATCGGGGGCGCTCCTCAGGCTGCATCATCCCCAAGGTCGCTCGGGCCCGACCCAGCGATGATCGTCTTTTTCTGCGTCTATCTAAATGGATTTGCTCCTTCATGATTAACGCGCTTGACTTAATCGCCCGCTCGATTGACACCAACTGATGGAGCTGCTCCCTCACGGCATGATGCTTGCGCATTGGTCCGTCCCTGCAACATTGACAAACCTGGATGGCTGAGCTCCGGCCGCGGCAACCCCGCAGGGCGCCACCTCACCAAGCCTTCAGTGCCTCGTCACCTTCCTAGAGCAACCAGCAGCTGGCCGGCAATTGTAACGGCAAACCCTCGCTTGTCTCATGATGAACTCGCAGGATTGCTTTAAGGAGCAGCGTCGGGCGAGGCCTCCGCAGCGTCTCCTTCGCTCTCGTCCACATGAACCGCTTGCACATTAATGGGGGGGTACCTGAGCATCGCGACTCATGGGCTCTTACTGGCTCTCCAGCCCTCACCCTCTGGCCTTGTCCACGGCATCGCGACCTGGCATACCAGCGACGGCTGAGCCCGCTCGAGGGCCGGGACCTGAGGACGTAGAGCATGAGGGGGAGCAAAGGCGAGAGGGAAGAGGCACGTGGGGACCTCGCCAGGCAACTTCTCGGCGCCAAGGAGTGGTTCCTGACCCCCGAGATAAGTCATCCTCCGGAAACACTAGCTATCGCAACACCGAGCTCGCACCTAATGCAGTTTCGTTTTGGCGACGTCGCGCTCCTTTCTCACCGAACGATGGCTGCTTGAGTGCTAAAGGGGACCTCCTGAGCATCGCGACTCAGGGGCTCTTACTGGACCCCGGGCCGCTCACCTCCTGGCCTTGACCACGACATCGCGACCTAGAATACCAGCGACGGCTGAAGCCTGCCTCGGGACCGGGACCTATCAGCACAGAGCGCCCAGTCCTCGTGAGGTTCGAAAGGAGGAACTAAGGTAAGATGGGACGAGCATCCCTCACCACTTCATGATAAGGATCATATTAACAAATGGAACTACAAGCACCTGCAAACCCCCGCGGGGTGTGTTCTTCGATTCCTCGCAGGGAGCAAAAGGAGAAAATCCTAAAGAGTGCTAACTACGCGCGCCTCCGCAAGAGACGCCATCATCAACAGTGGGCCGTCAGCCACCGGTGCCAACCCCATACAGATCAGTGGCGACGGCGGCCTGACGAGCCCGCCCTGCTCCGAGAGCGACGCAAGCTCGGGGGCTCGTAGCTGTCGTCGCTCGTCTTCGGGGTCGCGAGGATCTCGGCGGAGTCGCTGGATCCTCCGACACCTCCGCTGCCTGAGGAGCTGCTGGGGAAGCGGTTGACGAGCCTAGTCCTCGTCGCGGCAGGGCCCTGGCCGTCTTTTTCAGGGCAGCACTCTAGCCGGCGTCCCTCCGCATCGAATACCTTGAAGAACATCAGGGAGGCGCCATCGTACTCGAGGTGGATTGCGAGGGCGCCACCCGTCCTGCAGACCCGGGCGATCTCGCCCCAGCCATGGGTCAGGTAGACCCTGCCCGGGGCGACGACCTTGACCTCCGCTTCAGTCGCAGGGGTACTGCAGTCAGCATGCTGCAGCCAAAGCTCGATAGGCCCCCTCGGCGGGATCTCGAAGGCGAAGGAAGGAGGGAGGCAAATCCAGGACCGAGGAGGCATGGCAGCGTGAAGCACGAGCTCGCGAGAAGAGCCCTCAGCGTGAACTCCTGGAGGAACGACGCGCACCACCGTGATCCGCCGACGTTGACGGAGCCTCTGGCGATGCCGCTCGGCGCTAGTGCCTTCAGGACCCTCGATCCGGGTGTACAAGGGCAGTGGGAATCCCGGCGGCGGCCGCTTGAACCATGGCCTCGACACCTCCTGCCAAGCACCCCCTTCCCCGTGGCAAGAGACGAGCCGTTTCTTCGGAGGAAGCGGGACAGGACCCTCTCGGGGGGCCTTCCCCTTCTCTTCGGTAGAAAACCGACGGATCGGTGCCATTGGCGTAGGGAGGAGGAAGGACGAAGAGGAAGACGAAGAGTAGCGGGAAGAGATGGACTCGAGGGGCTCGTGCCGTTCCGTACATATAGCTGAGGAAGACCAACCGCCGGCCACTACGATTGCAGGTAATCATGACCCGTTTTGCGTGCATGGACTTGTCAAATCATGCAGTTACCGAGGCGTCGTGGGGGAGCCAGGACGCCCACGTCCAATCAACCGCCACGCGGCACCCAAGGCCACAGGCTATTGGGGCCCGCAGCGCTTCGCACTTGCCTCTTCGCTTCTCTGCTAAGCCAAGTCCAAGCGCGCCTTGGGCCCGGGGGCTACTGTCGGCGTTCTGGGAACGGGGGTACCCAGACCTGCCTGCCTGCGGCTTGCGGCGTGGCTCAAGGAGTGGCCTAGTACGGCCCATCTTCATCAGCACATGCTCAGGACCCTTGCGAGGGGCCAAGCCTCGCGTGGCGAACGACAGGAGGCTTCCTCAGGCACGGCCTCATCAGGCTGGCTCGCGAGGAGGCGGAGAGATCAAGGTGGGGTACCTCATGAGGTGCTCGTGACGCAAGCCATGACAACCAAGGCCAGGCGGGCGCCGGCCTGCGCAGAGTCCTTGTTTCCTCTTTGGTGCAAAGGGGGCAAGCGCAGGCAAGGGTATCAAGCAAAGGCAACCATTTCGGTGCAACAAGACCAAGACCAGCAGGACGGCAGAACGAAGGTCATCATGGAGCCCAAGCCAGCGTCATCGTGAGGGTCTCTGGCAGGCGAGGACCATCTTTAGTCAGAATAAGTGTACTAGATGTTCCCCTTCAAAATGGCCAATTGTTGGCGCCCTTCCCGCTCAATATTTGGGAAGAGGCCCGGGGCTTCGCCTATAAATAGGACTAGCCACCCACAGGGTAGGGAAAAAGAGAACAAGGATAGAAAGACAGAGAGAGAGAGAGTGAAGCGACTGAACTCCCCCTAGCAGTTCATTGCACCAGCCAAGAACAGACCCTCGCGAGGCTGTTCTCCCCTTGTACTGTTCCTCGTCAGCCCCAGAGGCAATCCACCACACCACAAACTGGAGTAGGGTATTACACCACAATGGTGGCCTGAACCAGTATAAATCTTGTGTCCCTTGTATTGTTCTGCGTGTAGTTTTTGATCCTGGCGAGGCGGCGAGACATGGGTAGGCAGGGGGTGTGATCTCCGTGTGCACCCTAGTGTTCGAACCTTAAGGGTTTGCCGGAACCCGAAATCCGACAGTTCTACATTATGATATCTTCTTCAAGTATCCGTATCCACTTTTTATAATAAATTATGATCGTTGTTCGTCTTTTACACCTTCACGATCCTCTTCTATTTGTAGCTAGCTAGCGCTAACTTTCTATCGTGCATGCACACGCCCGCCCCCTCTCACACACCCTTAGCGTCCCCTCCATCGCGCACGTTCATTATTTCTCTTTAGGTCGTCCACCAGCGGTGTGTAGGCCCCCGGCTCCTTCTTTCCGGCACACGTCGGTCGATATACCTCTCTAGACAAGTGTGCCTACAAAAAACACATATATACTTCCCCTCTTCTCTTCTCACCGTCCATGCCCCCATATGTCTAATACGATTCCACGCAGGTGCACACTCCCGCCCCTCTTTTCATTGATCACATACTCGCACACTCCTCCCCCCTCGACATGGTAGGCCTCTCGCACCACATCCTAGCCACACCCTCTCCCCCTGTCTGCCTCTCCGGACCTTATTTGCTTCTAACACATGCATGCGTGTATATGAACTGATCTCCCTACATATAGCCAGGTCGACTATAATTCGTTTTCACCAAGCACCGATACACTTACCTCGCTAGTTATGTCTCTCCTTTTCTCGGACACACGACGGTTGATCTTCCTATGTAGTTACGTATGCTTACCACAACCATATCTTCTCCCCTCATCATCCTTGAATACCTCCCGACCTGTCTCTCACACGCACGTGCATAGACAGACAGACATCCCCCGTCCTCTCTTATTGATATTGCACTCATACCCTCCGTTTGTCTAGCAGGCCTCTCCCACCATTTGTGAGACGCCACACCACCACCAACCCTCTGATACTCTACCTTTGTCTTTTTTACCAACCTTATTCCTTTGCTACACATATCCATGGACGTCGATTGATCTCCCTCAATACATAGCTAGGTCTCTCTCCTTCCCCACACATATACTAGTCGATCGGTCTCTACCCCCCCCCACACACACCGATAGTCGAACGTTGTAGGTAGGTATCCATGCCACGGAGAAAAACTGCACCTCTTCCCTCTCAAATTCCAGTAGGCTAGCCGCCCTGAATCTTTGACGTGGGCAAACACAAATTCGATGGAACTCTTTATCGATCGTGCAGCCACACACTTCATCCCTGTTTTCAATTCTATCGATATCTCACGTCCATGACTCCATTTCACACACATTGCATATGTTACGTTTTTATGATTGAGATATCATCAACACATTGCCTCTGTTTCGCACAAACCATCTCTCTCACACCCACCCACGTACGTACCTGCACCTAAAGAAAAAGTGCATGCAGGACGCACGTACTCACATCTCGTTCCCGGCCACACCCGCGCGGGTACACGGTGGAGTTGGTTTCTGTACGAAAAGGCAGCCCACGTGATAATTTTCACGTGTAGCGGTTGTTTACTCGAAGGAGGGTCGGGTACCACGCCTAGTCGGAACAAAGTTCGACTTGACGCGTTAGCACTAAATAAAGTTATATATTCCTCAATGGCATGTATAGAATATAAAACGATTGCCGTGGGGAAAATGGAAAAATGAGTTTGTCTCTCGTCACACCATCTCACACAAGGCCGCCGTGGCCTCTCTCTCTCAGCGTTGGTCAGTGATCCGGCCGCATCCTGTCCGCCGGCGGAAAGGGAGGATGTGCATCGTCTCTCCGTTCGACGGCGTTGAGGCAACACGTCCCGATCTGCGGTACCCGCCGTTCTCTCTGACCAAGCTCCGGAGCGGTAGGGCCTTCGCCACTGGCTCGCTGCCGCAGTATGGGCAGATCCCGGCCGCCAGCGCCCTCCTAGTAACATCCCGACGAACCTTAGGTACATCTTCCTCCGGCCTTGCTCCACTACCCATCTTCCCACGTTGCTGCATGTGGATCTTCTTTAGTTGTTTGCTTAAATCGTATCTCGGCCGGAATACTTTCCATCTTGCAATCTCGTCCTCAAACCATTTTTGATAAACCACCATGTGCTATCTTTCCCTTATTACATAGAACATGCTTCTTTTTTGTCGGCGTATGTGTCTTCAACTCGTATTATTGGGCAGTAATTGTTTTCTTTCGACCTCCTTTTACAAACAGGGCTATCCATTTTCACCTCGTTGCTATTGCAACCTTTTGGTGAACTGCACAAATCACTTTTCTAAAGATTGTTTTGTGCAGTTCCGCCAAAATGTCACACGGGCAACGTTTTTACATTTCTGTGGGACTACGGAAAGGGAGATTGGTTTTGATATCTCCTCATCCAACTCCGTGCCTAATCTTCTCCAACAAGAAGTTAGTCCTAAAGAGAGATCGTAGAGGTGATCGGCTTCTATTTATGTGTGTTATGTTTCATCATTTAGTTCCACTATTATTGTAATCACATTGACTGGATATCTTTGCAAACAGGGATGGTCCGCTCGATTTTAGTGGAGCTGCACAAAATGATCAGATTGTGGTGTCCTTCATACACCTCTTTTTTGGCTACAGAGCTGGGTGAAACTAGCTGCCAAGCAATGAACACTGTGCCAAGGAAATGGAGTCATGCCTACGAACAACATCGATCAATTATATTTCTTTTCTTTATTTGTACACCTTCTCACAACTTTGTCTTCAGTTGTGATGTGAATATTGGCGCTGATCTGCGAACCATTGAGATGCATTAGCCATGGTAGTTTCATTTGTATTTGATGGAATGTTGTAACGAGATAATCTTGAGGCAAGACACATGAATCCTAAGTTGAAACTTTTTTTTCCTGCGGGAACCAAAGTTGAAACCTTCATAGCATCAGAGTACAATTTCATCAAAATTATGCGTACATATAAACAAATCCTGAAGGATTGACAACAATGCCAGAAACAATTCAACTTCGTTTCACCGACATGTTGGACATCCTTCATCCGGCTCCATCTGCCATGTAGCAATATTGAATGCACAACAAAACTTCAGGGAAAGATTCACCCCTGTCATTGCACTGCAGTAGTAATGACTAGTGAGCAATCAAATCATAGAGCCCCACCTTCGCCACAGTAAGTTGCTTGGATGAAGCAACCATCATTTCTATGTTCCTTGAATCCGCTGGTACTCCCATATTCCCACAGTAATAAGTTGCTCGGGCGAATCAACCATCACTATATCCGCTCACGTGTGATGACCACAGGAGCTATCCATTTAGATTGCATGTTAAAAAAATAAAGGTTGATAACTAATGCGGCAAACTTTGAAAAAAAACTAATGCGGCACCTCGGGCCAACGCGGCCAGATCGCATTTTGCATGAGAAATTACACACCATGTTTCGTTGGCATGTGGTCCCGTTCCAACATATCAGTGAGACAACAGCGAGTAGTAGTATTTCCGAACGGACGTGTTGGCCGGGGTGCCTCTTCGTGAACCGTGTCAAACTGGCAACCGTCCATCGACTCTTCGCCTTTCCCTCTCGATTTGGAACTGTTGTCGCATGCTCTTCCTCTCCCTCCTCCATTTTCCTTTAGCCCTTCACCCTTTCTTCTGCCATTGTTCGATCGTCTACTCGATGGAGGGAACAAGCCAGAAATGACCATGTTATTCTTGCCCCGCTCTAAAAGATGACGTGGTGGAGGAACTCATTGATCGGTGCAACGTCATCACCTCGGCTAGCATGGCAGGTTCGTTCAAGCCCATTCTCGACTCAACTAATAACATCATTACAAGGAACACAAGAGTCAAGGAGCAGCTTGATCTCCCCTATCTTCTTCGCCGTGACCCTGATGACTACTAGCGCCGGGACGACGGAGGCCTCGCCCTGTGCAAGTTGATGCCGCTTGATAATGATACGTATGATGTTAAATGCCATCACTTGAGGGAAAGGCTTGGTTCAGGCGTAAATGGAGATTGGGTTGTTTACATTGGGTCCAACTGCGAGTGGGAACTTGTGAATGTTTACACTTGTGACCGGGTTCCACTTCTAAAAATCTCAGCAGACTGCCCAGAGGTTGAGCACATCAAGGAGAACATTAGAAGCGGAGTGCTAAATGTCTCTCGGTCGATCATCCAGATTTTGTTTCCTTGACCTCGCTAGGATGAAATCTGAGTTGATGTTATCTTCCTATGCATCTGCATCGTCCATCGTTGTTCATCATGGTGGTATGTTGTGTTGCCAGGATCCTTGACACGGATGTTGGTAAAACCTTGATGAATATGGAAGTGCTCAAGTTCTTGAGAGCACGCACAAGCGCTAGGTGTTATCATCGGCACTAACTGGGTTTGCTCTCAGTTTCCTCGGCAATGCTATGACCTTTTCAAACAGTGAACTCACCCTCTATTGTTGGGTTCTTCCCCAGTTACCAGAATCATTCCCAGCATTTGCATTTTGTTCCCAGCTTGCACCGTCAATGTGCCATTCTACCATGGGTCTCTTCCATTTCCGGTGGTAAGCAAATTCATCCATTACGTTGTCTTCAACAAGGTAATCCACATCATCCAAGTCCGAGTATGCCATTCTACCGAACCCCTCCAAACGATCACTCAAGAATTGCCTTAGGCTGGTATAAAGAGTTTCAATGATCTCGGTTTCAAAAGTAATTCTTTTTGCCACTTAAGGGGATATATCTTCGAGTCACCATCCCTAAGGTGCCTCGTTGTGGCTCCATGGCAACTCAACTCCTTGCTACGTGACAATCGTTTACCACATTCTTGAGTCTGGAATTGTTGTCTACCTAGTGAACCTTCGTCATCCGTTTCTTTCCACCCCTCTTGATGTGTATCTCGTGTCTCAACCCGAGAGATGGTCCTATGTCTCATTCCGTGAGTTAGTCCTGAGTTGTTCGATCTTCGAGGAGATCGACCCTTCTAGAGTCTCCTCCTTCCCTCCATGTCATGTGACAGGATTTCTTAGGGCAAGACGACAAGACAAAGATGGTGTTCAAATCAACGTTCATTTGAAGTGCAACCTGGATCGTGAAGATTGTACTAGTTTGCATTTCCCCTTCATCCTACTCTACGCTTGAATCTCGAGACGAGATTCTTGTTTAGTGGGGGTGAGTTGTCACATCCCTAGTTGCTGGTAGTACTCTAGGCTAGCTTCATGTGTGCATCATGTCTATATTTTCGAAACTTGAATTGAGGAATTTTGGAAGCCTCAAAAACCTAAATTAAAGAGGGGCAAAAACCCTAGAAATCTCATTCATTTCTCCAAAATGCTCTTCTTAAATGTTTGATAATTTTTGGTAAGGGTTCTGGTCCCAACCAAAATATTGAACATTTTAAAAGGAATTATTTTGGGACTTTGAATTTAAATCAATACTATTTTGAATTTGAACTTATATCCAAATATTACTGAATATATGTTCAAATAACTGAAACATTTTTTATGTGCTTTGGTATAATTCCATTGTGCTAAATAAAATGTTCAGGGGAATTTTGTCACTGTCTTTGAATTTGTTTTATTTCAAAACAGTGGCAAAAGATTAAATAAAAACAAAACAGAAGAAAAAAATAAAAAGAGCAAAGCTTACCTGGCGCTTACCTGTCCAGCCCAGCCGGCCCAGCTCCCCCAACGGCCCAGCCCGCCACCGCTACCCCCCTGTCGCCTTCCTCCTCTGCCAGGAGGACGGGCACGCGCCCGGCGCGCGCGGCCACGCGCCCCGGCCACCTCCTCCCTGCCTGGCTGCCTCCTCCTCCCCTGGTCCCTCCC
>NC_041389.1:255792543-255800582 GCF_002162155.2 Triticum dicoccoides
TCGCCATAACCACGGCCACCGGGCCTCCTTCGCTCCCCCGACTAGCCCAGAGGCTCCGCCTCGACCCCCTCTTCCTCTCCACCGAGCCACGAGGCCCCGGACGCGCTGCAACGCCGCCACTATCGTCGTTTCTGTCGCCGGCCACCGAAGCTCACCGTCGTCGATTCGCGACGTCTGGCGCGTCTCCGAGCCCACTGAGCCACCCTGCTGCCTCCCGGTGAGCTTGCCGTCGTTTCCCCTCACCTCTCTCTCTCGCGCGCGCCCTGTAGCCGCCGCCCCACGAGCACCCGAAGCCGCCGTCCGCCATGGCCGGTGAGCTTCGTGCTCCCGGGCTCCTCCACCTGCGCTCGTTGCCTTCGAGTGCTCCTGACGACCCCAGTAATCCGTAGAGGCCCTCAGCTGACCTCGTCGTGCCGTGTAACGCCGAACCCGAGCACGCCCGAGCTCCGGCCGCCGCTGCCGAGCTCGGGGCCGTCGTCTCCGGCCGCCCTAGCTGTTGCTGCTTGCTGAAACGGGCGCGGGTGGGCTCCAGCTCTCCGTAGCCGCTCTCCTCCGTCCATTTGGACGCCGGAGGAGCGAGCCCGAGCCCTCCGCCGCGCCTGTTGCCACCGGCGACGAACCGCCGGCGTGTTAGGGCCTGTTGACCAGGGGTTTGACCTCCCCTGGGTCATTTACATGTGGGCCCGAGGCCCTGCTAATTTAGTTTAGATGCTAATTAAATTTTAGCTAACCCACTGACTCACTGACAGGTGGGGCCCAGCCCTGTTAATTAACCCAGTTTAGTTTAATTAAATTCTAACTAAACTAATTTCACTGACATGCGGGACCCACTGTCAGGTTTGACTGGACTGTGCCATGTTGACCTGCTGACGTCATCATGATGTCAGGATGACGCAGTAATGTTTTCTGGATTTATTTTTATTCAGAAAATTCCAGAAAATGCCTAAAACTTCAATAAATCATAGAAATTCAACCGTAACTCCAAATTAAATAATTTATATATGAAAAATTATCAGAAAAATTCAAGGAATCCATCTGTACCATTTTCATGCATGTTAGAACAACTTATAGCTGCTGTCTAGCACAAATCAATTAAATGGCATTTGAATAATCACATATGGAGTTTGAATTTGAATCTTGTATTCAAACCAACTTCATTTAATCTGTGGCTAGTTGCATTAGCCCAAAACACATTAATTTTGCCATGTCATGATCATGCATCATATTGTGCATTGCATTGATTGTGTTCCCTTCTGTGTTGCCGGTATTTGTCCCCTCTCGATAGACGTGATACCGATGATGTGATCGTTGACACTGATGAAGACTCAATGTTATCTTCAGAAGTGCCAGGCAAGCAAAACCCCCTTGTTCATTCTGATACAATCCCACTCTCTCGCTCCTGCTCTCTTTTACTGCATTAGGACAACAACGATTCAACTGTTACTTGCTGCGGTAGCTGAACCCCTTTATCCTTTGCATGACCTGTCATTGCCACAGTAAATAGATGAAACCCACTAGCATGAGTAGGAGTTGTTTGAGCCCTGATGTGCCTACTCACTTATGTTTGTTGTCATGCCTGCTACTGCTTAGAGTTGAGTCGGGTCTGATTCATCGGGGATGAATCAGAGGTGTGTGAACCTGTCCTACTGTGTGTGAGCTAAGTGTGTGAACACGTTTTGGTAAAGGTAGCAGTGAGAGGCCATGTAGGAGTACATGGTGGGTTGTCTCATTGCAGCCGTCCTCAGGAACTGAGTTCTGTGTTTGTGATCCATGATTCAGCTACTACCACGCATTGGGCCCGAAACCAATGGACCCTCTCGGCTTCTTAATCACCCTTGTCCTCTGTCCAGGAGTTGCAAGTAGTTTCTGGTGTTTGTAGTATGCTGGAGGCCATGCGCAGCGCTGACCGTAGGGGTGGGCTGTGATGCGGTAGGCACGTGGCACGGTGTACCGGGCGCCCGTTTGGTGTCTCGGGAACCCTGTTCACATCGTTTGGGGCTGTGAGCGAAACTTCGGCCGGATCTCCTCATGGATGGAACCCGAATAGGCGATAAACCTGGACTAGGGACTCGAGTGTTTAGGCAGGCCGTGGCCGACACCCACGTTGGGCTTCCGCTTGAAGGTTGCCGAGTACATGTCGTGTAAACGGCGGTAAGTGGTGAGAGCGTGTGTGAAGAAGTACACCCCTGCAGGGTTAACATCATCTATTCGAATAGCCGTGTCTGCGGAAAAGGACTTCTGGGTTGCTTATATCAGTTCATAGACAAGTGAAAGTGGATACTCTAAAATACGCAAGATAAGCGTGAGTGCTATGGATGGCGTTCTCGTAGGGAGACGGGAGCGGATCCATAGTGGTGTATTGATATGGTGAATATGTGGACTCGTGTGCGCCACCTCAAAAGAGTTACTTGCAGTCGTAGTTCAGGTTAGCCACCGAGTCAAAGCTGGCTTGCTGCAGTTAAACCCCACCATCCCTTTGTTGATAATGATGCATATGTAGATAGTTCTGATGTAAGTCTTGCTGGGTACATTTGTACTCACGTTTGCCTATTTTATGTTTTTGCAGAGAGACTTCAGTCTCACTAGTAATTCCGCGTGGTCTTCGACGTTTAGCTTGTTACCTCAGCTACGATCTTGTGCCCTCGGCAGGATTTGGTAGATAGTCAGGCTTCTCAGCCTTTTTCATTTGTAGATTCTGTACTCAGACATGATAGCTTCCGCTTGTGCTTTGACTTGTATGCTCTGAATGTTGGGTCCTGAGACCCCTGTTTGTAATATCTCGCTCCTCGGAGCCTATTGAATAAATACTTGAGTCGTAGAGTCATTTTGTGATGCCATGTTGTATCGCACATATCGAGCATATTGTGTGTATGTTATTGAAATGCTTGGTATGTGTGGGATCTGACTATCTAGTTGTTTATCTTTAGTAGCCTCTCTTACCGGGAAATGTCTCCTAGTGTTTTCCATTGAGCCTTGGTAGCTTGCTACTGCTCCGGAACACTTAGGCTGGCCGGCATGTGTCCTTCTTCGTTCCTGTGTCTGTCCCTTCGGGAAATGTCACGCGATGAATACCGGAGTCCTGTTAGCCCGCTACAGCCCGGTTCACCGGAGTCCTGCTAGCCCAGTGCTACAGCCTGGATTCACTCGCTGATGACCGACACGTTCGATGCTGGGTCATGGATGCCTGTCCCTGTAAGTCTGTGCCACTTTGGGTTTACGACTAGCCATGTCAGCCCGGGCTCCTTATCATATGGATGCTAGCGACACCGTCATATACGTGTGCCAAAAGGCGCAAACGGTCCCAGGCTAAGGTAAGGCGACACCCGTGGGAATACCGTGCGTGAGGCCGCAAAGTGATATGAGGTGTTACATGCTAGATCGATGTGGCATTGAGTCGGGGTCCTGACAGCGTTGGTATCAGAGCTTGACTGCCTGTAGGATTACCAAGCCAAACTGGTCGATGTTGAGTCTAGAAATTCTTTAGTTATATGTAGGGGAATTGATTGTGGAATGGAACGTAAGGCTCTTTTTACTCCTTATACCTCATGGCCTTCTGATCTGAGTCATCATCTTCTCTTCTACGGGGATTAAGAACTAGGCTATCTCTTCTTTCTATTAGGATCACGTGTTGCTAATCTGTAGACTTATAAGATTGTTGGACTTAAGCCTCGTTTCAGTTCCTACTACTTCTGTATGATTACTGTTGATCTCGGAACCTTGATACTGTGATGTTGAGTGGTTATGCCACCATTTTGTGATTGTCTCAAATCTTTTTGAGCATTTACAGCCGTTATGCTGTCCGAGTCATCCCAGGTTTCTAAACAGTCTGATGCATTTGCAAATTCCTTTCCCTCTGGTTTCGATGTTCCTTTATGCCAGCTCAATCACACTAATCGGTAGGTTGAGGTACTTTGTTACCTCGGCGTAGATGTTGGAGCTATTATTATGACCTTAGGTGTTTAGGAAGTCACCTAGCAATTTAGCAATGCTTTTGTATCCCCAGTGTGATGATTCTGGCCATTATTTTGAAAGCATCCCGTGATGTTATTAGTTAGTAGGCATTCTATTTCTGGGTTTTGAACCCGAGATTCACTCTACTTACTTCATGTTGATAGTGTTTGCTAGTTCCTTTAGGTTATTAGTAACCTTTGCGATAGTCCTCGAGGTTCGTGGTACATCCTCCTTCCAATTACCATGAACCATTCTTGGCAGGAGTTCTTCTGAACCAAAAGATGACAACAAGAGTGCTCTCGATGAGTTCTCCATGCTATATTGTGACTCTGCCAGTTCTACCTTTCTTCATGGGTTATCCGGAAGAAATATGTTGATCTCGCTCGACATACTAATCTATGCATCCACAACTCAGAAAATTATATGTTCTCTTGAGTTGTCCCATCTTAGTTGTTTCCGACCCTCGCCTATCAATTGATAGTCAAGAGTATGCGTGCATTCGTTCGTCGATGCCTATTACCCTTGTGGTCCGCCAAGCCATTCTATTTCAGAGTGAATAGGAGAAACAAACTCCAGAATCTCATCCATATCTAGGATTGGGTCAAAGCAATTGTATTCCACAGATCAAAATGCCAATCCAGCTTCTGGTCTGTTCTACCTTGAAGTATTACCATCTTTATATCAGGAATATCATGGGAATTGCACACCATCTTATGAATTCTTGACGCAGTAATACTTCTGATCATCATTGATAATTTCTCGGTTTCTGTGTTATTGTAACCGGAATGCCGACAAATGAATCATGGCGTGTGAAATCAATACTGCTAGCAACTCCATTGCTTGGTAGTTAAATGGACGATAACCTCATTCTTAGCGTGTTGATTATTGAATCGTCACCCTAAGGTTGATTGTGCTACCTAGTCCTTATTTCTGGTGCACTCTCCGATCAGTGAGTTAGGATAGTGCCAATCCTTGCTTATTTGATCATATCGTCTTGCCCTCAAAAGCAAGATTGTTTTCGAGCTTAGTAACATACCGGTGGTTCGTGATTTTCTGAATGTCTTCTCGGAAGTATCACCAGGTCGTCACCTGACCGTTATGTTGAGCTCGTGATCAAGTTGGTTTCTTGTGAACCACCTTCTCTCCAAGAATCGGTGTTAGATATCCCTGAGCTAGTTGGTTAAGCTAGACAACAACTTGGAGAGTTGGAGGATAAAAGCTTGCCTGACTTAGTTCGTTCCAAAGGGATATTCTTGTGTAGTGTGTGTTGAAGAAAGATGATATCTTCATCGATTGGTCCCTGTGATCAGTTGCTGCACCTACTGTCTTATCAATCCTTTGATTTGAGTGTGGGCTATCGTCAAATCAAGTCAGAACCAACGATGTTCGTAATGTTGTCTTACTCGTGGTTGATCCCTCGAGCATACACCATTGTATCCTTTGGTTCTGACCAATGCTATCACCGTGTTCACACGATGGTGGAAGTCCAGTGATATGGAAATTCCGATGACTTGTTGTTGAGCCCATTGACAACATCCTTATCTCCTCCATGATTTTGTTGAACATTAAGCTAGTGTTGGAAACTTTTGAAAGCATTTTTCTTCATGCTAGCTCATGAAGTATTTGTTTGATGAAAGAAGTGACTTCCTCTAGTTCGTGTGCATTTGATGCAGGGTGCCGCCGTGAACTCGAGAAAGTCAATGTTGCTTCCTCTGGAATCATCGCAAGTCAGTCATGCACATGTGAGAAGAATTCTGTGGTTTGAAGACTTGCAACCTTCATTCTATAAGTCTATGCTTGGGATCTAATCCATGGACTTGCGTAAAGACTTCGATATCCTCGATGATGGCTCCCAACCAGAACTCGGTAGTGTTTTATTGTAAGACTACCATGTGGGCATGCTTGTCTGGAACAACGTGTTCACATGTTTGTAGCAGAACCAGCTCATGTTTTGGAGCTTGCTATCGTAGTTCATTTCCTGAGAATTTCGCAACGTCATCTCGTCGATTTGTGTTGCAAACTTTCATTTTTCTTCCTAGACTCGATGAGTCTGGAATATCCTGACACCAACCAGATCTGAGTCTCAGGCAGATATGATGGTTGGAATATTTCCCAAGAACTATAATATTGGTCCCTCGATAACCGGTAAAGTGGATGTCGTGGCCAACACACCCAGCCGGAAGACCTATTATTGTAGTATCTTGTTTGAGGAAGTTGGCCACCTCCCCATAAGGATTTCGTAGGAATTACCTCCGTAACTGTTCCTTATGGATTCTATTGCTCCCGAAGTCCGACCTTTTACTTGATGTCTAGTTACCAAACCATTTCAATGATTGGATTACACTAGCACATCAAGGAGAACATTAGAAGCGGAGTGCTAAATGTCTCTCGGTCGATCATCCAGATTTTGTTTCCTTGACCTCGCTAGGATGAAATCTGAGTTGATGTTATCTTCCTATGCATCTGCATCGTCCATCGTTGTTCATCATGGTGGTATGTTGTGTTGCCAGGATCCTTGACACGGATGTTGGTAAAACCTTGATGAATATGGAAGTGCTCAAGTTCTTGAGAGCACGCACAAGCGCTAGGTGTTATCATCGGCACTAACTGGGTTTGCTCTCAGTTTCCTCGGCAATGCTATGACCTTTTCAAACAGTGAACTCACCCTCTATTGTTGGGTTCTTCCCCAGTTACCAGAATCATTCCCAGCATTTGCATTTTGTTCCCAGCTTGCACCGTCAATGTGCCATTCTACCATGGGTCTCTTCCATTTCCGGTGGTAAGCAAATTCATCCATTACGTTGTCTTCAACAAGGTAATCCACATCATCCAAGTCCGAGTATGCCATTCTACCGAACCCCTCCAAACGATCACTCAAGAATTGCCTTAGGCTGGTATAAAGAGTTTCAATGATCTCGGTATCAAAAGTAATTCTTTTTGCCACTTAAGGGGATATATCTTCGAGTCACCATCCCTAAGGTGCCTCGTTGTGGCTCCATGGCAACTCAACTCCTCGCTACGTGACAATCGTTTACCACATTCTTGAGTCTGGAATTGTTGTCTACCTAGTGAACCTTCGTCATCCGTTTCTTTCCACCCCTCTTGATGTGTATCTCGTGTCTCAACCCGAGAGATGGTCCTATGTCTCATTCCGTGAGTTAGTCCTGAGTTGTTCGATCTTCGAGGAGATCGACCCTTCTAGAGTCTCCTCCTTCCCTCCATGTCATGTGACAGGATTTCTCAGGGCAAGACGACAAGACAAAGATGGTGTTCAAATCAACGTTCATTTGAAGTGCAACCTGGATCGTGAAGATTGTACTAGTTTGCATTTCCCCTTCATCCTACTCTACGCTTGAATCTCGAGACGAGATTCTTGTTTAGTGGGGGTGAGTTGTCACATCCCTAGTTGCTGGTAGTACTCTAGGCTAGCTTCATGTGTGCATCATGTCTATATTTTCGAAACTTGAATTGAGGAATTTTGGAAGCCTCAAAAACCTAAATTAAAGAGGGGCAAAAACCCTAGAAATCTCATTCATTTCTCCAAAATGCTCTTCTTAAATGTTTGATAATTTTTGGTAAGGGTTCTGGTCCCAACCAAAATATTGAACATTTTAAAAGGAATTATTTTGGGACTTTGAATTTAAATCAATACTATTTTGAATTTGAACTTATATCCAAATATTACTGAATATATGTTCAAATAACTGAAACATTTTTTATGTGCTTTGGTATAATTCCATTGTGCTAAATAAAATGTTCAGGGGAATTTTGTCACTGTCTTTGAATTTGTTTTATTTCAAAACAGTGGCAAAAGATTAAATAAAAACAAAACAGAAGAAAAAAATAAAAAGAGCAAAGCTTACCTGGCGCTTACCTGTCCAGCCCAGCCGGCCCAGCTCCCCCAGCGGCCCAGCCCGCCACCGCTACCCCCCTGTCGCCTTCCTCCTCTGCCAGGAGGACGGGCACGCGCCCGACGCGCGCGGCCACGCGCCCCGGCCACCTCCTCCCTGCCTGGCTGCCTCCTCCTCCCCTGGTCCCTCCCGCGACGCCATGCAGACCCCGACCCCCTCTCACTTCTCCCTCGCTCT
>NC_041389.1:255800830-255819557 GCF_002162155.2 Triticum dicoccoides
GCCGCCGCTCGCCATAACCACGGCCACCGGGCCTCCTTCGCTCCCCCGACTAGCCCAGAGGCTCCGCCTCGACCCCCTCTTCCTCTACACCGAGCCACGAGGCCCCGGACGCGCTGCAACGCCGCCACTATCGTCGTTTCCGTCGCCGGCCACCGAAGCTCACTGCCGTCGATTCGCGACGTCTGGCGCGTCTCCGAGCCCACTGAGCCACCCTGCTGCCTCCCGGTGAGCTTGCCGTCGTTTCCCCTCACCTCTCTCTCTCTCTCGCGCGCGCCCTGTAGCCGCCGCCCCACGAGCACCCGAAGCCGCCGTCCGCCATGGCCGGTGAGCTTCGTGCTCCCGGGCTCCTCCACCTGCGCTCGTTGCCTTCGAGTGCTCCTGACGACCCCAGTAATCCGTAGAGGCCCTCAGCTGACCTCGCCGTGCCGTGTAACGCCGAACCCGAGCACGCCCGAGCTCCGGCCGCCGCTGCCGAGCTCGGGGCCGTCGTCTCCGGCCGCCCTAGCTGCTGCTGCTTGCTGAAACGGGCGCGGGTGGGCTCCAGCTCTCCGTAGCCGCTCTCCTCCGTCCATTTGGACGCCGGAGGAGCGAGCCCGAGCCCTCCGCCGCGCCTGTTGCCACCGGCGACGAACCGCCAGCGTGTTAGGGCCTGTTGACCAGGGGTTTGACCTCCCCTGGGTCATTTACATGTGGGCCCGGGGCCCTGCTAATTTAGTTTAGATGCTAATTAAATTTTAGCTAACCCACTGACTCACTGACAGGTGGGGCCCAGCCCTGTTAATTAACCCAGTTTAGTTTAATTAAATTCTAACTAAACTAATTTCACTGACATGCGGGACCCACTATCAGGTTTGACTGGACTGTGCCATGTTGACCTGCTGACGTCATCATGACGTCAGGATGACGCAGTAATGTTTTCTGGATTTATTTTTATTCAGAAAATTCCAGAAAATGCCTAAAACTTCAATAAATCATAGAAAATCAACCGTAACTCCAAATTAAATAATTTATATATGAAAAATTATCAGAAAAATTCAAGGAATCCATCTGTACCATTTTCATGCATGTTAGAACAACTTATAGCTGCTGTCTAGCACAAATCAATTAAATGGCATTTGAATAATCACATATGGAGTTTGAATTTGAATCTTGTATTCAAACCAACTTCATTTAATCTGTGGCTAGTTGCATTAGCCCAAAACACATTCATTTTGCCATGTCATGATCATGCATCATATTTTGCATTGCATTGATTGTGTTCCCTTCTGTGTTGCCGGTATTTGTCCCCTCTCGATAGACGTGATACCGATGATGTGATCGTTGACACTGATGAAGACTCAATGTTATCTTCAGAAGTGCCAGGCAAGCAAAACCCCCTTGTTCATTCCGATACAATCCCACTCTCTCGCTCCTGCTCTCTTTTACTGCATTAGGACAACAACGATTCAACTGTTACTTGCTGCGGTAGCTGAACCCCTTTATCCTTTGCATGACCTGTCATTGCCACAGTAAATAGATGAAACCCACTAGCATGAGTAGGAGTTGTTTGAGCCCTGATGTGCCTACTCACTTATGTTTGTTGTCATGCCTGCTACTGCTTAGAGTTGAGTCAGGTCTGATTCATCGGGGATGAATCAGAGGCGTGTGAACCTGTCCTACTGTGTGTGAGCTAAGTGTGTGAACACGTTTTGGTAAAGGTAGCGGTGAGAGGCCATGTAGGAGTACATGGTGGGTTGTCTCATTGCAGCCGTCCTCAGGAACTGAGTTCTGTGTTTGTGATCCATGATTCAGCTACTACCACGCATTGGGCCCGAAACCAATGGACCCTCTCGGCTTCTTAATCACCCTTGTCCTCTGTCCAGGAGTTGCAAGTAGTTTCTGGTGTTTGTAGTATGCTGGAGGCCGTGCGCAGCGCTGACCGTAGGGGTGGGCTGTGATGCGGTAGGCACGTGGCACGGTGTACCGGGCGCCCGTTTGGTGTCTCGGGAACCCTGTTCACATCGTTTGGGGCTGTGAGTGAAACTCCGGCCGGATCTCCTCATGGATGGAACCCGAATAGGCGATAAACCTGGACTAGGGACTCGAGTGTTTAGGCAGGCCGTGGCCGACACCCACGTTGGGCTTCCGCTTGAAGGTTGCCGAGTACATGTCGTGTAAACGGCGGTAAGTGGTGAGAGCGTGTGTGAAGAAGTACACCCCTGCAGGGTTAACATCATCTATTCGAATAGCCGTGTCCGCGGAAAAGGACTTCTGGGTTGCTTATATCAGTTCATAGACAAGTGAAAGTGGATACTCTAAAATACGCAAGATAAGCGTGAGTGCTATGGATGGCGTTCTCGTAGGGAGACGGGAGCGGATCCATAGTGGTGTATTGATATGGTGAATATGTGGACTCGTGTGCGCCACCTCAAAAGAGTTACTTGCAGTCGTAGTTCAGGTTAGCCACCGAGTCAAAGCTGGCTTGCTGCAGTTAAACCCCACCATCCCTTTGTTGATAATGATGCATATGTAGATAGTTCTGATGTAAGTCTTGCTGGGTACATTTGTACTCACGTTTGCCTATTTTATGTTTTTGCAGAGAGACTTCAGTCTCACTAGTAATTCCGCGTGGTCTTCGACGTTTAGCTTGTTACCTCAGCTACGATCTTGTGCCCTCGGCAGGATTTGGTAGATAGTCAGGCTTCTCAGCCTTTTTCATTTGTAGATGTCTGTACTCAGACATGATAGCTTCCGCTTGTGCTTTGACTTGTATGCTCTGAATGTTGGGTCGTGAGACCCCTGTTTGTAATATCTCGCTCCTCGGAGCCTATTGAATAAATACTTGAGTCGTAGAGTCATTTTGTGATGCCATGTTGTATTGCACATATCGAGCATATTGTGTGTATGTTATTGAAATGCTTGGTATGTGTGGGATCTGACTATCTAGTTGTTTATCTTTAGTAGCCTCTCTTACCGGGAAATGTCTCCTAGTGTTTCCATTGAGCCTTGGTAGCTTGCTACTGCTCCGGAACACTTAGGCTGGCCGGCATGTGTCCTTCGTTCCTGTGTCTGTCCCTTCGGGAAATGTCACGCGATGAATACCGGAGTCCTGTTAGCCCGCTACAGCCCGGTTCACCGGAGTCCTGCTAGCCCAGTGCTACAGCCTGGATTCACTCGCTGATGACCGACACGTTCGATGATGGGTCATGGATGCCTGTCCCTGTAAGTTTGTGCCACTTTGGGTTTACGACTAGCCATGTCAGCCCGGGCTCCTTATCATATGGATGCTAGCGACACCGTCATATACGTGTGCCAAAAGGCGCAAACGGTCCCGGGCTAAGGTAAGGCGACACCCGTGGGAATACCGTGCGTGAGGCCGCAAAGTGATATGAGGTGTTACATGCTAGATCGATGTGGCATTGAGTCGGGGTCCTGACACCCTACCCACGTCCCAGAGAATCACTTGTGGTTCAAAGCAAGCGTTTCCAACGCCGAGGAATGGTTGAGTTGAAGTTCATTTCATTGCTTGTTATTTGTTGTGTGGTGAAAATTTTAGTATTTATAATGTATCCTCATTGTCGATGTGGGTTGATGACCTGTTGTATGTAATAAAATGATATGCCTGTGATAAACTTACTAAATTTGTGAATGGCTTTCGAGTTGCTTCTGTGAGTGAGTGGTGCGACGAGGCAAAAAAATATTTTCTGAATACATAATTGTACATGCATTGCAATAGGTTATCGGATGAGGCCAATCATCAATAGTAGTACACTATTTGTACTAGCTTCACATGCTTCGCGCGTCGTGCGGGTGTTTTTACTGTAGCCATATTGTACGCAACCAGCACCTTGAATCCTCGATACTAGTACTATATAGTAAGTAGTAGGAGTAGTAGGGTGGCATGGGCCAGAACAAGCATTCACGTCCAGGAGTACGACACATGCCACCAGGACGACTTCCATCTGACACCATATTTCTTGGAGTCCGTGCTAGAGCAATCTCTTCAACCTCATCATTTCTCTAACTCAACCATCACGCAGCGGGCGAGGTGGGGGTTTGCCGATAGTCGGTTTCCTCAACTGCGATCCCACTTGTAAGGCCAACTCCAACGCTCTATCAATATATGGATGTACTCTTCTTCCCAATACAAAAACTTGCATCCATTCTACTCCCTCCGTTGCCGCCTGCCCACCTATAAATAAATAAAAGAACATGAACTTTTCGCTAACCACTAGAAACGGTACATTACGATGCTAAGTTGAAGATGTTTTATACTCCCTCCGTTCCCTAATATAAGTCTTTTTAGATATTTCAATAAGGGACTACATACGAAACAAAATGAGTGAATCTACACTCTAAATTATGTCTACATACATCCGTATATTGTAGTCTATTTGAAATAGCTAGAAAGACTTATATTTAGGAACGGAGGGAGTAGTTTATATTGAATTACTGATAACCAAGCAACAAGCCACGCATGTACAGGACGCATGCAGCCACACATGTATACAAGCCAACGCACTAACTCATGCACATACACGCACAGCATGGAGCACACAATGCACATACACAAGATGTGCATGCACACATGCTCGATCGCAGAATGCATGTGAATAACACATGCATGCGCACACACTCGGCTGCATGGTGGCGTGCGCCATCCGCGGCGACGTCCGGTTCATCGTGCTACGGCGAAGCTCGCACGCAACAGCGCATACACATCTCTTGCAGCACCTCTTTGACGTCGGTTGCTCAACTACTAGTCGGAGACGAAGACGACCGCAGCCTCAGCCTTAGAGCTAGCACCGATGGAAAAACACACACGCTGCACGCACACGAGCACATACGGAGTACCCACGACGTGGTGGTGGCTCGTCCCCAGTCGCCTCTACTCCTTCTGCGCACGTTGTCTATCAAGGCGGCTGCATGCTAATGATGATGTGGGTGAGATCTTCTAGGACTCAGATGATGATGAGGAAAATTATGAGACACAAGGTGACGTACACCGTCAAGGTCCATGGTCTAGGGGGTGCTAGTAAGTGCTTAGATGTGCTTAGAGCAAGTATGATGACCCACAAGTGTAGGGGATCTATCGTAGTCCTTTCGATAAGTAAGAGTGTCGAACCCAACGAGGAGCAGAAGGAAATGATAAGCGTATTTCAGTAAGGTTTTCTCTGCAAGCACTGAAATTGTAGGTAATAGATAGTTTTGTGATAAGATAAATTGTAACGAGCAAAAAGTAAATAAAGTAAATAAAGTAAATAAAGTGCAGCAAGGTGGCCCAATCCTTTATGTAGCAAAGGATAAGCCTGGACAATTTCTTATAATGAGAAAAGAGCTCCCAAGGACACATGGGAATTATCGTCAAGCTAGTTTTCATCACGCTCATATGATTCGCGTTCGGTACTTTGATAATTTGATATGTGGGTAGACCGGTGCTTGGGTACTGCCCTTACTTGGACAAGCATCCCACTTATGATTAACCCCTATTGCAAGCGTCCGCAACTACAAAAGAAGTATTAAGGTAAACCTAACCACAACATTAAACACATGGATCCAAATCAGCCCCTAACGAAGCAACACATAAACTAGGGTTTAAGCTTCCGACACTCTAGCAACCCATCATCTACTTATTACTTCCCAATGCCTTCCTCTAGGCCCAAATAATGGTGAATTGGCATGTAGTCGACGTTCACATAACACCACTAGAGGAAAGACAACATACATCTCATCAAAATATCGAACGAATACCAAATTCACATGACTACTAATAGCAAGACTTCACCCATGTCCTGAGGAACAAACGGAACTACTCACAAAGCATATTCATATTCATAACCAGAGGGGTAATAATATGCATTAAGGATCTGAACATATGATCTTCCACCAAGTAAACTAATTAGCATCAACTACAAGGAGTAATCAACACTACTAGCAACCCACAGGTACCAGTTTGTGGTTTGATACAAGATTGGATACAAGAGATGAACTAGGGTTTTGAGAGGAGATGGTGCTGGTGAAGATGTTGATGGAGATTGACCCCCTCCCGATGAGAGGATCGTTGGTGATGACGATGGTGATGCTTTGCCCCTCCCGGAGGGAAATTTCCCCGGCAGAACAGCTCTGCCGGAGCTCTAGATTGGTTCCGCCTTGTGGCGGCGAAGTTTCGTCCCGTAAGCTTGGCCACGATTTTTTCCAGGGTAAAAGCCTTCATAGAGCAGAATATGGACACCGGGGGCCACCAGGGGGCCCAGGAGACAGGGGCACGCCCAGTAGGGGTGGGCGCGCCCCCCATCCTCCTGGCCAGGGTGTGGGCCCCCTGATGTATTTCTTCCGCTCAATAATTCTTATTAATTCCAAAAATAGGTTTCGTGGAGTTTCAGGATTTTTGGAGCAGTGCGGAATAGGTTTCCAATGTTTGCTCCTTTTCCAGCCAGAATTCCAGCTGCCGGTATCCCCCCTCTTCATGGTAAACCTTGTAAAATAAGAGAGAATAGCCATAAGTATTGAGATATAATGTGTAATAACAGCCCATAATGCACTAAATATTGATATAAAAGCATGATGCAAAATGGACGTATCAACTCCCCCAAGCTTAGACCTCGCTTGTCCTCAAGCGGAAGCCGAAATCGAAAAATATGTCCACATGTTTAGAGATAGAGGTGTCGATAAAAATAAAATACGTACATGAGGGCATCATGATCATTCTTATAACAACAACATATATAGATTTTACCAAATGATTTCTTATACTCAAGTAACAATCAATTCACAATGTCAAGTATGGTTCAGAAACTTCATTGAGAACTAACAAACTATAATCTCAATCACTGAAGCAATTGCAATTTATCATAACATTGAAAAGAGTCAACAATAGAGCTTTTCAGCAAATCCACATACTCAACTATCATGTAGTCTTCTACCATTGCTAACACTCACGCAATACTTGTGGTTATGGAGTTTCAACCGGACACTGAGAAAGATAGGGGCTTATTGTGTTGCCTCCCAACGTCTTCACCTTCAGGTGATGTCAACAATAATAGCCCATGCTAACTTACATCCAATTGGATATATATATATATATATATATATATATATGTGTGTGTGTGTGTGTGTGTGTGTGTGTGTGTATCATGATCTTTCAAACACGAAGAGCTTGCCAAAGGATAAAATGAAAAAGGGAAAGGTGAAGATCACCTTGACTCAAGCATAAAGTAAAAACATAAAGTAAAAGATAGGCCCTTCGCGGAGGGAAGCAGATGTTGTCATGTGCGTTTAGGGTTGGATGCACAAAATCTTAATGCAAAAGAATGTCACTTTATATTGCCCCTTGTATGTGGGCCTTTATTATGCAGTCCGTCGCTTTTATTACTTCCCCAACAAGATTGTATAAAGCTTATTTTCTCTGCACTAATAAGTCATACATATTTAGATAGCAATTTTTAATGCCCGCAACATGACGACTTACTTGAAGGATCTTACTCAATCCATAGGTAGGTATGGTGGACTCTCATGGCAAAACTGGGTTTAGGGATATTTGGAAGCACAAGTAGTATCTCTACTTGGTGCAAGGAATTTGGCTAGCATGAGGGGGAAAGGCAAGCTCAACATGTTTGGAAGGTCAATGACAATATACTTTACTGAGATGTGAGAAAACACAAGCCATTACGTTGTCTTCCTTGTCCAACGTCAACTCTTTTAGCATGTCATACTTAATGAGTGATCCCAATCATAAAAGATGTCCAAGATAATATATTTGTATGTGAGCCTCTCTTTCCTTATCACTTCCTATTAATTGCAACGATGACCAAAACTACGTTTATCAACTCTCAACAACTTTTATGCCTCACACTTTCTATGTGTGAAGTCATCACTAACCATAAGATCAATATGAACTCTTTTATTCTTTCTACTTTCTTAGGATCATAGCAACATAGAAAAGCCCTTGACTCAACACTAATCTTTATTATAGATAGCTCACAGACTTGATTACATAAAGATATCACAAAGCAAAACTCAAAACTACTTGATATCAAAACTTCAATCTACTAGATCAAGATACTACTGAAAGGATCGAACTAAATAAAACAGTAAAGATAGGAGTGTGATGGTGATACGATACCGGGGCACCTCCCCCAAGCTTGGCAGTTGCCAAGGGGAGTGCCCATACCCATGTGATTATGTCCTCGGAGGTGATGGAGGTGGTGATGATGATGGTGGATAATCGCACATCGAGCGTAAAAGCTCCTCCAACTTGCGGATAATGCCCTTGAGTCCGGCGATATGATCCTTCAACAAAATATTCTCCTGTGTGAGATACTTATTCTGAATGCGAGCCAATTCAATCATCTTGAAAGCTTCAATCTCTGTTGGAGTAAAGAGGTTAGGCAAGGGTTGAGGGATGTCTTCTTCTTCCACCGCCGGAGCTTGGACCTCCGTGACCTTCTTGATCCCTTCCTCCTTATTGATCACTTCTGGTTCTTCTCTTTTCAAATCTATCTTCAATATCCAAGCGTCCTTGTATTCATTGTTGAAGGAGGGCGACGTCATGGTGCTCTAGATCTGCAACAGAAACAACTCGAAACGCAAACAGAGGATAATTGCGTGATACGGTGGTCAAAACCTTTGGGAGTATATATAATGAATTTTTACCGACCAAAATACGTAACATGCAAGAAAACAGAGTCCGGGAGGCACACGAGGTGTCCATGTGACAGGGGCGCGCCCAGTAGGGGTGGGCGCACCCTCCACTCTCGTGGAGGCCTCGTGTCCCTTCTGGACTACTTTCTTCCTAAAATTCTTAAATATTCCAAAACTGATAAAAATTGCCATTGGAGTTGTTTTGGAGTCGGTTTACTTACCATACCACATACCTATTCCTTTTCGGAGTCTGGAACATTCTGGAAAGTGTCCCTTATGTATTCCTCCGGGGTTACACTTTCAATAATATTAGTTTCAACATTGATAGGATTACCTGAAATATAATGTTTAATTCTTTGACCATTCACCATCCTCGGACTTGTGCCTTCGAAGTTGTTGATTTTAATGGCACCAGAATGATAGACCTCCTCGATAACGTAAGGACCTTCCCATTTAGAGAGAAGTTTTCCTGCAAAAGATATTAAACGAGAGTTGAATAATAACACATAATCACCTACGTTAAACTCACGCTTTTGAATTCTTTTGTCATGCCAGCGTTTAACTTTTTCTTTGAATAGCTTGGCATTCTCATAGGCTTGGGTTCTCCATTCATCAAGTGAGTTAATGTCAAACAACCTCTTCTCACCGGCAAGTTTGAAGTCATAGTTGAGCTCTTTAATAGCCCAATATGCTTTATGTTCAAGTTCAAGAGGTAAATGACATGCTTTTCCATAAACCATCTTATATGGAGACATACCCATAGGATTTTTGTATGCAGTTCTATAGGCCCATAATGAATCATCAAGTGTTTTGGACCAATTCTTTCTAGATCTATTGACAGTCTTCTGCAAAATTAATTTGAGCTCTCTATTGCTCAACTCTACTTGACCACTAGACTGCGGATGATAAGGAGATACGATTCTATGATTAACATCATACTTAGCAAGCATCTTACGGAAAGCACCATGAATAAAATGTGAACCGCCATCAGTCATAAGATATGTAGGGACTCCAAACCTTGGAAAAATAACTTCCTTAAGCATTTTAATAGAAGTGTTATGATCAGCACTACTAGTTGGAATAGCTTCTACCCACTTAGTAACATAATCAACATCAACTAAAATATGAGTGTAACCATTAGAGGTAGGAAAAGGTCCCATATAATCAAAGCCGCAAACATCAAACGGTTCAATAACAAGAGAATAATTCATAGGAATTTCTTGACGTCTACTAATATTACCAATTCTTTGACATTCATCACAAGATAAGACAAACTTATGAGCATCTTTGAAGAGAGTAGGCCAATAAAAACCAGATTGCAATACCTTGTGTGCAGTTCTATCTCCAGCGTGGTGTCCTCCATATGATTCAGAGTGACACTTGCGTAGTTTGTTCCTTTTCATGCTTAGGTACACAACATCTAATAACACCATCTACTCCTTCTTTGTAAAGGTGTGGGTCATCCCAGAAGTAATGTCTTAAATCATAAAAGAACTTTTTCTTTTGCTGGTATGTGAAACTAGGACGTATAAATTTAGCAACAATGTAATTAGCATAATCAGCATACCAAGGAGCAGTATGAGAAGCATTAACAACCGCTAATTGTTCATCAGAAAAGCTATCATCAATAGGCAATGGGTCATCAAGAACATTCTCTAACCTAGACAAGTTATCTGCAACGGGGTTCTCAGCTTCCTTTCTATCAATAATATGTAAATAAAATTCTTGGAGCAAGAGAACCCGTCTAATGAGTCTAGGCTTAGCATATTTCTTTTCCATAAGATATTTAATAGCAGCATGATCAGTGTGAATAGTAACTTTGGAATCAACAATATAAGGTCTAAACTTATCACATGCAAACACAACTGCTAAGAATTCTTTTTCAGTAGTAGCATAATTTCTCTGGGCAGTATCAAGAGTCTTACTAGCATGCTGGATAACATTCAATCTCTTATCAACTCTTTGCCCTAGAACACCACCTACAGCATAATCACTAGCATCACACATAATTTCAAAAGGTAAATTCCAATCAGGTGGCTGAACAATAGGTGTAGTGATCAAAGATTTCTTAAGTATTTCAAATGCTTCTACACAATCATCATCAAAGACAAAAGGAATATCTTTTTGCAATAAATTAGTCAGAGGCCTAGAGATTTTAGAAAATTCCTTAATGAACCTCCTATAAAAACCGGCATGACCAAGGAAACTTCTTATACCTTTTATGTCCTTGGGACATGCCATCTTTTCAATAGCATCAACTTTAGCTTTATCAACTTCAATACCTCTCTCAGAAATCTTATGCCCCAAAACAATGCCTTCATTCACCATAAAGTGACACTTTTCCCAATTCAGGACGAGACTACTATCTTCGCATCTCTGCAAAACTCGATCAAGGTTGCTCAAGCAATCATGAAAAGAGGATCCATAAACGGAGAAATCATCCATGAATACCTCACAAATCTTTTCACAAAAATCAAAGAATATAGCCATCATACATCTTTGAAAGGTAGCAGGTGCATTACATAAACCAAAAGGCATACGTCTATAAGCAAAAGTACCGAAAGGGCAAGTAAAAGTAGTTTTAGATTGATCCTTAGCTGACACAGGTATTTCAGAGAAACCATAATAACCATCTAGAAAGCAGAAATGTGTGTGTTTGGATAGTCTTTCTAGCATTTGATCAATAAAAGGTAAAGGGTAATGATCTTTCTTAGTAGCTTTATTTAATTTACGGAAATCAATTACCATCCTATAACCTGTAATAATTCTTTGCGGGATCAATTCATCTTTATCATTAGGAACAACGGTAATACCTCCCTTTTTAGGAACATAGTGGACAGGGCTTACCCATTCACTGTCAGCAACGGGATAAATTATACCTGCCTCAAGGAGCTTTAGTATCTCTTTTCTTACCACTTCTTTCATCTTGGGATTAAGTCCTCGTTGAGGATCTCTAACTATTTTGGCATCTTTCTCCACTGTAATTTTGTGTTGGCATAACTTGGGACTAATGCCCTTAAGATCATCCAGAGTATATCCAATAGCAGCAAGGTGCTTCTTCAGAGTTTTCAATAATCTTTCTTCTTCTTGCTCTGAAAGGTTAGCACTAATAATAACAGGATATATTTTCTTTTCATCAAGATAAGCATACTTAAGATTATCAGGTAGTGGGTTGAGTTCAAACACGGGATCACCCTTGGGTGGAGGGGGATCCCCAAGAATTTCAACGAGAAGGTTGTGTTTCAGCATAGGTTCCTGTTTAAGGAAAACTTCATCTATTTTCCTTCTTTCCATCATAAACATATCGTTTTCATGGTCTAGCAAATATTGTTCTAACGGATCAGTAGGAGGCACGACAATAGAAGCAAGACCAATAATTTCATCTTTACTAGGTGGTTCTCTATCACGAGGTTGTCTACAAAACTTAGCAAAATTAAACTCATGAGACATACCCTCTAAGCCAATTGTAATAGTATCCTTTTCACAATCAATCCTAGCATTAACTGTATTCAAGAAGGGTCTACCGAAAATAATGGGACAAAAATCATCTTGTGGGGAGCCAAGAACAAGAAAATCAGCAGGGTATTTAACCTTCCCACACAAGACTTCAACATCTCGAACTATCCCAACTGTTTTAATGGTATCCCTATTAGCAAGCTTAATAGTAACATAAATGTCTTCCAATTCAACGGGTGCAATGTCGTGCATAATTTCTTTATATAAGTCATAGGGTATCGCACTAGCACTAGCACCCATATCACATAAACCATGATAACAATGATCTCCTATTTTAACAGAGATAACAGGCATGCCTACCACAGGTCTATGTATCTTAGTATCTGGTCTAGCAATATTAGCAGTCTCACCACAGAAATAAATAACATGCCCATCTAAATCATCATCCAAGAGATCTTTAACCATAGCAATACTAGGTTCAACTTTGATTTGCCGAGGAGGTGTATAAGTTCTAGTATTACTCTTACGAACAATAGTCAAAGTTTTAGCATGATCCTTTATCCTAACAGGGAAAGGAGGTTTCTTAACATAAGTAGTAGGAACAATAGGATCACTATAGGTGACAGTCTTTTCTTCAACTGTAATAGGTGCAACTACCTTTACTTCAATGGGAGGATTATATTAAACCAGTTCTCTTTAGGGAGATCAACGTGAGTAGCAAAAGATTCACAGAAAGAAGCTACTATCTCAGAATCAAGTCCATACTTAGCGCTAAATCCATGAAAAGCATCGGTATCCATAAAAGATTTAACACAATCAAACTTAGGTGTCATACCTGACTCCTAACCATCGTCGGAACCCCAATCTTCAGAGTTGCGTTTAATTCTTTCCAATAAGTCCCATTTGAAATCAATAGTCTTCAGCATATAAGAACCAGCACATGAAGTATCGAGCAGGTTGCGATCATTGAGAGAAAGCCGAGCATAAATTTTTTGAATAATCATTTCTCTGGAGAGCTCATGATTGGGGCATGAATATAACACTGATTTAAGCCTCCCCCAAGCTTGATCGATACTTTCTCCTTCGCGAGGCCAGAAATTACATATGTAATTACGATCACGATGAACAAGATGCATAGGGTAGAACTTCTGGTGAAATTCCAACTTCAATCGTTTATAATTCCAAGATCTCGTATCATTGCCGAGAGCACCACGGCGGTGGACGACGATGAGGCCTAGGAAGGGTACGACGCGGAGCCGGGCCATGGGAGGCAGGAGCAGGCGGTAGCACAGCCGGCCACGGGAGGCAGGAGCAGGCGGCTCGACCGGCGCTACTTTGGGCGGCTGGAGCAAGAAGACCAGAGGTTGAAGAAGCACTATGGCCGTTGGATGGACATCATACGGTCACTAGAGTATTGACTAAGTTTACAAAGCCCTCCGCCCCCGTCAACTTAGTAGGCCCACAAGTTAGCCCAACAATATGGTGGGTCCCAGCTAGCAGGGGGTATTCATTTTTTTGGGCGTAATAAGGAGGCACTTCCTTGCGTGCGAAGATATAGCTGGTGGGTCCGACCTGTCAGCGGGGGGAATGTTTTTTTTTCGCGAAATATAGAGGCCCTTCCTGTGGGTCCTAGCTGTCAGGTGGAGGAATCATTATTTTGCGCGTAATAAGGAGGCATTTCCTTGCGTGTGGCCATGGACCCAGCTGTCAGCCTCTCCACATACAGTCCACTTCCGATGGATGTCGTTCATTGACCATGTTGACCACGCCGCGCCGAGAGCACCAGGGCGGTGGACAACGGTGAGGCCTAGGAAGGGAACGACATGGAGCCAGGGAATACTCGGCAGTTGTTTCCCATGCGGAGGAGTACGAGGGTTTACCGGTTCGTTTGCTGTCGCCGGAGAATAACATCATGTGTGGGTGAGTAGAGGGATGGCTAGGTCAGCGATGGGAGTATGGCGGGGCCGTGAGACCTGCGCGGCAGCATAGCCGGCCGCGGGAGGAGGGAGCAGGTAGTCCCGCTGGCGCTTGTTTGAGCGGCTCGAGCTTGAAGATCAGAGATTGAAGAAGCACGACAGCCGTTGGATGGACATCCAACAGTCACTGCTCTCGTGTGTTGACTAAGTTGATAGGGTGTTGCGTGTGCGTCAACCTTTTTTTATGAAAGCATACACGTCAACCTGTAGTAGGCGCACAAGTCAGCCTCAAATCTGTGGAAAACAACATACAGCCCATCTGCCATTATTTCTAATAATGTACAGCCCATTTGCTAATTCTTAAGATTTTTTTGGAGACAATCTTCTTTTTGTTAGCATTACACCCCATATTGTGGCCACGGTTAAAAAGTATACGAAATTTTGCATATTTCGGTGTGGTCAACTGTTTTTAATCCAGAAATATCGATTCACATTCAAACTATTTTGAAAAATAATTTATATAAATATAAAATCCAAATAATTGTCCACGCATAAAAATCAATGGAATTTAAGATATTGTAATGAAAAAAAATTGAAACTAATTCCCGGTTTGATGTGTTTTAAAAATGTACAGGCCATTTCTGGGCAAACTGAATGAAACTCTCATTGTCTTGAAAGGTTTGCAGCCCAGCAGGGCTGATAAAGCAAGTAGGCCTTGTTTGGGTATTTCTTTAAAAAATAGAACTGGGCTAGCCATTTTCAGCAAGAAAAAAACACAACTGGGCTCATGATGTGGTAAACATAAATAAAACCCTGGCTAGACGGGCCACAACCCCCGCACAGCCCCGTTGTTACCCTGATCCGTTGCTAAAACTAGTATAAATAACAACCGCTTGTTCCTCAAAAATAAAAAACTGCGCGACTTGCTGGGTCCCTGGTATCAGCCGCTCGTAGTGTAATTCTCTCGTTTATTGACTATGTTGACAATGGCGTGAGCCCCAGATGTCCAACCATTAGGAGGAACCATATTTTTGGGCTTGTACTATGGAGGCACTTGCTTGCGTACTGCCATGACGCTGGTGGGTCCCTACTGTCATCCTCTGCACGTTCAGTCATCTCCTTGTTCCTCTCGGTTGTTGACGACGTTGACAACCCAAGAGGGTGGAGCACCGCGCACGGCGAGCGAACCAAGGCCGCAAGGCGTAGGACGACGACGAGGCCTCGGACGGAACGAACAGGAGTCGTTGAAGATGCCCCGGTCCAGTCGCATGCAGAGGGGAGTACGAGGGTTGACTGGTTTAGGCACGGGTGCATGTTGGGGCTGATGTTGCCGGAGAATAACAGGACGTGTTGGGGAATAGAGGGAGGGACTGGCCAACGTTGGAGGGTACGTACGGTAGGGCGGCGGAGGCGCAGCTAGCCATGGGAGGCGGGAGCAGGCAGAGCCGACGGGGTGGTTTCGTTTGGGCGGCTGGAGGAAGAAGAAGACAAGAGATAGAAGATACACGACAGATGTTGGATGTCAATCCAACGGCTGGTAGGCAGAATCGTTTGTTGACTGGCTAGTAAGTCGACACCACCTTGGATAGGCTATTTCCTCGCGGGTCCCAAATGTCAGAATCCAAATTTGTCACGGTCATGCAGCCTTTCCTATGAAAATTTACAGCCCATTTGATGTGCTAGTTCAAAATAAGTTTGTGGGTGCTGGTGGGGGCTAATCACTTGGCTTCTGTAATGCACAGTGAGCTCAAGCAGCCGGCGTGAGTGATGTTATTTCCCTTGGTTGTGATTTGTTACAATATTTCACTCTAAATTAAACGAATGGCAAGCCATTTGCCTTGTTTCAAAGAAAATATGACAGCCACAACCGAGTTGAAAAGGGCAGGAACATCTAACTCCAGCTTACAAACTGTACAAAAGCACGAGGGTTGATTGTTCATCAGGTTTACAAAAAAACCCAGATTGAAAAGGGCAACAACATCTAACTCCAGCACTATTTTCGGCAGTCACAGTCAAATGGATCGGTCAGGTCCATAGAATGAACATCCTGGGTCGTAAAATTTACTGGATTATGACCACAATATGTTGTAAATAGAAGCCCGGCATGTTCAGAAGCTCTTTTTCCCACCTGAAACTCTTTTTCTTGCTCTTCGACATACCCATCCGTCAAAACCATGCTGCTGATAAACTTAAGCCTGATGGACAATAGTAACCTCGCATTCAGCAGGAAGAATGTGACAAATCTTGTGTTTGCATGGTTGGCTACATATCGTTCTAGCGTTATTGTCTTCAATCGAATCTCATGAGAAGTGAGAAAATCCCGATGCTTACGAATCCACCAATTGGTTATAACTTTCTTACCCCGTCCTGTTAACTAAATAGACATGAAGATTGAAAACAGTTAAGGTCTAAAAGAAGAGTGTCGAAAGAGCAACAGCTGAACGGTTAATTCTAGTACACTATATGCGGGCTTCAAGTGTGCGTGAAATTATCACCTTTATATACAACTTCTCCAGACATGGAAAGCATTGCAGCAAGCCAATAATCTTGTTTAGATCAAAACTATTCATTTGGATATATAAGATCTTGACAGAATCCAGCACCATTGATAGGCCATCCATGGAGAAATTCTTCATTGAGCATAGAACATAATATTAGTACAAAATGTGTACTCCAAGATGATATATAAATTATGCGCAGAAATTTAAAATGCAGCTTATGGTTACAAGTGTAGATGATAATATAAAGTACCTGAAGAACTGTGGAGCCAAACACCATATTGAAATGAGCACATAGATCATGTATTACACCCAAGGTCTCCAGTTTAGGCGCAGAGAGGACGTTATTTGCAACGGTGAATAGCTAGAATCAAAGATCAACCTTTGAAGTGAAGGGGCATCTTGGATGATGAGCTGCCTTCCATCAAAAGAAATTCCAATTCTTACAAGGTTAGGCGACTTTATTTGGAGACAACCGATTCTAACTGTGAAAACAAGCACCAAGCACTCCAGTGCAGGGCAACTGGAGTGGATGATGCTGTGCAATGAGGCCTCCGATATACAAACCCGCACAAGTGAAAGTTTCTTGAGAAATGGGAGTCGAAGGTTTAGTACCAGATTGTCTGGTAGGTAGCACAGCGCAAAGGTGGCGGTGTGGAGAGAGGAGGAAAACCGCGAGATGGACATCGGTGCTGAGGGCACAAGTTCATGGCGTTCGGTATGTGGTATGTGATTTCCAGGGGAATAGTAGAACTCAAGCAGCTGTAGTTCTGTGAGTTCAGGGGATTTCAGCTAGGCGTCCACCATGCAGGGCATGGTATGCTTGCTCAGGTAGCATGACGGGATGCAGAGGCTTTGAACGGAGCCCTGGTTGGAGGAGATGATGGCTTTGGGGATTTCAAAATCATTGAAGAGAGATAGCTGACGACAGTCGAGATTAAGGGGCAAGGTGCGCCATAGAGGGTGCCACTGAATTGAGAGGACTTGGGTGCGGCAGCAATCCTTGGTGGGGAGAAGCGAGATGATCTCCCCAAGGACGGCGTCCGGGAGATCGCTGATGCGGTCCACCCGAGATTCTATGGGTTCCTGGGATTCGGTGGGGGTGGGGTCGCCGGTTCTTCCCGCGCTACCGGGTGCGGGATCTACAACAGGCGTCGCCGCTGGTGGGAGCCTCATCTTCTTGGCGCTGGGGTCAGCCGACTCCATTTTCCTCGAGGGCGTCGCGTCACGCTCACGGATTTGAGCAGAGTAATGAATGACGAGCCTAGTTGTAGTGTGAGCGAAGAAGAAGGGGAGCTGGGGGTTTTCTCTAGGAGTGAGGAAGAAGGGGACCTGGGGTTTTCTGTAGGAGTGAGGTGAGGAATTTGGGGGTACGAGTGGAGCGAGCTGAAGTGAGGTGGGTGGGAGCAAGGAGGAAGAAGAGCACCCATGTTTTTTGGGGGGGGGGGGCGGTGTGCTGGGTGTGGGTAGCGCCTTTTGAATTAATTTTACTATTTACTAATGTGGATTGGCTGTTTTGTCTTGGGCCCAGAGAAACAATTACTACTAGTACAGTGGAGACACTCTACAGCTACCCAGAAAAACAATTACTACTAGTACAGTGGAGACACTCTACCACTTCTGGCTCCTCCTAGGTCATTGAAACGTCTCCCTCTACTGAATGCCGTTATACTTTTGTTCACCGACATGCAGGCCATGCAGCGTGCGGGCCCAAATGCCATCCACCAAATTAGAAGGCGGTATGCAGGCGGAGAGTCACCCCGGTCGTAGCGCGGCAGTAACGAGCCGTCGTACCACAAAACCCCACCTCCCCGCAGACTAAGTTTGACGTACGAAGCAACCATCATTTTACTCTTCGCTGAATCCCCTTCTCCCTCACCGTCTTCAAGAAAGGCAACACTCGCATCTGCCACTGGTCTTCTCTCCCAAAGAAGGGAAGGTAAGCGGATCCGTGATGTTGGTATATTTTCGTTCAGAGAAAAAAAGAACTGTTGCAAAGCAGTAACCGATCCTCACTCTCTTTTTTGTTTCATTTTCATTGCGATTGTGTTTACCTTTCAGTGGTCTCCTAGTATTCGTCAGTTTCATGATGGACCAAGGAGAACCAGGCAAAGATCTGCCGATATTGCAGCAGACGCGGGAGGCTGATCCCCACGAGACAGAGAGCTCCAAGAAGATGGAGGCAACCACCGAGCCGACCCTAGATACGCTCATGGCCACTACTGAGATGGTCAATGC
>NC_041389.1:255819830-255853323 GCF_002162155.2 Triticum dicoccoides
CCAAGGTGATTTCCTTCTTTGCCGATCTCGATTGTGGTTTTTCATCTAAGTATGTGGTGATATTTTTTAGAAAAGGAAGTATGTGGTGACTAATAATGCAAAATTTTGTTAGCTTCGATGCCATGCTATACATAGTGGTTTAAATAACTTGTGTTTTTTATACTGAAAAGTAATTCAGAATTTGTTTCTGTTTCAATTAGAGCCCTGATCAGACAAGGATTGTGTGGTTGTGCATGTCACTCGCTATGAGGCGGACGACCTGAATATACGCACTGGGAAAACAGAGTTCTTAGGCTGTTGGATCCTGGAAGCCATTTGCGGTTATACCAATGAAGAGGTGTATTCCAGCCTCACTGTTGTCAGGCATGTTGTCCAGGGTGTATTGAAGCACAAGAAGTTCAAAGCTACTCCTTCATTTGTGAGGCATACTGTTCTTGTCAAGCTTACGCAGGAAGATGACGTGGCATGCCTCCACAAACAAGTTTATCAGTGGCAAGGCCACAAGGTTGTCTTCATGAAGGTTCACATGATTGAGCTGCTGCGGGACGTCCTCGATGATGTTCATGGCAAGGTCCGTCTTGTGTCCAACCCAAATTAGATCGAGGCATGAAATAGTTGCCCCAGATAGTGTTTAATAGTAGTTTGGATTGTGTCTAATTATCCGAACCTTGCCTGTTATCGACCCCTCTGGGCTAGTACTCTGTTTGAACCCGTCTATGGGAACTGCTGCTACTTTTGTGTGCCCGTGAATCATGTGAGAACCATCGTAATTGTTGCCGAAACAGATGCGTCCTCACTAGTTTTTTCATGAATATGGCATGGTAAGACATAAGTTGTCACGGTTTATCATACGAGCAGTGTGTGTTTTGATGAAATAGAGCACTCGTTCGAGAACCGTGCACCGACGTATACATAAGTACTTGTAAACACTGTTGGTGCTACCCCACTTGTAAGCAGTTGTGCAAAACACGGCACATTGGCTCAGCTCGCTTCAACACTAGGCTATCGACCAGCTAACAATCAACAATCTGCTGTCTGACATATAAGCAACTATGTATTGAAAGTGCGTTATATCGACTAGAGGGGGGTGAATAGGCGATTTTTATGAATTCTTCACTGAGGAATTTGCTGGTGAGGAAATTCCTTAGCGAAGAACTACTTGCAGCGGAATAAGTACTCAGAAGTAAACATAACAGGATACATACATAGTCATCATGATGAAATGAAGACTAGCACAGAGTACAGAAAGCGTAAACACAGGATAACAAGATGAAGACGGACAGACTGAAGAAATTGAACTGAGGAATTTGTGAAAGTCTTCAGTCAAAGTCTTCAAGCACAGATATGAACAACATAAAACACAGTAATGAGGAAATGAAAGAGTTGAGGAAATAGAACCAGTTAGTTGGTGAAGACAATGATTTGGTAAACTAGTTCCAATTGCTGTCTCAGTTGTACGTATGGTTGGAGCGGCTGAGTATTTAAACTCGAGGACACGCAGTCCCGGACACCCAGTCTCTGAGCCGCAACTCAGGACACCCAGTCCTCACCGTATTCTCCTTGAACTAAGACCACGCAGGCCTCGTCCAATCACTCGTGGTAAGTCTTCAGGTGACTTCCAAACCTTCACAGACTTGGTCACTCGGCGATCCACAATTCCTCTTGGATGCTCTAGACCTTGACGCCTAACCGTCTGGAAGAAGCACAGTCTTCAAAGGTAACAAGCGTCGGATCCATGCAGGATCAATTTCTTCAGTGATGCTCAATCACTTTGGGTTTGTGGGGGTTTGGTTTTGGATTTTCCTCACTTGATGATTTTCGCTCAAAGTCCTCGGAGAATGGGTTGCTCTCAGATGACAAGTGTCAAGTTCTCTCGGAGCAGCCAACCAACTAGTGGTTGTAGGGGGCGGCTATTTATAGCCTAGGGAGCAGCCCGACATGATAAGACATAAATGCCCTTCAATGATATGACCGTTAGGTGGATAAGATATTTTGGACAGCCGGCGCGCAACACAGCAACGGTCGGAAATTTGACTCTCAAATTCCTCAGGGCTATCATGTTCCTCACTGTGTAGGCAATTCGCACTGGCGAATTCCTAACTCCTCAGTCAGAGCAAAGTCCTCAGTGACCAGAAGAACTGCGTCTCTGTCACTGAAGAAATTGACTGAACTGTATGAGATTTCCAATGGCTTCACTCGAAGGGATTGGTAGGTGTAGGATTTTGAGTTGAGCATCACATGGAAATTTTTCCTTAGTATTTCCTCGACCCCCTTTAACAGTACGGTGTTTCCTATGACTCAAGAAAGAGAAAATGAAACTACGAAAACAAAAGTCTTCACGCTTCATGTTCCTCAAGTGAATACCAAGTCTTCAAGGTCACACCAATTTCTTCACTTCCAAAGTCTTCAGAAAGACTTCAGAATATCAAAGTCTTCAGTCGAAGAACTTCATTTTTAGGGGTCGACTTTCTCTGTAAATATCAAACTCCTCATAGACTTATAGACCTGTGTACACTCACAAACGCATCAGTTACTTAACCTATAAGTCTTCAATACACCAAAATCACTAAGGGGCACTAGATGCACTTACAATCTCCCCCTTTTTGGTGATTGATGACAACATAGGTTAAGTTTTCAACGGGAATAAACATATGAAGTGTAAATACTGATATTGAGGAATTTGATTGCAAGATATAGAAGAACTCCCCCTGAATATGTGCATAGTGAGGAATTTGCTTTTGAGGCAATGCACATTTGAAGAATTTGAATCATGGAGATCTCCCCCTATATCTTGTAATTCATACACGCATTTGATATATAATATGAAGAATTTGAAATGCATGACGAAATATGGTGCCTGATGAGATTCAGCATGCGTGCAATAATATTAGTGAGGAAAAGCATGCAGAATGACACATCAAAAGTATCAGAGCTCAGTGCACCAAAAGCATCAGAGCACGACCAAAAGTATCAAGGCACCATCGGATTTAAGATTACAACTCGATCCAATAAAAAGTTTCGGAAGAACGAGAGTTGTAACTTAACAAAACGCCCATAGTATAAACCCGCTTGAAGACTAACTCAGATTTCTCCCCCTTTGTCATCAAATGACCAAAAGGATCGAATCTGAGGACTAACGCCCCTGAAGAATTTCATGTTGATGGAGGAGCGCCAACGTTGTCGGGGTTGTTTGTTGAAGTAGGGCCTGCCGCAGTGTCGTCCAAATCTTCATGCTCATCAGTTTCACGCGATGAAGAATAAGAACTGGCCACCAGATCAGGAACTTTGACTCGCTTGAATTTCTTCGGAGGTGGTGCAGACCAGTCAAAAGCTTCCTGGAGACCCATAGTCTTCAGTTCTTCCGCGGAATATACATGAGTGAGAACAGCCTAGGTGCGGTTGAGGGTTTCATGAAGGTGATACTGATTTTTCTTCACTGCATTATGGGTTGAGGTCATGTTGTGAAGAATTGCAGCAAAATGACGCTTCACCCATTTGTGATTGCGATCAACCTTCTGATGAAGACTGAGGGGTAACTCACGGTCAGTCATCACCCTGGGTGCTGTTGCTTGAGGCTTTTGCTTGGCTGATGTATTTGCGGCAGTGTCATGTGTTGCAGAATCGTCATTGGTGGAGTAAGATGTAGCCAGACGGAATTGACCATCCAATGGACGAATGCCTTCATCGACCACAGCAGCTGCCTTGCCCTTATCATCAGATGAGGAAACTGGTCGCTTGAGGACTTCAATGGGCGGCAAGTAGCTACCATGGTTCAGAGTGTCAGCCCTGTAATTCAGTGAAGATCTTGCCCTTATGAATCTCATAATCCAAGGCGCATAGGGCTTCAGCTCAAAAGGTGACATTGCAACATTAGCCAGAGTCCTCATGAAGAAATCATGGAAGTTGACGGGAACGCCATGAATGATGTTGAAAAGCATGTTCTTCATGATGCCAACGATATCTTCATCATTTGAGTCGTGGCCTTTGATAGGACTCATTGTCTTCGTCAGGATTCGATAGACAGTCCGAGGCACATACATCAATTCCTTGACGAGGAATTTGGTTCGAGGGGCCTGCCCTGGCTTCAAAGGCTTCATGAGCACTTGCATATAATGATCTGTCAGTTCGCGGTCATTGTAGATGCAACATGCACTGTCATGGGGAGGATCAAGAGGAAGGACACGAAGCAATTCAGTTGCTGGTGCCTTATAGTGAGTGTTTTCTGTCATCCAATCCAGCACCCATGAATTGACATCTTCAGCATTTCCGGTGATATGCAAAGTGGCATAGAACTGAAGAATGAGTTCTTCATTCCAATCACAGATATCAGTGCAGAAGTTCAGTAGTCCTGCATCATGAATAACTCGGAGGACTGGCTCGAAGCATGGCAGAGATTCCATATCCACATGAGGAATATGCTCATGATCGAAGATTTTGTCCTTGTCAAAGAGCACTGAGGAATAGAAGTTGGCTTGAGTGGCAGTCCAGAAACGTCTCTTCCTTATGCGAGCAGAGTCATATGAATTGTAATCAGTGAAGAACACATGCTCAGAAAAGAAGTCTTCAGCCTTGAATTTTTGCTTGCTAGAGAACGGATTCTTCGGTTTGGGCAGAGGAGTGTCAATGATTTGCAGCACAACCTCAGGAATCACGAGCTCAGGTATTGCAGGCTGAGGAATTTCTGGTTCCTCTTCTTGTGCAACTTGAGGATCAACAGCAGCAGGTTCTTCAGCACTAGCGGCTGGAATCTCTTCATGAACAGACGATGTGGGATGAGTTTCTTCAGAGCCCATTTGAACAGTAGTAGCCGGGGACTGAGGAATTTGTTGAATAGGAGTGAAGAGAGGAGTATTGGGATGCTGACTTTCCCAAAAGTCATTGTTCATCACTGGTGTAGTGCATCCAATATCCACATCTTCATCTTCTTTTTCAATTTCCTCAACACCAGCCTCTTCAGCTGTGAACTGAGGCATAGGTGAGGAAATGACTGGCGGTGAAGGGGTTGCTTCCACTTCAATTTCTTCATCAAACTGCTCTGAAGTAGCAGCAGAATGATTTTCTTCATCAGATCCGCTTGGGATCTTGTAGTCTTCTCCATAAGGAACAATTTCCTTTGATGACATGGAGGAAATCGGAACGGCATCAATAGGATTTTCAAGAGAGCTGGTTATTGGCTTCATTTTCTTCGCGGCCGAAGAATTTGACGCAGCTGATGCCTTCCTTTTCTTCACTGCAGCTCGCTCTGCAGCCTTGGTCTTCTTCACTTCATAAGCAGAAGGAAGAATTGGAGTTGGTGTTGGCGCGGGAGGAGCTAAGGACTATGGTTCATTTTCTTCAGGCGCAACTGGTGCAGTTGCCCTGATCCCTTCAGTTTCTTCAGGCGCACCACTAGTGGATGCCCTGGGAATTACTTCAGCGGCTGGAATGAAGTCATCAGCCCTGGAACTTGTATTCTCATCAGCAGGCTGAAAGTCATCAGCAGTGCTGGCATGTTCTTCAGCAGGCTGAGCAGAGTCTGCAGCCTGAGGATTTTCTTGTTGCGATGGAGCTGCAACAGTTGTCATTTTCTTCGTCAAATTGACAAATCTCACTTTGGCTCCTTGCCAATCAGCATTGTATGCATCGAAATCTTTGCTGAGGGCTTGGATCTCAGATTGAGCCTTGAGAAGTTCTTCAGGTGATAGTCTGATAACGTTCTTGTTCAGAAGCTTCTCCTTTCTAGCTTGTGCTCTTTTTATCTCACGAGCCTTTTCAAACTTCCATTTCTCTTGAGAGATGAAATGGGTCAGCATATGAATTTGACCAGGAGTCAGAGGCAGATCAGGCATTGGAGTGTTTGGATCCTTATGCCATAAGTCAATGTAATCGAGGATCTTCTTCGGATCCAGAAGCAGGGGCACAGGTGTTCCTTTGGCTCTAGCGGCCTTTACTTGTCTGTCTCTGATGATTTCTGCAAGTTCTTCATCAGAAGCCTCGTCATCAGAGGGCACTTGGAAAGCAACCTGTTTCTTTCTTGGACTTGGCCGAGGACCGCGTCCAGCTGTTGCTTTTGTCTTCAGCAGAGTGGGGCCTGATGAGGACATTGGTGCAGCTGAGGAACTCGCCGAGACACCAGAAGCAATTGAGAAACCCTGAGTCCTTTGACATGTAGCCAGATGCACAGGAGTTGAGGACTTGGAGGGAGCTGCTGAGGACTTTGGTGGAGCAGCAGTAGTCTGAGGAATTTGCCGTGAGGGCGCGGCTGAGGAACTGGGCCGTGAGGGCACTGATGGTGAAGCACTTGGCTTGCGAGCAGGCTTCTTCGGCATTGATTTCCTTGGCTTGATTGAGGTCTCAGCGGCAGCAGCAGCAGCAGAATCCTCATTGAATTTCCTCACTGCCTCCTTGGCTTTTCTTGCCAATTTTGCTTGGCGCCTAGCCCATTCTTCAGGAAAGTCTTCACCACTTTTGATGCTAGTGGGATCAGCGACTTGGCCAGGTGCCAATGGAGCTCTTGGGCATGGAGGATTTAAGGCGAATTTCTTCATGTACTTTGGAGTAACATATCGATATTCTCTCCATTCTCGTGCCCATCTTCGTTCAATCCTCTGAATGCGCACTTTGCGCTGATTCTTGTTTTCTTTGCCAAACTTGGCTTCATCAGGTGTGCAATAATCCTTGTATATTTCATCAGGGATCTCGAAAGCAGTCATGACCTCCGGTTTCTTTCCTCCTTTCTGCGGTCTCTTTCCTTCAGCCATTTTCTTCAGATGAGGAATTTGAACAATTGAACACTCTGAAGAAGTATGCAGTTTTTCTTCGAGGAACGCTGCAAATGAGTTAAGTTGATGAGAACCTAGTGATTCAGCAGCGGACATGAGTACCTGTGAACAGAGTGTAGGTGCGAGGAATTTGGAGAGGTCATATGCGTTCTCAGAAGATTTTTCGAAAAAGACAAGTTTTGAGGAATTTGACCAGTTGAGTCTTGAGGAATTTCACTAAGCGTTCTTGTCTTAGGTTCCAGAGTTGTACAGATTGAAAATCCGCACAATTGAGGAATCTTGAAGAAATGAGTGCTTAGAGAGATGGATCAAGAGCATACAGTGTGTGAGGTATTCATATGTGAAGATTTGAAGAATAAAACACCTTTGAAGATTTTCAGAAAAGTTTGAGAATCAAAGCGAGTAATAAAAGTGACTTTTAATTACCCGAACTGAAGAACACGACGAACAGAGATGAACAGCGGTGAAGTTCGTCAAGTTAGATCTCCCACGCCCTAACTTGGCAGAGGGAGACAGCTACGGCGGCGGCGGAGTGAAGATTTCCGCAGCTGGCGCGAGTACGACGGCGACGAGGTCGAGGCAGTGAAGCTCTTCCTCACCGGCGGTGATGGAGTAGCGGCGGCGCTAGGGTTTGAGGAAAGCTCGAGCGAGAGACAGCGACCGAGCGGAGTAAATGAAGTAAGGAAGGGGAGAGGGGTATTTATAGCCACGGTAAAAACTGTTCACCCGAAGATTTTGGGACGAACATGCCCCTGCCCTTTCTTCTTCACGCGACATGTGTCACCCACGTACTGTGCAGATGAGATCGTGTAAGATCGTGGGTGATTATAATAATGCATCGTGGGATGCGGAACGGTTTGAGCGGTAAAACCGAAAATCTGGATAAGATTTGTTTTAAAGTTCCGTTCGCAATTTCTTCAGCTGACAAGGACACAGTGAAGACTTTGAACGAGTTTCAAATAGAACGCACATGAAGAATTTGTGAATAGATTGGGTTGAGTATAGCATAGAGGGGGAAGGGTCCGATCACATTCACTTAGCAGAAATCATAACTTGAAGAAATAGCAATAAGTGAATGCTGTAGAGGACATAAACTCATATATATATATAGCCAATGAAGAAAAACGACGGAAACAGTGAAAATTTTGCAAAGTTGAAGAATTTGGAAAAACTTAAGAATTTCAAAAATGAGGAAAAACTCAAATTGAAGATTTTCAACTTTTGTGGTGGCGTGACCCACCGTGTAAGAATGATGATTTTAGACACCGCGTACAATTGTCGTAGGGTTCTGAGAATCAAATTCTTCATTAATATCTTCACACTTAGAGTGTTATTCTTCATTGATTGAAGAAAAAACGTTTCCTCATGTGTTGCACATCTAAGTCATCAATTCTGCATAAGGGTTAGGATGTGTGTCCTTTTCAAAGAACATTCAAAGATTCTAAGATATTTAGCTCACACCGCAACTTGCTAAATCTCTTCTCATCCAAGGGCTTAGTGAAGATATCAGCTAGCTGTTCTTTAGTCTTCACATGCTCGATGGAGATGTCGCCCTTCAACACATGATCACAAAGAAAATGATGACGAATCTGGATGTGCTTAGTCTTCGAGTGCTGAACTGGGTTGTGAGCAATCTTGATGGCACTCTCATTGTCGCAGAGGAGAGGCACATTCTTCACGTTAACGCCATAGTCCTTGAGGGTTTGCTTCATCCAAAGCAGTTGAGCACAGCACGAGCCAGCAGCAATGTATTCAGCTTCAGCAGTAGACAGTGATACGCAGTTCTATTTCTTCGAGGACCAACAGACCAAAGATCATCCGAGGAAATGACAAGTGCCAGATGTTGACTTGCGGTCCACACGATCACCAGCATAGTCAGAGTCAGAATATCCAATGAGATCAAAAGCAGAGCCCTTGGGTACCATAATCCTAGTGTTGGTGTGTGAGCTAGATATCGAAGAATATGCTTCACAGCCTTATGGTGTGATTCCTTCGGTGCAGCTTGAAATCGGGCGCACATGCAAACACTAAGCATTATATCTGGCCTAGATGCACATAAGTACAATAAGGAACCAATCATGGAGCGGTATACCTTGTGATCGAAGTCAATACCATTTTCATCAGTGCATAGATGGCCATTTGTGGGCATAGGAATTTTGACGCCTTTGCAATCTTGCATGCCGAATTTCCTCAGTACATCCTTGAGGTATTTCTCCTGAGATATGAATATGCCATTGCGCTGTTGACGAATTTGAAGACCTAAGAAGAATCTCAACTCTCCCATCATAGACATTTGATATTCTTCACTCATCATATGGGCAAATTTATCACTATAACGTTGGTCAGTACAGCCAAAGATAATATCATCAACATATATTTGGCACACAAACAGTTCACCATCATATGATTTAGTAAAAAGAGTAGGGTCGAGTGAACCGGGTGTGAAGCCATTCTTCACGAAGAATTCCTTCAGTGTATCATACGACGCCCGAGGGGCTTGCTAAAGGCCATAGAGGGCCTTATTGAGTCTGAAGACTTTGTCAGGATTCTTTGGATCTTCAAAACCCGGGGGTTAAGCAACATATACTTCTTCCTCAAGCTTACCATTGAGGAATGCACTTTTCACATCCATTTGATATAAGATGATATCATGATGGTTAGCGTAAGCAAGTAATATGCGAATAGCCTCAAGTCTAGCAACAGGTGCAAAAGTTTCATCGAAATCAATTCCTTCAACCTGTGTGTAGCCTTGAGCTACTAGTCGTGCCTTATTCCTCACCACAAGGCCATTTTCATCTTGCTTGTTGCGGTAGATCCACTTTGTGCCAATGATATTATGCTTGCGAGGATCCGGGCGATTGACCAATTCCTAGACATTGTTCAGCTCGAACTGATGTAATTCTTCTTGCATAGCCTGAATCCACTCCGGCTCCAGAAATGCTTCATCTACCTTAGTGGGCTCTGTGATAGAGACAAAAGCATAGTGCCCACAAAAGTTAGATAAATGTGAAGCTTTTGAGCGTGTGAGAGGACCTGGTGCGCGAATGTCATCGATGATCTTCTCCACTTGCACTTCTTTTGCAACGCGTGGATGAGTTGGTTGTCGCTGAGGATTTTGATCAGCATTTTCTTCAGCACCATTTTCCTCATCATGTTCTTCAGGTGCATCAGCTCGATGTTCTTCATGAACAGGAATGAATTCTTCAGCAGATTCTTCAGTCGGAATGACATCCTCAGTTGCCTTGAGCTTGATAGCATCTTCAGGTGCTGGTTCATCTAACACAGAAGGTAGGTGCTCTCTTTGCAAGCCATTAGTTTCATCGAACCGGACATCTACAGTGTCAACAATCTTGTGAAGAACAATGTTGAAGACTCTGTAGGTGTGCGAGTCCTTTCCGTAACCAAGCATAAAACCTTCATGTGCTTTCGGTGCAAATTTAGAGTTGTGGTGAGGATCTCTAATCCAGCATTTAGCACCGAAGACTTTGAAATAACTCACATTGGGTTTCTTGTCAGTGAGGAGTTCATAGGCAGTCTTCTTGAAGAATTTGTGAAGATATACTCTGTTGATGATGTGGCACGCAGTATCAATTGCATCAATCCAAAAACGCTGAGGCGTTTTGTATTCATCAAGCATAGTGCGAGCCATCTCAACAAGAGTTCTGTTCTTGCGCTCCACGACGCCATTCTGCTGAGGAGTATAGGGAGCAGATAACTCATGAGTAATACCAAGTTCATCAAGATAGGCATCAAGACCAGAATTCTTGAACTCAGTTCCATTGTCACTTCTGATATGCTTGATCTTCACACCAAAGTTGGTTGAAGCCCTCGAGGAAAATCGTTTGAAGAGTTCCTGCACTTCATGTTTGTAAGTAACAATGTGTACCCATGTATATCGAGAATAATCATCAACAATGATGAAACCATATAGAGATGCATCATTAGTGACTGCTGAGTAATGGTTAGGTCCGAAGAGGTCCATGTGAAGCAATTCGAATGGACGAGTAGTGGTCATGATAGTCTTCGCTGGATGCTTAGCCTTGGTCATTTTTCCAGCTTCACAGGCTCCACATAAGTGATCCTTGAGGAATTTGACATTCTCAATGCCAATGACATGCTTCTTCTTCGCAAGCGTGTTCAAATTCCTCATGCCTGCGTGACCAAGTCATCGATGCCATAGCCAGCCTTCTGAAGCTTTTGCAAGTAGACACACCGCTGGTTGTGGTCCTGTAGAGAAATCAACAATATACAGATCTACTCTCCTAAAGCCTTCGAAGACTTTGGAATTGTCAGCTTCCATAATCACAACACAGCGATATTTGCCAAGACAACAACCATATCAAGATCACAAAGCATTGAGACTGACATGAGATTGTATCCTAAGGACTCAACAAGCATGACTTTGTCCATGTGCTTATCCTTAGAGATAGCAACCTTACCAAGACCCAATACCTGACTTTTGCCTTTGTCAGCAAAGATGATATGCTTCAGAGGTGACAGTGATAAGGGAGCATCCATCAATAGATTCTTGTCACTAGTCATGTGATTTGTACATCCACTATCGAGGACCCATTCAGTGGTTTTGGGTTGATCATCCTGCAGATGAATTAGTGTAGCTTACAATCTCATATGCTTCATCAGTGAAGAATATGATATCAAGTTCATCAGATGAATTTCATCAAGCAGTAACAGTTGTAGCAGTATGAGGACGTGTGAAATGAAAGTTCATTTCATCATGATTCTCCTGCGTCCCTTCAGGCTATTTCGTCAGGTCCCCAACAAATTCCTCAGACGTTAAAGCACGTCTGGAGACCTGACCCTGCAGAAGAGATTAGTTCTTTTTCTTCACCACCCACATCTGAAGGGGTGGCAAAGAGTTCATCACTCTGCGAGCACCATATGAGAAAGGTGGCAAAGATGCCAAACCATTTCGTTTCACATAAGATGGGTTAGGGTAAGCATATGAATAAGCAGAGTAATTCTTCGAGGACTTATGAACATAATGGTTTGAAGAATAATGCACATATTCATAGCCCTTAGCTCTACCCTGCGAGACAGAGTTGTTAGCACGATGATAATCATATGAGGACTTTGATCGTGTTGAGGAATTTGATCCATGTGAAGAATTTGGTCCATATGAGGACTCGGATCCATATGAAGAATTTGGTCCATATGAAGAATTTGATCTGGGGTTCCTGTTCTTCACAGGTGGTGTCATGAGGACATTCACCTGAAGACTTTCAACATAACTTTTGGGAACCCAAATTTTCTTCATCGGGGAACCGTTCCTGCAGTTAGTGCCAACATATCTAGCAAATACTTTACCATTTTCATTTTTGAACAGTTTATAGTTGGAGTCAAATGACTCATCAGAAGAATGTGGAGATTCACATGTAAAGCCATATAAGTAGATGGATCAACTGGAGGTCCCTTTGCAGCAACCCATGAGGTTTTGGGGTACTGCTCAGGCTTCCAATATGTTCCATCAGCATTGAGTTTCCTCTCAAAGGCAATACCCTCTTTCCTAGGGTTTCTGTTGAGGATCTGCTTTTTGAGCACATCAGAAAGTGTCTGATGCCCTTTGAGGCTTTTGTACATGCCTGTCATGTACAGTTCCTTCAGCCCTGCATTGTCAGTGATGCTAGCAATGTCCTCAGATGAGGAATTAGTGATAGCAAAGGCAGATGAAGAATTTGTAACAGTTGAAGCATTTGAACATTCAGGTGAAGAATTAGCAGATTCACGTTCAATGCACTTTAAGCATGGGGGAACAAATTCTTCCTGAGAAGCGCTGATTTGTTGAGCTAGTAATGAATCACACTCCTTCTGAAGATCTTCATAACACACTCTTAGCTTTTCAAGATCTTCCTTTCTTTGAAGAGATTCAAGAGAAAGCTTCTCGTGATCTTGCTTTTCTTGAAGAAATCCATAAGAAAGTTTCTCATGATCAGACAACAGAGCGTTATGATGACCTTGAAGGTTATCAAACCTAGACTGAAGTCTTTGAAGATTTTCAGTCAAGGCTTTAGTGCGATCCATTTCTTCACCCAACATATCGTCACTTTTATCTAGCATGTTTTGAACCTTTTCAAGAGCCCATTGTTGTTTCACAGCAATCTTAGCAAGTTTAGAGTAGCTGGGCTTGAGATCCTCATCAGATTCATTTTCACTAGATTCAGAGGAGTTGTATTTGAGTACCTTAGCACCTTTCGCCATGAAGCAATAGGTGGGAGCGTAGCCATCATTATCTTCATCAGGCTTGTCGGTGGAGTCAGTTTCTTCAGTGTTGAAGATGGACTTGCTGACGAAGGCAGTAGCAACAGCTAGACTAGCCACACCAGACTCAGATTCTTCAGACGCCTCCTCTTCATCATTTTCCTCAGATTCAGCTTCAGAGTCCATCTCCTTGCCAATGAATGCCCGAGCCTTCTTGGAGCTGCTCTTCTTGTGAGATGAAGACTTCGAGGATTTTGATGACGAAGATTTTGACGATTTCTTCTTCTTCTTTGCATCATCAGAACTGTAATCCTTGTATTTCTTCTTCTTCATTTCCTTTTCCCACTGAGGACAATCTTGAATATAGTGACCAGGCTTCTTGCATTTGTGGCAAAGCCTTCTCTTATAGTCACTGGATGAGGATTCATTGCCTCTTGAGGATTTTCCAAAACGACCACATCTTGTGAACTTCTGGAATTTCTTCACAAGCAGTGCTAGATCCTGGCTCAGTTCTTCAGGATCACCAAGGCTACTACCAGAATCCTCATATTCAGAGTCAGACACAGCCTTGGCCTTCAGGGCACGTGGTTTGCCATAGTTTGAACCATAGAGATCTCTCTTTTCAGCAAGCTGGAACTCGTGAGTGTTTAGCCTTTCGAGGATATCAGCAGGATCAAGCGACTTGTAGTCAGCACGTTCTTGTATCATCAGTCCGAGAGTATCAAATGAGGAATCAAGCGATCTCAACAGTTTCTTCACAACTTCATGATTAGTGATGTCAGTGGCACCGAGGGCTTGAAGCTCATTTGAGATGTCAGTGAGGCGATCAAAGGTTTGTTGGACATTCTCATTGTCGAGTCTTTTGAAGCGGTTGAAGAGATTCCGAAGAACATCGACTCGAGAGTCACGCTGAGTTGAAACTCCTTCATTTACTTTGGACAGCCTATCCCAGATAAGCTTAGCAGTTTCCAAAGCACTCACTCACCCATACTGTCCTTTGCTCAGATGGCCACATATGATATTCTTCGCTTGAGAATCGAGTTGTTTGAATCTCTTCACATCGGTAGCGTTCAGTGAGGGAGTGACAGAGGGGACACCATTTTCCACAACATACCAGAGATCGTTATCAATTGCATCAAGATGCATTCGCATCTTGTTCTTCCAGTAGGGGTAGTCCGTTCCATCAAAGGTAGGACACCCAGCCAAGACCTTGATCATACCTGCGGTCGACATAACTAAAACTCCAGGCAGTTAAACCAAAATCACACAGAACAAGGGAGTACCTTGCTCTGATACCAATTGAAAGTGCGTTATATCGACTAGAGGGGGGGGTGAATAGGCGATTTTTATGAATTCTTCACTGAGGAATTTGCTGGTGAGGAAATTCCTTAGCGAAGAACTACTTGCAGCAGAAAAAGTACTCAGAAGTAAACATAACAGGATACATACATAGTCATCATGATGAAATGAAGACTAGCACAGAGTACAGAAAGCGTAAACACAGGATAACAAGATGAAGACGGACAGACTGAAGAAATTGAACTGAGGAATTTGTGAAAGTCTTCAGTCAAAGTCTTCAAGCACAGATATGAACAACATACAACACAGTAATGAGGAAATTAAAGAGTTGAGGAAATAGAACCAGTTAGTTGGTGAAGACAATGATTTGGTAAACCAGTTCCAACTGCTGTCTCAGTTGTACGTCTGGTTGGAGCGGCTGAGTATTTAAACTCGAGGACATGCAGTCCCGGACACCCAGTCTCTGAGCCGCAACTCAGGACACCCAGTCCTCACCGTATTCTCCTTGAACTAAGACCACGCAGGCCTCGTCCAATCACTCGTGGTAAGTCTTCAGGTGCCTTCCAAACCTTCACAGACTTGGTCACTCGGCGATCCACAATTCCTCTTGGATGCTCTAGACCTTGACGCCTAACCATCTGGAAGAAGCACAGTCTTCAAAGGTAACAAGCGTCGGATCCACGCAGGATCAATTTCTTCAGTGATGCTCAATCACTTTGGGTTTGTGGGGGTTTGGTTTTGGATTTTCCTCACTTGATGATTTTCGCTCAAAGTCCTCGGAGGATGGGTTGCTCTCAGATGACAAGTGTCAAGTTCTCTCGGAACAGCCAACCAACTAGTGGTTGTAGGGGGCGGCTATTTATAGCCTAGGGAGCAGCCCAACATGATAAGACATAAATGCCCTTCAATGATATGACCGTTAGGTGGATAAGATATTTTGGACAGCCGGCGCGCAGCACAGCAACAGTCGGAAATTTGACTCTCAAATTCCTCAGGGCTATCATGTTCCTCACTGTGTAGGCAATTCGCACTGGCGAATTCCTAACTCCTCAGTCAGAGCAAAGTCCTCAGTGACCAGAAGAACTGCGTCTCTGTCACTGAAGAAATTGACTGAACTGTATGAGATTTCCAATGGCTTCACTCGAAGGGATTGGTAGGTGTAGGATTTTGAGTTGAGCATCACATGGAAATTTTTCCTTAGTATTTCCTCGACCCCCTTTAACAGTACGGTGTTTCCTATGACTCAAGAAAGAGAAAATGTAACTACGAAAACAAAAGTCTTCACGCTTCATGTTCCTCAAGTGAATACCAAGTCTTCAAGGTCACACCAATTTCATCACTTTCAAAGTCTTCAGAAAGTCTTCAGAATATCAAAGTCTTCAGTCGAAGAACTTCATTTTTAGGGGTCGACTTTCTCTGTAAATATCAAACTCCGCATAGACTTATAGACCTTTGTACACTCACAAACGCATCAGTTACTTAACCTATAGGTCTTCAATACACCAAAATCACTAAGGGGCACTAGATGCACTTACATGTATCTTGTTACAGTGGTTCATGCAGTTAATTGAGGCCACAATGTAATAAATTCCAAACGTTCAACGCTAGTCCAGCGCTCATGTGGAACACTCACATTAAACTCGTCTTCATAAAAATCTTGAAAAGCATAAGTTAAGCAGTTTTATACATCTCAATGATTCATAGAACATAACAAACATATACTAGTTCACAGCAAAAGACAAAGTTGTGAGAAGGTTTACAAATCAGGAAAAAACAAGCAAGGCTTCTCTGAGAAAAGGGCCTCCCGGCAGGCTTAAATTTCCTGGAGTTCACTCTGGGTTTTTCTTGTTGCCACCATCCAGGGTTAGGTTCTCTCATTTCAGAATAACCAATTATAATTGGTGTCTCAGCTGGAATGCTGAACTGAACCATGCAGTGTACTGACCAGGTGAAATTCTTTTGCATTCTACTAAATTTAAGCACCGCTATTTGTGGAAATAAGCAGACCACAATGCCTCTTGTCCGCGCACCTGTCCAAAAAACCGCCGTGCAGCCATGCCAGCTAGTCCTCTGTCCATGGATGAACTGGTAGAAAGTGCATTCCAGACTAGGATGCTGTTGTTTTCGCTCGTCCCGGCACTGCAATCAGGAAGTAAAACGTACGAATCAGCTTCTTTTAGATTGCGTTGGTCATTCTACCTTAGTTACTACCAATGTACGGATACCTTGAAGACGGGAGGTTAGACAACAGCAATGAGGGATAGCCATCTCATTTTGCGCAGTTGTACTAAAACTGAGGTGTGTGCTTTTGATTGCGCGGATAGAAACGATACGGAGACAGACATCCCGAAATGATATGGAGACAGAGATCCCTGTTTGCGCAAATACGAAATACAGTTATTTAAACAGTGACAGATATTACTACTTTCCCCTGTTTCCTCTTAGAACCAAGTCCTAGATTCGTGCTACAGCTTTCCCACTTTCTTTCCTGTTTGAACCAATGCTTTGAGTTGACTGTATGAACTAGCTTTACTTCTAATAATAGTAGAAGTCTAGGTGGCTTTGGAACAGCGGACGGAAGTACAAAAGGATCCACATGAAGGGGGAAGAGCTGGGGTAGTAGAGCAAGGCAGGTTTCAAAGGAATATATACCTGAGGGTCGTCGGCATGTGGCAAAGACAGTGTCGGGAGGCCGCATCTTGGTCACAATACCGTAGGGAGGAAGAAGGGGTCGGAGGCCCTCCCGAGCCGGCGCTCTCTCGGAGAGAACGACACGGCCGCCGATCGGGACACGCGGGCAGCCGTTGGTCTCCTCCCTCGCCGCCGACGACAGTGTGAACGATGCACCTACACCCCCTGCCCCAGTCGAGGTTGTCCGGCCGGATTTATGACTAGCCATGAGCTGAGAGAGAGTGTGTGGCCACCTATGTCTTGCTTAGATCTGGAGAGCATGAGAGACTGAACGAGAGGAACCCTAGTAAAGCAAGCGCTAAGGCTCCTGCTTTTATATATAGTGGAGTGATTTTGTTGTACCGGCTTCAAAAAAATGCACTCCTACGTGTACCCGTGAGTGGGTGTGAGAGAACTAGTGCGTGCGTGCACCGCTTCTCTTCGTGAGAGTACAATATATACTATGCCCAAAGAACGTTCGCCGCAAGAGTAATAATATAAGTGTGTGACGTGTGAGCTAAAATAAAATGCGCGTGCCGTCTTTTGTTTTTTAGAAGTTCTAAGGGTCGGGTGTGAAGAGAACATATGTGCGTGACGTCTACCTGCAGATAGACGATGGGTGCCACGTGCGAGTCTGCGAGAGGACTCGGGAGAGTTGTGACTCGTGAGGGTGCATGTGCGTGAGAGAGAGGGGGCACGTATCAATGCAATGCATGTGTCCATAAATCATTATCCACAAACGATCGCCACAAGTGTTTTCCTGATGAACGCCGTAAGAACCGTTAGATTGGCATCCGACAGTGTCAGTTTTGCCATGTCATTTAACAGAACAGCCACTCCTCCTACACACAAATCTTCCACGTGAGTGTTAGCAACTGCCGTATGCTCCCTCCGTTCCGAAATGCAGTGCATATAGCTTTATTGAAAATTAGAACCTCACAAACTTTTACCGAGTTTTCGTGTACCAAATTGCACATGTAGAATACCCTGTATATATCATTTCATTCATCTTCGAGAGGTAACTATAAAGATGGGTGAGGAGTCTACAAAGAAAGACCATCGTATCGCCCGCATCAATTTCAACCATCCTTTAGTGTCGAGGAATATCATAGGAACTCTATATGATATGATTTTTATAGGATTTTTTTCCTTTAGAGCCAATTGGTTCATAGGAATAGATTCATATACTCTACATTTCAAAGGAAATAAACATGATATCATTTCTATAGCTTTAGAGCCACTTCGTTCATATGAATGGATTCCTATACTCCCTTAATTTCAATGGAAAATAAACATTAGCGTATATTCAATAGAAAAGTTCCTATGATATGAACCAAATTACATCTCTTTACTAATCCCTCCTCATAGGAATTGAGATACATGTCATCTCTAGATTCAATAGAAAAGTTCCTATGATGTGAACCAAATGACATCTCTTTTCCAATCCCTACTCATAGGAATTGAGATGCTCCATGTCATCTCTTTCCCTACAACTTCCATGTATACATCTTCTATTCCTAAATAGATAGTACAACCCACTAGTAGCATTTTTCCAAAACATGCAACTATGGGACAAGAACTATATAGTGTGCCAATAACTTTGAAAGATGGTCGCTGGATGAAGCTAACCCGACAGTGCAGAGATGGGCAAATCCGAGCACTACTGGCCGTTGGATATCATCAACATTCCACCAGATCTGCCACATGTACAAGTTAGAAGACTCCATGGTTGAACTTAAGCATAATGCACAAACCTCAAAACACAAGCACTTCTCCTTTGTTCTAGAATCTTCTGTATCATAATTGATTATTTTTTCTAAATGAATTGCCATTATTTGTTTTTTACTTTATGATTTACAATGCACAACCCCATGAATCTTAACATTTTTATAAAACTAATTGATTTTGAATGAGATGAACTATAAAACTAAACGAACATCTACATCATGCATATATGACTCAAAGCTTTACATGCTATAGTGTGTATTTATTCATAATTTGGTTTCGAAATATCATGCATTCAATACATGTGTACCTTATTAGTTTTGAGTAGAGTAGCAAATTTCACGCGGCCCCGGGTATATCAAAATGCAGGGCCCATGCATCATTGCCTTTCGGTCGAACCTACGTCCACAATTTTTTGTACGTGCTATATCTCCACTGGTCCCCGAACCCAAAATGTTGCCTTGTTCCCGTAAAACCAAGCGGCCCACACATATTTAAGGCGTCGACTCAAACCCGTTTACTACGACATGGCCCCGCACGCCGTAGTACTCCTACAAACCCTATCGCCGCACTCATCATCGGTTTTCTTCAAGAGGACGAGGGAGAAGCCGATTTGTAGTGGAGACGCTTTCAAAAAAAGGATCTGTAGTGGCGACCCCTACCCTAGGGTGCCCTAGGTAGCTGCCGCACGCATCATTGTTTTCTCTTTTCTTTATGCTCTTGCGCGCTAGAGTGAAATGATGGTTGCTTCGTTCGTCCAGCTTAATGCGGGAAAGGTTGGGCTTTGTGATTTGACCCCTCATCGCTCATTTTCTACTACTGCGGCGCTACGACCGGGGTGCCTCCAATTCCAACCGCTGCTCCGAACTGTAATTTGGTGCATCGCACGTGGAACAAGACGGTGGATGAGCCACATGTCTGCCAAAGGTGTCCTGTTAAGTGTGTCGCCATTTCGTGTGCGGACTAACCCTGCTTGAGTTGCTACGCCAACACGACAGGAGCAGCCTACCACTTGGTTTTGCTCCTTGGTGAATCCCGACTATATTGATCTAAAAAGATACATGCTGAACTACCCTCTCCATCTCGGTTTTTTATTTGTAGGCATCTCGGTTTATAGGGCCTGACGTAGTTCTAGGTCATCCATTTGACTAACTAAATATGAGTTACTATGTCACAAAAAGTATATCATTGGATTCTTATTGGTTGATATGTGAAGAAACAAGAAACGAGGTAGAAGTTAATGCACCGCGCCTTAGTATTTTGGGATTATTTGGTTTTCGTAAGATGACTTACTCACCTAAACGGAGGGAGTAGTTGTATTTAAAAGTCGAGGGCGGGGCTTTTCCTGCACGGTAGGCGGGACAGTTCCGCCTAGTCGGTTCGACAGAGACGCGAGAAGACGAGGGAGTAGGCTGCTGCAAATGTAGGGCTGTGTGATTTGACAGCGAGTTACTGCTGGACAGGTGGTGCCCCGTGATTTGACTTGCCATTATCATTTTAGCTGCGGCGCTATGACCGGTGTGAGTCTCCCAATTCCTGACCACCTCCATACAGGTGCCTCTCCCAATGCTCCACCATGTAGTAGAGGCTGGCTCTTGCATGAAAGCCCACTTCTCCACTTTTTCCTTGCCTCTCTTTCCTCCACATATGCAAAAATGCCATGTAAAGCGCACTATTGTACTTACTTGCTCCTACAGGTGCTTAAGCTTGCCACATAGGAATAAAGCCTGATGTGGCAAGTTAATCAAGAAGAGAGAGACTAGTTTGGTGACCCAAGGAAGAAACGGTGCTAAGCGTGTGTACCTAGGTGAAAAGACAATTTTGAGTCTACAACTAATTAAATGAAGCAAACTTAGCAACACCATTTCATTGGAAGAGGTCACTCCTTGGCAAATGCAATAAATACTAGTACTCCCTGTGTCCCATTATATAAGAACGTTTTTGACACTACACTAGTGTCAAAAACATTCTTATATTATGGGACGGAGGGAGTACGAAGAAAGAGATAGAGAGGAGTAAAAAAAATACACTTATAGCCAACCTTATAGCCAACCTTGTTGTAGTATGAGTGACTAAGTGATGACTATGTATAACATGCCAACATCAGATAGCCTAACGCACCATGTTAAATCTCCAAGGGCGCGACCGCACGAGCGAGGTCGTGGTAGGCGCGACCATGATACAGGCTGCTGGCAGCCCTTGGATCTGAGATCGAACGATCGCATGCTAAGTTGCTAAAAATTTGTAGAATAACCCTCCAGGATAGGATATTCACCCATAGGTCTAGAATCACACCAGCAACCGTTCGATCTCAGATCCAAGGGCTCTCGGAAGCCCGTATCATGGGAGAATGGAAAGCCAGTACCCTGCCGTTCGCACGCTGGCAGTTCGCTCCTACTCGTCCCCGCACGTCCTTTAATACTACGGCGGTTCGCTCCTAGTCGTCCTGTCCATTCACATTACGGCAGTTCCACTAATCCTAACCCTCCTCCCAAATCCATGGCGTCCCAAATCTCCCCGATCGGCGGTGAGTACAAGGTTAGAACCATCACCGGCGATGAGTTCGACGTCATCTACACCCGTACTTCCGCGACGGTGAAAGGATGCCTTTCTCGCTTCAGACGCATGTTCGAAAACTCATATGATGAGTGGGTCGCTGGGCTAGATGTTGAGTACACCACAATCGTGGGACGAGAGAAGGATCTAAAGGACGAAGAGAGGAAGAAGCCCGCCGTGATCCAGGTTTGCGTACATAACGTTTGCTTGGTCTACCACATATGCCATGCCGACGTTGAGTGCCAAGATTTTAAGAACTTCCTCGAGGACAAAACAGTCAAATTCATTACTGTAGACTTTAAGAACGACAAAGAAGTCCTGCGTCGGATAGGCCTCGTTGTAGGCAACCCCTTCGACCTCCAGAAGAATCGGCTGGTGCCCTCTCGTCAGCCCTCAATGCTGACCCTGGCAGGAGCCATGGTTCATCCTTCGTACCATAAACTGGAGAAACCCCATTACGTTTCATCGTCAAGCATGGCAGCGGAATGTACTAGATATAGACCACATCCACTACGCTGCAATGGATGGCTACCTTTGTTTCAATATCTACAAGGGTTGGATGAAGAGCAACAGCCAAGTTGGCGGTTCAAGCAAAGAAGTATCGGCCAAGAGGAAGAGGGACAAGGACAAAGTCGAGGACGTGGACGAGGACTCTGAGTAAGGTGGCAGTGTCGTTGCTCATGGTGGTTCTAAACTTCTAATGCAGTGTCTACTGGATTAGTTGCATAGTTTAATTTCAGGTGTGCTTAGTTTAATTTGAGGGGTGTGTTGTGCTGAGCCCCCAGCAGAACTATGTTATGTTTCTTCTCGTTACTTTAACTCTTTAGTATCTACATACTACTAGTATTTCTTTAATAGAATTTAGCAACCCAATTAAGCGTGTACTAGCTTTTTTAATAGTACTATATGCATAATTTGGCGATGAGCGCTCTCTATATGTACCACCTTTTTTTTAAATTCCAATTTTTTGCTCCATGGCGCAATCCATCGATAGTACTACTGTACAAAAGTATACATTTTTTAAAAGGCTAGCGTACTGTTCATCACATATATATATAGCCAGTTAAATTCTCAACCTAGAACGATGTGCATGCCATGTAGTAAACCGATACGGAAGAAGTATAGTAAAAATGAGGTGATTTTACCGAGCGATCGGCGGGGGAGCATGGCCTGTCATACGGTCCCACGTGTCATGATGTACCAAGGCAATGCGCGTGTCCCTATTGAGGCAGAAGCAATACTAGTACGTGGTTTGAGATGATGTCGAACCGAAGTGTGAAATAATGGTTGCTTCGTCCGTCTGGGAAGGTGCGGCATTGTGATTTGACATCTCATTGCTCGTTACTACTACTGGGCCGGTACGAGTGGGGTGCGTCCCCCCTGCTGTTCTGCACTATTATTTGGTGCTTGACACGTCGACCCGGTTGCTATATGTCCCACATGTCGGCGACAGGAAGTACAAAATTCATGAAACGGGGCGTTGACGGAGGAGTATACTACAGAATTCATGAAAGGGAGAGACTTAGTTTTGGAAAAATCTGTTTTTACGGAGTACGTACTCACTAGGGTTTATAGGGCTCATCTAAAAAACATTCGTTTTTCCGTTTGATAAGTCTCAATTCTACTATACTAGTAGCAGTACCATTACATGTTGGATTTCGAGGTGCGTTAGATCACCCGACGCAAGCAGTGTCAAGAGGAAAAAAACCAATGCATGTACAAGTTCATGGAAATTTAGTGGTCATTCATGCATTCGTTCTAATTAATGCCTCGGTAAACATAACTTCTTGAGAAAAATGAGCGTACTATGCAAACTACGAAATTAATTCGACCACTCACCGTCTACCTTGGTTGGAGAGATTTTGAAATTGAGCCATAAACTGGAAAGGAAGGAGTAGTAACTTTTGTCTCGATTACTATTTGTGGCCTTGTATAGATGCAAAATGTATTTTTTTATAGTGGCCTTGTATAAGTAAATAGAGGGAGTGCTAATCAAAGTACGTAGTAGGGACGAGGAGTAAACAGAGGGAGTAGTAAAATTTTCTCCTCGTGCTGCGAGCCACCGCGCACGTGGGCGAGGGAGCGGGCGTAAAGGCGTACATTAGTAGTAAGCTTCACCTCATCCTACGAGCCACCGTGCCCGTGGGCGCGGCAGACGGCGTACTAAGCAAGCTTCTCCTCGTTCTGCGAGTTGATGGGACACATCAAAAGTACTCCAGTGTATAGAGCCTTGCCTCTGAGGTAGGCCCCACATGGTTTGCCTCTTTTTTTAATTTAACATAACGCGTCAAGTCGCAATTTGTTTGTTCACCCGTGGTAGACGATCCTCCCTCCACCAAGTGGACAACCAGTACATGTGCCAAATTACCACGTGGGCTGCCTTTTTCGTATAAAAATGAGCTCCACTGTGTACCCGCGCGGGTGTGGTTGGGAAAGAGACGGGAGTATGTGCGCCGTGCGTGCACCTCTTCTCTTCGTGGACGTCCCCCACCTACGTGTGTGTGTGAGAGAGAGATACAAACCTAGACATAATGCGCCGTCCATCCCCATGCCTCTGCCCAGTCCGACCACCAGTCACCACCACGGCATCACGCCCAACTCCTCCTCACCTTATCTCTCATATTTCTCCCTCCATTTTTATATACAAGGGGCCACTATCAAAATTACAATTTGCAGATATACAAGGCCACTAACACTAATCGATGCAATATTAATGGTGTTTGCCTCGTGGTACTAGCAAAGAAGGACATTAATTATCCCTTGCATGCATGCGGGAGTTTGTAAAAAATGCATCTTGATGTTTCGTGCAATGCACGGGCATCTTGCTAGTCCATGAAAACAACACATGGCAAAATTCCACGGTGAACGAGGGATTCGAATCTGTTGGGAGGGGCTGTTTGGATCTTGCCCGGGGTAGCCAAAATATTGGCGACCCTTTTGTCCACCGGTGCCTTTGCCACCGATGAACGAGGAATGGCTCAGGGTGATCATGCTGTCATGCATCCTCCAGCGCGCACGTTGGAGACGAGCTCGCACGAGCTGTGTTTTTTTGTCCCACAACGCCGCCCGAGCCGTCCGCAGACCGACCGGCGACCCGCAAAGTACGCCATCCAACCGTAGCCGCACACATTATGACAGCAACTCAACCAACTGGACGAAATTCATGCAAACACGTAGACAAACTGATATTTCATATAAACAACGACGGAAATCATATAAAATACCGCATTTTCACACAAACATGACGGATTTCATTACATTCAAATGAACTACGCGGTGCTAGTTCTGGACAGCACAGGTATATAATACCTGGCCTAAATGGTCGCCCGCCGATCGATTTGTGTTCGTCATGTCCGGCAGCACGATCATCGGACTGTCGGGAGCCCCGGAGGTATATGCTTCAACGCAAAGGACGGCTCGCTTCCCCACTGCCCAACTAATATCATTGGCTGGTGCCGAAGATGATGGTGGCCGGCACCGGTTCGAGTTCATCACCGGCCACGACTTCGCCATGGCCGGCACTGGCTCGAGTTCATCCTAACATTCCCCTCTTCCGTGGAGCCCATGCGGGGTCGACGAAGGTCCTCGCAACAAAAGGATCCGGCAAGACACCTGCTGTGTACGCCGGCGTCGCCTCCGCGGTGGCCTTCATGGGACCCAAGCGGCGGCGGCCTCCCGTGTTCTACTTCTCCTTGATGATGGCGGCGGACGCGGAGGCGCTGGCCACCGACTCGTCACTCTTCGCGCACCCGGCTTCTGTCGCTGCTTGCATGGCGTGTCCGCCGGCATGGGAGTCTCGGCCACAGAAACGGGAGACGCGGTACGAGGCGGCAGCGTGGACGGCAGCAACGACGCCCGTGCGCTGCTCCTCGTCGAGCTGGCCTGGAGCGGTGAGTTGCTGAACTGCGCGCCGGCTTGGGGCGGCAACTGGCTCCATCGGGCAAGGGGAGGGAGGTGGATCAGCGAGCTGCATAGCTCGTATCCGGCGGGCTACCCAGCCGGCTTGGATGCAGAATAACTACTCTTCGTAAGCCATTGTAAAAGTGGACAAAATGGTGGGGGAGATAGGGGAGCGGCGGAGGTGTGCGATTCTTGGCCGTCGTTTGTCCTCGTTTAAATAGGAGATTAAATAGACGGCGGACGGGAGGAGCTCGGCCAGCGTTGCGTTTAACGCCGGCCCGGTCATGAACAGACGGGTTTCTCAGCTTCCACACGGGCGGGTTTCATGGAGGCGTTTGAATGCGGCACGGAGGCGTGTTCAGCCGGGTGTGCCATGAGTGGCGCCCTCGACTCTGACCTAGGACACCGCGTTGTTCTTCCACTGACGTGTGGGCTCTTTGGGTGCATGGCCTGCATGTCAGTGACCCAACACAGGCAGCGCACAGCAGAGGAACCTTTGGTGGGCCAGGGCGGTCAGAAGCGGGTGTCGGTGTCAAAACCGGCGATCTCGGGTAGGGGGTCCCGATCTGTGCGTCAAGGCTGATGGTAACAGGAAGCAAGGGACACAGATGTTTACCCAGGTTCGGGCCCTCTCGATGGAGGTAAAACCCTACTTCCTGCTTGATTAATATTGATGATATGGGTAGTACAAGAGTAGATCTACCACGAGATCGTAGAGGCCAAACCCTAAGAGCTAGCCTATGATGGTATGATTGTAATTGTGATCGGCCCTTCTAAGGACCAACCTCTCCAGTTTATATACACTGGAGAGGGCTAGGGTTTACATGGAGTCGATTACAAGGAAGGAAACATAATATCCGGATCGCCAAGCTTGCCTTCCACGCCAAGGAGAGTCCCATCCGGACACGGGCCGAAGTCTTAGTCTTGTATCTTCAGGCTTCAATAGTCAGGACGTTGTACACAGTCCGGCAGTCTGGATACCCCCTAATCCAGGACTCCCTTAGTAGCCCCTGAACCAGGCTTCAATGACAATGAGTCTGGTGCGCAGTATTGTCTTCGACATTGCAAGGCGGGTTCCTTCTCCGAATACTCCAAAGTGGTTATCGAACACTTGAATCGTGTCCGGATCCACAAAATGATCTTTACACACTGCTGTAGAGAGAATGATATTTCACAAATACAATCTGCTGACAACTTTTTCTGATGACATGACACGTTATTACGGTCGGATCATTACTCGAACCGTTTTCCCACAACCAGCTACAGCGCATATTACGAGGCGGTTTCTGTGACACGTCTTGTGAAAGTAGAGATTGTGTCCCCTTATCGCGGGATTCTCATCAATACGGGTATGGGTAATCCCACCGCGCCATCAATCGTGGCGCTTGGGAAGCAAGCGATTCTCAACGGGCAAGTAGGGAGGCGCACCGCTTTCGTCGCCTCTATAAAGGGATAAGATTTCCTCATTTTTACCCACGCCTTCCTTCTTCCTTGCCCACTCTTGCCCCCTCGAGCTCCAGCGCCCAAGCCCAAGTATTCTCCACACAGCTCAGAACAGGAGGCAAGTGGGTGGCTTCCGCCGTCAAGGAGAAGCATGTTGGAAATCTTCGAGCGGACGGATACTTGGCCGCACACATTGCGCACCGGCTACAGGACGCTGGGCAGGTCATCCCGACCCCAGGACCCCATGAGAGGGCCGTGTTCGTCGCCCACTTCGTCCGTGGATTGGGGTTCCCACTTCACCCCTTCGTCCGCGGGCTCATGTTCTACTACGGGCTAGATTTTCATGACCTAGCCCCGAATTTCGTCCTCAACATCTCGGCATTCATCGTCGTATGCGAGGCCTTCCTCCGCATCCGGCCACACTTCGGCCTATGGCTGCAAACCTTCTGCGTGAAGCCGAAGGTTGTAAGCGGCCAACAACCGGAGTGCGGAGGGTCCATGGTGGGCAGAATGCCCAATGTCACATGGCTCGACGGTTCCTTTGCGGAGACCACAAAAGGGTGGCAATCGGGGTGGTTTTACATCACCGAGCCGCGCAACACCAACTGGGCGGCGGCCCCCGAGTTCTGATCCGGAGCCCCCATGCGGCTAACTTCCTGGGAAAAGAAAGGCATGTCCTGGGGCGACTCTACAGAGCTGACCGGACTCCAGACATGTATCAAAAGCATGAAGGACAAGAACATCAAGCTTGTCAATGTGATCCAGGTCATGCTCGTTCACCGGATCCTGCCCCGCCAAAGGAGGGCAGTCAATCTATGGGAGTTCGTCCCGGCCGAACACCAGACGCTCCGGAAGCTCTATGACATGACGCACAAAGGCGCATGGACAGTGTTGTTCAAGGCCTCCGAAGTACCTCCTCCCACATCCGAGGACCGCGGGCTTCACGCCGCGCGGGCTCCTGGTCAGGTGAGTTCTCAAACGACCACCGGATTCGGTTCTTCCCAGTATATTCTCGGGAGAATTTTAAGTAGTTATGCACATTTGTTCAGGATTATGTGGAGACAGCGAAGCAGGTTTACTGCCCGGCTCCGCTGCTAGAAGGCCCGGCCGATGCTCTCCTGACGAATATACTGGTCCCGGCACCGTATAAGCTGCCGGAGAAGAAGGCCGAAAAGAAGGCCCCGGGGACCCGAAAGGGTCTCCATCGTAAGGTTGTGCCAGACGCCTCGTCCGAAGACGACGAAGCGCACTCCTCCCATGAAGGGGAGGAGGAAGAAGGCGCCCCATCCGGAGAGGATGAGGGGCCCGGGGGAGCGGACCAAGGGGCCGGAAAAGGCCCTCGGCGTAAGGCCACTATACCCTTGTCGTCTGATGATGACGAGACAGATTCTTCCCGCGGAGGCGGGAGGAACCAAGAAGAAACTCTACCTCCCCGTGCTGGGGAGGAGAGAAAGAGAAAAGCCGCCCCGGAGTGGGAGGTTGGGGCGTCCAAGAAGGGAAAGGTATCCCTTCTGGACTATTCCGCCACGGCCGCTCACAACGAGGAGGGGTCGCTGCCCAGGGGGAAGCCCCCAGTGCGATCGTAAGTGTCCGCATTCTATCATGGTTTCACTTCATAGTTTTTGTATTTATAACGCCGAACATATATGCAGTCCGGTCAGGGCTCACCCCGAGGTATCTTCCTCCGGGTCCCTGAGCGATTCAGCGATAAATTCGCTTCCGACGGCCACTACCCCTCAACCCGCGGATGACACAGAGGTGTTGTCCCGAAGGCTCCCAGAGCGGGGCGAGGCAACCCTGGAGACGCCCCAAGCCGGGATTCCAGATGTCGGACACGCGGGGTTCAAGATCCCCGCGGATCGTGTCGATGAGAGCCATGGCCAGCCGGGCTCTCAGTCGAACACAATTCCGGAACCTTAGATGGTTCCGGACTCAGGCGGGCGACCCCTTGTTAGGGAGGGCGAGCCGTCTGCGTCGAGGACTTCTGTTGCGCATGAGGCGCCGGACTGTCTGCTGGAAACGCTTCGCGGCGCTTCCATGGATGAAGAGCACCGTACTCTCATGAGTACGGTGATTCGGAAGGTTTCGTCCGCCAAAAGCGGACTAACCGAAGCATGCACCAGCCTCCTAACAGGCTTTGAGGTAAGTAATAAATATGTGCAAAATTACCACCCGATAGGTAGTAGCCCCTGATACTCTGTTTGGTGTTCGGAAAGAAAAGCCAAACGGAGGGTCAATTATGATCCGCAGGAGTCTAATAGCAAGAATTGTTGTGAATAAGCAGGCTGTGCTGCTTGCTGCTGCTGCCCGTACTGTCGAGGTTGCCGAACTGAAACGGGACCTGGAGCAGGCGCAGGGAGAGCTCGAGCTCACGAAGAGGCAGCTCAAAGAAAACAAGGGTAAGTGATTCCTGGTCTTATGCATTTATGGATAGGCAAAATTGGTGAGTCTAACACCTACGTGTCGTGACTGTGTAACAGGGGCCACTGCCTAAGTGGCGTCCCTGAAGAAGGCGTTGTCCGAGGCCGAAGACAAGGCGGCCTCGGGATGTAAGGAGCACGAAAAGCAAAGTGCCAGAGTGGGCGAGGTACAACAAGAGCTCCGGGACCTCGGCAAGAAGTGCGAGTCCGTGGAGCATGATCTGAAGGCGAAAGAGGCCGAGCTTACGAAGGCCCTTGTGAATTTGAAAGACGCCAAGGCCGAAGCCAAGAAAGCACAGCAGGAGATCCAGGAGGCCAAGAAGATAGCAGCGGGTAAGAAGTTCTTTATGCAAAGCAAACATGTGGAGGAGGCGTTTCTTTTACTTACTCAAATTCGGAGCTCTCCAGGGGCATTCGCAGATCTGCCACGCAACGTATCAGATGATGCGGAGTTCTACCGTACCCAGGAGGGGAACTCAATGGAGAAGCTGTTTTGGTCCCAGTATGCTGGGGCCGAACACCTGATGCCTCTGAGTGACCAACTGAAGCAGTTGGTCGAACTCCACAGGGCGGCCGAACTGGCTATGAAAGGTTTCATAGTCTGGATGTGGCCTGGTGAGCTCATGCCCAGTAGCTACTTTGGCCTGATCAAGCGGATGGTCGATGCCTGCCCGCGGCTGGAGGTGATCAAGCGATCCGTTTGTATTGAGGGTGCCCGCCGGGCCTTTGCCCGCGTCAAGGTGCATTGGGGCAAGCTGGATGCGGAGAAGCTGGTCAAGGACGGGCCACCGGAGGGCAAGGCACATCGCCATCCTGAGATGTACTATGATGGTGTTATGAAGGGTGCTCGTCTCGTGGCTGATGAATGTGCCAAGGACACCATTTTTGAATGAATTCACTTCTGTCATGTTTGTATTTTGAATACGAAGTTACTTGCGCTATGTAGCGCTTTTGTTATTTAAAATATTACCTTCTGTGCGGCTGTTTATAAAATTCTGAAAGTAGGCCAGTCGTTGGCTTCTGCCCCCACGTAACTAGTACTGGGGTGTTCGTGGAAAACCCGGACACTCTTTATCCAAATGTTTGGTCCCTTAAGGAGGTGTCCGGCACAGCGAACAAGGCAATTGGACTATGCGGCTTTATAACCTTCACTTAGCCATAGAAGTCTACAATTCTAAATTTTGGTGAAGCCCCTAGAATCTGGAAGGCCGAATTGGGGCGCTATATACGCCTAGATCGGACAAAGCCGATTTATCGCCTAAAGCGGAAAATCTTTAAGGATTTTAAGACCTCTCGAACAGCGACCAGCTCTCGCCACATCATGCCGGTCAGTTTTTGGCTTTCTCTACTGAGGCGCTCGTCCGGCAGAACTGGGACACAATCGCAGTAGTTGTCCCTGCGCTACCTTAGCCGATATAATGGAATGTAAGGCACCAAAACAAGGAAGCCGGGCTATCCCAACTGTAGACCCAAGACATGATTCGGAGCTGATGCATATAGTGTTATAAGTTCGGGGTGCCGCAGTGTTGAAAGTGTTCGGACATTACTTGCCATCTTACGGGGTGCCATGAGAAGCCCCTGGCAAACTGACCGTACCAAAGTGTACGAATTCAATATCAAATAAACATTTATAAGAGAGAAAATGCTCGAATAAGAATAATAAGCTGACGCTATATATGATCTCCCATTGACGAATAATACGTTTAAGCGTATGTTTACAATGGATGCATTAAGCGGAGATAAATAGGACTATTTGACATGTCCTATCCAGGGGCAGGCTGTGTACGGATAGATAAAGCAGGTATAATGATCGTAAATAGATTCCACCTGGGTATTTCCTTCTGCGCACAACGTCAGCTGCCTCCTTGGATGTCTCTCCCATGTAAGTCCGGCAAAACGGCTCTTGTGAGGATGCTGCACTAAAGCGATGTCCTGAAAGGTAAGAAGGAAAGATTATGAGGGTATTTGGCGGTTACCCGCACTATTGACTGGGTCGTTTATGCGCCTCCGTCCATGCCCATGGTATCTTGAGTGCGTAATTGTGTACGCGTGGCACGAATGCTACTTTGATGGGGCTTGAGCGGAGGCCGGACTGCTAATCACGCTCTTGGCCTTCCTGATGATCCTGTTGCGGGGTGCTCCGGACTCGCTTGACAGTGCTCGAAGTTGTCGTCGGATTGGTTTGTCGGAGTAGGCCGCATTGTACTTCTGCCGCGAGGGCTGCCGTATGCTCTTCTTTTCGAAGGGAGCGGTCCATATTTCCATTGATAGTGATGACCCCGCACGGTCCTGGCATCTTGAGCTTGAGGTATGCGTAATGTGGTACCGCATTGAATCTAGCGAATGTGGTTCGTCCGAGCAGTGCGTGGTAACCACTACGGAAAGGGACGATGTCGAAGATTAACTCTTTGCTCCGGAAGTTATCCGGGGATCCGAAGACCACTTCCAGTGTTATAGAGCCCGTACAGCGGGCCTCTACTCCAGGAATTACACCTTTGAAGGTGGTTTTGGTGGGCTTGATCCTTGAAGGGTCAATTCCCATCTTGCGCACTGTGTCCTGATAAAGCAGGTTCAGGCTGCTGCCGCCGTCCATAAGGACACGCGTGAGGTGGAATCCATCTATGATTGGGTCTAAGACCAATGCGGCTGAGCCACCGTGATGGATGCTAGTAGGGTGATCCCTACAGTCAAAGGTGATCGGACAAGCTGACCATGGGTTAAACTTGGGGGCGACTGGCTCCATCGCATAGACGTCCCGTAGTGCCCGCTTCCGTTCCCGCTTGGGGATGTGGGTGGTGTAGAACATGTTGACCATTTTCACCTGGGGGGGGGATATCTTTTGTCCCCCCGTATTCGGACGCCGGGGCTCTTCGTCATCGTCGCTGTGCAGCCCCTTGTCCTTGTTTTCGGTATTTATCTTACCGGCCTGTTTGAATACCCAGCAGTCTCTATTGGTGTGGTTGGCGGGCTTGTCCGAGGTGCCATGAATTTGGCATGAGCGCTCCAATACGCGGTCCAGGATGGACGGTCCCTGATTATTTCTTTTGAACGGCTTTTTCCGCTGACCGGACTTAGATCCACTGAATCCGGCGTTGACCGCCGTGTCTTCAGTGCTATCTCCGTTGTTCCATCTCTTATGTCTGTTACGCCGTGGCTTGCCGTTAGCATTGCGTCCATCCAAAGTGCCGGAATGTGGCGTGGTGCCACTGCGAGCCAACCAGGTATCCTCACCCGCACAAAAGCGGGTCATTAGGGTCGTGAGAGCTGCCATGGACTTGGGTTTTTCCTGGCCGAGGTGTCGAGCGAGCCACTCGTCGCGGATATTATGCGTAAAAGCCGCCAGGGCTTCGGCATCCGGACAGTCGACTATTTGGTTCTTTTTAGTAAGGAACGGAGTCCAGAATTTCCTGGCTGACTCTCCGGGCTGTTGAGTAATGTGGCTCAGGTCATGGGCATCTGGTGGTCGCACATATGTGCCCTGGAAGTTATCGAGGAATGCGTCTTCCAGGTTTTCCCAACTGCCAATAGAGTTTGCTGGCAGGATGTTTAACCAGTGCCGGGCAGGTCCTTTGAGCTTAAGGGGATGATATTTGATGGCGTGTAGATCATCTCCGCGGGCCATGTGAATGTGGAGAAGGAAATCTTTGATCCATACTGCGGGGTCTGTTGTGCCATCATACGATTCGATGCTTACGGGTTTGAACCCTTCTGGGATTTCGTGATCCATCACTTCGTCAGTGAAGAAGAGGGGGTGTGTGGTGCCTCTGTGCCGGGCTATGTGGCTACGCAGCTTGGATTGGTCTGGGTTGCTGTGTTCAGCCCGACCGGACTTGTTGATGATGTGTCCGGCGCGACGATCATCGTCGCGTGCTGGGGCGCGCCCCAGCGATCCATAGATCGATCTTGGCTGTCCTGCTTTGTTTTCCAGAATATCTTGCAGGTCTTGCCTGTTGCCCCGGGCCATAGTGTATCGGCGTGGGGGTGCGGGTTGGTATTCGGGCTGACATGCCGTTTTATCCCGACCACGGGGTGGCCGGTCAGCCGTTTGGCGCTCGAGTCCATATTCCTCGGCTGCCAGGACTTCAGTCCATCTATCTGTGAGCAGGTCTTGATCAGCTTGGAGTTGCTGCTGCTTCTTCTTCAGGCTCCTTGCAGTGGCCATAAGCCTACGCTTGAAGCGTCCCTGCTCCACGGGATCCTCAGGTACGCCAAATTCGTCGTCGCCGAGGCTAATCTCGTCTTCGGAAGGGGGCATGTAGTTGTCCTCCTCCGGGTATCTGTCAGTCACCTGTTCTTCTGGGCTGACCTGCTCATCTTCCTGTTTGGCCTGCTCGAAGGCGGGCTGGTTAGGGTCATTTTTTTCTTCGGCGCCATCCGGATTACTTTCGTCTCTGGGGCCGGTATTGCTGTGGCGGGGCTTGGAGCGGCGCTGACGACGCCCATGTTTTGCTTTTCTTCCCGAGGGGTTATCCTCCGTTGCCTCGTCGCCATTAGTTTCCTTCG
>NC_041389.1:255853625-255855585 GCF_002162155.2 Triticum dicoccoides
ATCATATGAGGAGGTGGTCGTCCACCGCCCTGTGAGCGGTGGCTCCTGTGATTCTCCTGCATCATCGTCCATACCGTCGATGTCTTCGGAATCAAAGTCAAGCACGTCGGTTAAATCATCGATCGTGGCAATGAAGTGGGTGGTGGGTGGGCAACGAATTCTGTCGTCGTCCGCTTCCCACTCAAGCCGGACATAGTTCGGCCCAGAGTCTCCTGACAAAGAGAGGGACTTTAATAAGTTCAGCATGTCGCCAAAGGGCGAGTGCTGAAAGACGTCCGCCGCAGTGAACTCCATTACCGGAGCCCAACCAGGCTCGACATGCCAAGGAATGCACGGACTGGAACCTACATCCAGATATGAATCCGGGGGTCCAGAGTCACAGGCTTCTTCAAGGGCGAGGCCTGTGTTCGGCTCCACCGCTGATGAGGGTAAGGCCTGCGGGGCGGGGTCCATCCCTCCATCCTTAGGCAACGCAGCCTGCTCCGGATTTGAGTCCGGGGCTGCTGCAAGGGCGGTATCTCGAGTGTTGTCCGACAGCAGGTCCAGGCCATGCTTGTCGTGACTGTCCGGCGCTCTCGGCGCGGGCCCGAACCCGTCGAAGATCAAGTCTCCGCGGATATCCGCCGTGTAGTTCAGGTTTCCGAACCTGATTTGATGGCCAGGGGCATAGCTATCGATCTGCTCTAGGTGGCCAAGCGAAATGGCCCATAGTGCGAAGCCGCCGAACACGAAGATCTGTCCGGGGAGGAAAGTCTCGCCCTGGACAGCGTCGTTGATGACGATTGAAGAAGCCATCGAACCTGACAGCGACGACACAGAGGAACTCTCAATGAAAGCACCAATGTTGGTGTCAAAACCGGTGGATCTCGGGTATGGGGTCCCGATCTATGCGTCAAGGCTGATGGTAACAGGAAGCAAGGGACACAGATGTTTACCCAGGTTCGGTCCCTCTCGATGGAGGTAGAACCCTACTTCCTGCTTGATTAATATTGATGATATGGGTAGTACAAGAGTAGATCTACCACGAGATTGTAGAGGCCAAACCCTAAGAGCTAGCCTATGATGGTATGATTGTAATTGTGATCGGCCTTATAAAGACCAACCTCTCCAGTTTATATAGACACCGGAGAGGGCTAGGGTTTACATGGAGTCGGTTACAAGGAAGGAAACATAATATCCGGATCGCCAATCTTGCCTTCCACGCCAAGGAGAGTCCCATCCGGACACGGGCCGAAGTCTTGAGTCTTGTATCTTCACGCTTCAATAGTCCGGACGTTGTACACAGTCCGGCTGTCCGGATAGACCCTAATCCAGGACTCCCTCAGCGGGCATTTCATAAACCGATGATTGTTCATTGAGTGTGACGTCATCTTTTTCATGTAGTTAAGCCTACTATGTTGATAGCCCGTTCGATACGTTGTGATTCATAAAGACCGATGCAAACATCAATATTCTACTTATCACAGATAAGATTGATTAATACCCGTAACAATCCATGTCCTTAATAAAGGGTGCATGCACATATAGGTTGAGCGTGTGTCTTGCGTCGTGTGTTGTGTGCATGCAGGCGTGCGAGTGTTGCGTGCGTGCAAGGGTGCGTTTCAGTGTTGCATGCATGGGTGCGTACGTGCGTGTGTTCGTGAGTGCATGTGTACGTGTCAGTGTTGCACGCCAGCATGCGTGCGTGTGTATGTTATGTGTACGTGTCAGTGTTGCACACCTACATGTGTGCGTGTCTTGCGTGCGTGCATGTGTACGTGCGGGGTGAGGCTACACGTCAGTCGATTGACTTTTTCATCTCTGGTCATTAGATTTTTCCAGCCGTTGGATACGAAATCAAGGGCCTCCAGTTTATCATCAAACTCCACCCCCCCTGAGCCGCCAGCCACCACCGGCCGAACCGCCCGCCCCCGCCGCCCGCGGCCGGCCCGCCCTCCCGAAAACCACTCCCCACCGCTGG
>NC_041389.1:255855915-256015611 GCF_002162155.2 Triticum dicoccoides
CAATGAATGCCCCCCAACCGCCGGTGACTGCCAACCAGAGGTCTCACGACTTCGAATACCCACCGCCCACTAGTTTATTACCATTTCTGTCCTTCATATAGGCGCTGACGGGTGGGCCCTATGGTAATGTGCGTTGCTGAATGTGGACCGTTTGACTGGTCAATTGATCATGTTATCAACAAATTACGAAGCTGTATGGCGGGCTAGTGACTGTATGATCACCCTAAAATGTACTCCTATTTTATTAACACAGTACAGACTCAAACTACCATTTCTTTCTTTCATATACGGGCTGACAGGTGGGCCCCATGATTACGCGCCCCGATGGTGCAACACTAGTTGTGCCGTTTGACTGGTCAATTGATTGTGTCATCAACAAAATACGGAGTTGTACGGGTGAGCAAGTGACAGTATAATCATGACATGTATTTGTTTAACACGGTACAGACGCAAGGGCTCATATATACACACAAGCACTCACCGCTATAAGCGCACACACGCGAACCCTACCCCTATGAGCACCTTTGAGAGAGTGGGCCAGCATATATGATCTTGAGATTTTACGAAGTCACCATAGGTGCCTCATAGTCGAGTGGAACGTCTCCTCCCACTGAACATACATCGCCGGAAAATACTGAAATTAACACAAGATAAATGCGAGCACCGGGACTTTAACCTTGGTGGGCTCGAGAAACCACTGTCCTCTAACCATCCAACCACATGTTGGTTAGCACGACAAAATGTATGTGGTGACCGTGATGAGCTTATTCTGAAGTCCAGTGACCATATTGTGCTTTCGCTTCAAATACAATGACCGTAAGTGTCGTCAACAAAATACGAAGCACGCATCAAATGCAAAGTCCGTCAGTGTCATCAACAAAATATGGAGACGTATCGTGAGCTAGATACCGTTGTACTATTGTATATGCTTATTTTCTTAGTGGCCAATTGCGTGTGTGGTGTGGTGGGCACATCATTTCTAGTTGTGGTGGGTCAACATGAAGACTCATGGGTCGGTTCCATCCTGCGCCACATATAGGTTGGACCGAGACGTATTATACGGAGACCCATGTGGAGGACTCGGCGTACAACACAAAGCTACCAGAGTTGCGGAGGACTCTATCCCCACTGGTGATAAGCCGACTATATATGATTTGTAACCCTAGGCCCTTAGTATGTTATACAAGCTTGGGGGCTAGTTCGTCGATAGTATACACACACGCACAATGCCTGGTATTCACGTGTACTTTCTACACACCCCTATCACTAATATACAGTACCAGAAGTAGGCTCTTTCTTCAACTGCAAGGGTCCGATCCGAACTAGGGTAAAACTTTGTCTCGTATTACCATCCAGCCTAACAGCCAGGGATATCCTATCGAATGATATGATGAAATCATATCTGCCAACTACTATTAGAGAGGTGTGTCGGGGTGGGCAATGTGTGCGAGAGAGGCCTAAAGATAATGTGCGTGCGGGAGACACGTAGGCACATATATGTGCGTATAGAGGGCTAGTAGAGACCATGCATGTGTATATATGCATGTGAGAGAAATAGTGTTTTCCAACTGAGATTAGTGAAAAGAGTGGTACATAGTAATCAGAAAGAGAGAGAGAGAAACAGAGAGAGCATGTGCGTGAGACACCCCGACACCCTGAGAGAGATTGTGAGCATGTGTGAAAGAGAAATGCCGATGCATATAAAGTGTGTGCACTTATGCGTTAGATAGAGAGATATATAACGCGTTTGTGAGAACGGGGCGAGGCATAGTGCATCTACGTGTAAAAGGTGGTTCTACGCATTAAACTAAAATATAAATGGCATTATTATTTTTGGATGAGATCATGAATTTTGCAAAATTGCGTATGGACGAAAATCGGTCTATCAGACACCCATACTCTATTGAATTCTAGCATGTGCATGTGTTTATTTCATATTATCGATCCATAGAGTGAGAGCGGTTTGAAATACAGGCAATGGATGCTTTTGCAATTCATATATAAACATTAATTAGTGCACTCCATGTTGTTAGTGTGAAGCACTTTATACATTTGTCACTTGCATGGATACATTCCAAATTCCTAGCTACGAAATAAAATACATGTCGAATTCAACATAAAGGGGGTTTCGAAGATTCGAATTCATAGGAAGTGCATTCATCTATTTGAACCTGAGATGATGGCATTTGTAAATCAGATGTAAAAGGGGGCATCAATCTTTGTTGTGAGTTCGAACATGCTATATATATTCATACGCATATCTAACTTTTTTTTGCAACCAAGGAGATTATATCTGGAACCATGCATGAACTAAGGTAAGTTGCATATTTTTTAATATATACTTGTGTACAATGTATATTAAAATGTACCCCCTCCATTCCAAAATAATCGTAGCTTTAGGATTTTCAAGAGTAAAGATTTGTGAAGTTTGACAAATCCTGAAAGTTCAATTCAAGAGAACCGAAAACGTTAATGCTTCTGCTCCCAAATATTGAACGAAGTGCCAAATAGGCCTCTGGTCACCCGAAACCGCACGAGACTAATGTTTTGGTGGTAGGAAATTACTGTCCTGACTCTAGCCCGTGTAGCCTATCGGCCCGATGTCCAAAGGTCTAAACAGGGGTAGGTTTGTAACTTCACCAAGACGCCAGTCTCAACCGCCTCCGAGAAGCATTCATACGCCGTGGGTGCCTAAACACCCATGCGCTCAGCCGAAATCTATCCCGCCCACATTTGGGACACCTGACATGACTATCCTACCCCCAACCCGCAATATGTCCGAAATTTTAGATGGGGGCAAAGTTTGTAACTTTCCCCAAATTTCAAACAAGCGCGTCTCAAACCGAAACATTGTTCCGCCTTAGTTCCCTGCCTCCCTCCGTTTCCCCATTCATACTCCGTGGGCGCGAAAACGCCCTCTCCACCAGCCGCGAAACCCCAGCCTCCTCCGTCCTCCACCCCATAGCGGCCAATCCACCGCTGCCCTCCTCCATCACGCCGGAGCCGGTACCCCGACGTCGTCGTCCAATGCAACTGCAACCGCAACGCCCTCAAGGACTTAGCAGCTAAAGCCGAGGCAGAGCTGCCTCCACGAAGCCGACGCCGACGTGTGCCGTACCAGAACCACTCCGACCACGCCATCCTGCACCTCACTGCTGCGGCTCCACTGTCGTAGCCGTCCACCGCACCGGAGCTGTTCCCGCCACGCCGTCATTCGCCGCCTCGGATCTGCTTCCCCGCCGCCGACAGACGGCCACCACACCACACTCAACAACTTGGCCATGCGTTTGTCCAAGGCTGCACCGTCCTCCACAACTTCTGGTTTCCAGCGAACAACAAGATCGTCAGAAAAACAGAAGGAGGACATAGCACTGCCAGCAGAAAGAGGTATTCCTCTTCCCTTATTCGTGCAAATCTTACATCTCCGCTCACACCGTATTCATCCCATGAAAGAAACTAGTTGAGCGCTTCTTACTGCATCTTCTTCGTGATACTAAATGCACAAGGTTTCCTCCCTTTTACTATTTCACCTTTGCTAGAGGTCAGTAGCCTGCCTGGATTTCAGTTTAGGGTCAGTCGAACCGCAATTAAAAGAAGCAGCACCCGCTTAGGCGCGCGGAGCACCTAGTCCGCGTGTTCCCCGGGGAAGCGGCACATCGGTGTCTATCATAGGGGTGTGGGGTGCAGGAGCTGCTTGCGCCCGATCTGGAGGTCGGCGGGGCTTGAATGGATGGCCGGGGGGCGGTGCCAAGCACGGCGGTGCGGTGAGGTCGAGGGGAGGGTGCAAGCAGGGGAGGAATACTGGGCCGGTGGTCGCTGGCGTTTCGAGGAAGATCGTCAACACTGACTGGCTGGAGGTAGATGAAGGCTATCTGCCCGTTCTTTGTACATCGGACGGTGCAGAAAAAATGGACTGACCTATTTTCATAGAATCCTGTAGTAATTGAGTGTGCCATGCATGTTGTAGAGCTATCATATGTCTCCCGTCATTTATTTCTCACCGACCTGCTATCTGCTACCTTTACACTGTACTAATTGTGCACACACTTCACCCATACTCACACTATTGTTTTTCTATGCATGGGTATTTCAGACTCTGACGCAGTGTTGATGAATGCAGAAAAGAAAAGACAGAAGTCACTCCAGTGTAATTCGAAGATAAGCACTAAGCGTTTCAGCGCTCTAATGGGTGCAGTGTCAGCAGTTGGAGACAGTAAATGTAGCTCTGCAGTTGATGATCTCAATTGCCACACACAACCATCCCAGGTGCTTGCTTTAACTTCGCGCTGTCAAATGTGGTTGCATGTTGCATATGGTGTCTAGCTTGTATTGCTTCCAATTTGGTGAAATTGCATCTGCTTACTTTACACATTATACCTTTGATAATGACATGCCTTCCTGTTTTTGATACATACTACATATGTCTATTAACCATGTCCGTACATCAAACTAATGCTCTTTTGTATCCCTCGTCAATCACTTATGATGAGACAGTCACCCGGGTGGGTTACTGTGAGATGCCCTACTCGTTTAAAGAGTGTAGTGTCATCCTCCCCACATGATTCTCAAGAAACAGCAAGGCTAAATGAAGATAGTCAACGTAGCTCTCTAGTTGATCACCGCAATTCCCCTACACCACCATCGCAGGTTCTTGCTCTTACTTGGCAGTGTGATATGTGGTTGCATGTTGCATATAGTGTCTACCTTGTAATGCTTCTAATTAGGGTAAATTGCATCTGCTTAGTTAACACATTAGACCTGTGAATATGACATGCCTTCCTGTTTTTGGTACATACTACGTCTTTCTATTAACCATGTTCTTACATCAAACTACTTTTCTTGTGTATCCCTCATCAACGCTCCTAATTTATTAAATTGCATCTCCTTAGTTTACACATTATACATGTGAATATGACACGCCTTCCTGTTTTTGGTACATACTACATCTGCCTATCACACCATGTTCTTACATCAAACTACTATTCTTGTGTATCCTGCGTCTATTGCTTATGATGAGACAGTCACGTGCGTGGGTTAATATGAGACGCAATACTCTTATAAAGAATTCAATTTCATCCTCTCACATGATTCTCAAGAAACAGCAAGCCTAAATGAAGATATTGAACGTTGCTCTGTACTTGAAGACAGCACTTCCCCTACACCACCATCACAGGTGGTTGCTCCAACTTCGTAGTGTGATATGTGGTTGCATGTTGCATACGGTTTCTAGCTTGTAATGCTTCTAATTAGGGTAAATTGCATCTGCTTAGTTTACACACTATACCTGTGAATATGACATGCCTTCCTATTTTTGGTACACACTACATCTATGTGTTAACCTTGTTCTTACATGAAACTACCTCTCTTCTGTATCCTGCATCGATCACTTATGATGAGTCACCTTTATTCGTTGCATATTGCATATTATTTCTAGCCTGTTGCCATGTATTGCTTCTAATTTGGTCAAATACATTTGTTAGGGCACCCTTTTAATTTGGCAGAGTGATATTGGTTTCATCTTTCATATGGTTTCAAGCTTGCATTGATTCTTACAAGTTCAAGCACCTTGTGCTTAGTTTACACTTTATACATCATACATGTCAATATGTCACACCGTCCTGTTTTTCATACATATTTCATCCTGCTATCATGTGGCTGCCTTTACATGAAAGTAGTGTTCGACAGTATCATGCATCAATAAGTTCTGAAGAGCAAATTTTATTCCTTTGTCTTGTGGGTTTGACTTGACAAGGCAAAATCAAGAAAGAGGAAGGAAAAGAGTAAGGAAGGCGATGGTGGTGGTCCTCTGCAGAAATGTAAACGGAGCATCTATACCGATTCTCCTTGTACTGATAGTGCATTACAAGGTCCAAGTTTCCGCTCCCCTACTCCATCATCCAAGGTGCTTGATCTAACTTGGCAGTGTGATATCTGGTTGCATGTTCCATATGGTGTCTAGCTCGTATTGCTCCTAATTAGTGTAAACTGCATCTGCTTAGCTTACAAATGATACATGTGAATATGACACGCTTTCCTGTTTTTGGTACATACTATATCTGTCTATCACACCATGTTCTTACATGAAACTACTCTTCTTGTGTATCCTGCATCAGTCACTTATGATGGGACACCTTTAAGTTGGCAGTGTGATATTGGTGTGCGTCTTGAATGTCATTTCTAGCATGTATTGCTTCTAGTTTGATGAACGCCACCTATGACGAGACAGTTTTAACTTGGCAGAGTGATATTGATTGCACCTTCCATATGGTGTCTTGCAGTGTTTCTAATTTGTTGAAGTGCCTTCTGCTTAGTTACCACATCATAGGTGTGAATATGTCAAGTCGTCCATTTTTTCGTACATATTCCATCCTCGCATCATGACTTTGCCTTTCATCAGAGTAGTGTTCATCAGTATCATGCATGAATGAGTTCTGAAGAGCGAATGATATTCCTTTTTCTTGTCGGTATGACCTCACAATGCAAAATCAATAAAGCTGAAGGAAATTGGTAAGGCATTGGATGATGGTGGTCCTTCCGAGCAACTGAAACGGAGGTTCTCTATAGATTCTACTCCGCCATCCTCCCAACAAGATTCGCAAGACAACGCAAGGCTAGACAGTCAACGTAGTTGTGTAGATGATGAGCACATCTCCCCTACTCCACCATCACAGGTGCTTGCTCTAACTTGGCACTATTATATGTGGTTGCATGTTGCGTATGATGTCTAGCTTGTATTGCTTCTAACTTTGTTGAATTGCATCTGCTTACTTTACACATAATGCCTGTGAATATGACATGCGTTCCTGTTTCTACATCAGACTACTATTCTAGCATATCCCGCATTAGTCACTTATGATAAGGCACCTTTAAGTCACCACTGTGATCTTGGTTGTGTCTTGCATATTATTTCTAGCATATACTGCTTCTAATTTGTTGAAACGCCATACAGTTTGAACTTGGCAGAGTGATATTGGTTGCATCTTTCATATGGTGTCTAGCTTGCAGTGCTTCTAATTTGTTGAAATGCCTTCTGCTTAGTTACCACATCATAGGTGTGAATATGTCACACCATCCTGTTTTTAATACATATTCCATCCTCGCATCATGTGTTTGCCTTTCATCCGAGTAGTGTTCGTCAGTATCATGCATGAATGAGTTCTGAAGAGCGAATTTTATTCCTTTTTCTTATCGGTTTGACTTCACAATGCAAAATCATTACAGCTGAAGGAAATTAGTCCAGCAGTGGATGATGGTGGTCCTTCGGAGCAACTCAAACAGGAGGTCTCTACAGATTCTACTCTGCCATCCTCCCAACAAGATTCGCAAGACAACACAAGGCTGGACAGTCAACGTAGCTTTGTAGATGATGAGCACATCTCCCCTACTCCACCATCACAGGTGCTTGCTCTAACTTGACACTATTATATGTGGTTGCATGTTGCGTATGATGTCTAGCTTGTATTGCTTCTAACTTGAATTGCATCTTCTACCTTTACACATAATGCTTGTGAATATGACACGTGTTCCTGTTTCTAGAACATACGTGTACATGATGAGCACATCTCCCCTACTCCACCATCACAGGTGCTTGCTCTTACTTGGAACTGTTATACGTGGTTGCATTTTCCGTATGATGTCTAGTTTGTATTGCTTCTGATTATGTAGAATTGCATCTGCGTAGCTTACAACTTATACCTGCAACGATCACTTACCCATAAGACACATTTAACTTGGGACTGTGATGTAGGTTGCATCTTGCATTGTCTTCTAGCTTGTACTGCTTCTAATTTCTTGAAATAGCACTTATGACGAGACACTTTTTACCTGATAGAGTGATATTGGTTGCATGTTCATATGGTGCCTAGTTTTCATTTCTTTTAATTTTGTTGAAATGCCTTCCGCTTACTGTTTTTTCATACATATTCCATCCTCCTATCATACGTGTGAATATGAAACGTTGTCTTTTTTTGTATATATTCCATCCTCCTATCCTGCGCTTGCCTTACATCAAAGTAGTGTTCGTCTGTATCATGCATCAACCAGTTATGCAGAGCTAATTTTATTCATCTTCTTGTGGTTTTGACTTCATAAGGCAATATCAGAAAATAGGAAGGAAAAGAGTAAGTTAGGGGATGTTGGTGGTACTCCGCACCGACGCAAACAGAGACTCTCTAGATTTGCCACTACTACTGCTAATGAAGTTGAAGTCCCAAGTCTACATGATGAGTTCATCTCCCGCACTCCACCATCGTAGGTGCTTGCTCTAAGTTGACAGTGTGATAATTGGTTTCATGTTGCATATGTTGTCTAGCCTGTATTTCTTCTATTTTGATTAAATTGCACCTGCTAAGTTTGTACGTTATACATGTGCATATGACATGGCTTTCTGTGTCTAGAATACACTGCATCTATCTATCATACCATGTTCTTACATCAAAGTACTGCTGTTGTGTATCCCGCATCAGTAACTCATGATTGGACGCTTTTAACATGGCAGTTTGATAGTGGTTGCATCTTGCATTGATTTCTACGTTGTACTGCTTCTAATTTTTTGAATTGCCACTTATGACAAGACACTTTTAACTTGGCAGAGTAATATTGGTTGCATCTTTCATATGGTGTCTAGCTTGCATTACTTCTATTTTCTTGAAAATCCTTCTGCTTAGTTTGCACATCGTAGCTGTGAATATGTCATGCCGTCCTGTTTTTCTTACATATTCCATCCTCATACGGTTGTCTTACATCAAAGTATTGCTTGTCTGTATCATGCATCAATGAGTTCTGAAGAGTGATTTTATTCTTTTGTGTTGTGTGTACAGCTTGACATGGCAAAGTCAAAAAAGAGCAAGGAAATGTAGTAGGGAGTGTTGTTACTCGTCGGGTGAAACGGAGAAGGTTCTGCCATTGAGATTCTGCTGGTACTTATAGTGCAATAGCAGATCCAAGTCCACCGGCTAAATCTACAAACACAGTATCACCTGCTCCACCAGCTGCAGCATCCGCTTCAACTGTACCAGCATCTCAACCAGTTACTCGTTCCTTTGCTCCGGAACTGGCCAGTTCCCAAGCTGCCTTCACACCTAACACTACTTCCAAAGCACTGCTAACACAACAGGACTTGGCAAGATCAGATGAACCTCATGAGTATCAACACCAAGACGGTACCTGACCGAGTCAAGTTGCAGTTGCATGCTCCTTTATATGTACTCTCAAAGTTTGATGTACACTAACACTTTCCATATTCGTTGTTGAACTAGCACCACGCCACAAGCGGAAACAGACATCAGGGATAATGCTTGACAGATTAACAAAATCTAAAGGAGGAAGAATGGAGATCCATTTTGAGGAAGGTTTAAAAAGGCCACGTGATGCTACAGAGTCAGCCAAGTTAGTATCAGAGGCAACCGTTCTCGTTAGGTGTCATGCGTGTATCCTCCCAACATGGATCCAGTACAGGAATGAGAAAGACAATACCCGTTTTAACACCTTCCTTGACCATTTATCCGTAAGTAATGTTATTCATCGCAATTAGTAATATTGTCTTGCTCTGTCCCATACTTTCTAGATTCCACCTAATAAGACTCACATTCTTTTTTCAACAGATGAGGTTCAAGTTGGATCCGAAAGATGATGCAACTAAACAAGCATGCACTCATGTTTTTCAGTCTGCTCTGCGACAGTATCGGTACCACCTTAGAAAATCTCACTTTGAAGGCAAGGCTAACAATTAAATCGCCCAAACATCTCCAGTGGAATATATTACAGATGAAGACTGGACATCCCTCGTTAAACACTGGTCTGATCCAAAGTATTAGGTAGGCTATATGTATTTGATTAGACCACATATTGAACTTGTATTTATGTATGTGCCTTACAAGTGTATCTTCTTCTAGGCTAACTATTTGAAGAACAAAACCAATTGTTCTAAAGTGAAATTCCAACAGACAACAGGATCTCGTAGCTATATTGCACACTGCGAGGCTCTTGTAAATAGCTGCTACTTCCTTCTTCTTTTGTGCCATATTATCATATCTATATTGACTTGTTCCAAATACAGAGGAAAGCCCGTGTGGACCAAAAAGAACCTGAACCAAATGCAGTGCAAATCTTCAAGGATTGCCACACCAGCAAGATGAAGGGCATGAGTACACCAGTTCAAGCCGCTGTTGTAAGTCCTTACTCCTCCTGCCTTGAGCTGATTGGTACTGTGATGTGTTCATTTAACTACTTGGTTTGCAACCAATGTCAGTTACTCTGTTCACTTTTATACACAGTTGTCTTAATGTATCATTTCACCTTACATGGTTTAAAAGAGATGAAGGATATTCTTTTGGTCTTGATCTGTAATCTAGTTGTTATGTTCACGTGTGCACACAATGATAAAATAGCATGTTTGTTTTATATCTGTTTGCCCATGATATGAATGATGTCATACTATGTTCATCCTACTTTAAACCATGTCTCTTTATCCTTAGATGTCAACGAATGTGAGGAAATAGACAATACAGTAGGCATGCTACATGGACATATGTTCCGAAAGTGATTTTATTATGTAGTTGGCACTACAATACATGCTAATGTATTACAGTAGTTCACCAAAATAAGTTATGTATAAACGTTTAACCTAATTTGTTTGTTTTTGTCTCATTAGTAACTTATCTGGTAAACTAATCTACAAGTTCAAACTTTCAGGAAGCTATGGAACAAATGATTGAACAGCCACAAACACCTGAAGGTGACGAGGCTACTACAGGAACAATGTCACCTCTTGCTGCAGTGCATCAGTATCTCTCCACTAACAGTGCAAAAAGCAACTTCCTGCGTAATTCTGGGTTGGTTGTCAAGGTAACCTCGTCCAAATCGCCTACTGAACAAAATCTTCCTGCTAGAAAAAGTGATATATCTGTGCTCCAGACACAAGTCCAATCCCTAATGGACGTTGTTTCAGAAACAAGAATAGTGGTTGAGAAATGTCGTCAAGATATGAATGGTTTTGAAACCAGACTATCAGACATTTGCTTCGTTGTTGAAGAGCAATGGCAGAAAAAAGGTGGAGATCGTGCTGCTCCATCAGATTCTATAGCCTGAAACATTAGCACTCAGGTCAAATGATCTGTGCTTCTACACATCTGATGGTGCTTTTATCTGGAAGGACTGTAAACTTTATGCCAACATGCCTTTTGTTGTATGATTGGAATTTATTTTGTTGTCAACATTTATGATGCTGCCACAGGCTGCAGTAATTACGACGCTATTTTTGTATAGTGTAGGTTTATCTTAGTAATGTATTCGGCCGAAAGCTTCGTAGGAGCCAAACATGCCAACATTCGTCGGGCCCATTCCAATTGGGCTAAAAACAATTATGGGCCGAAATTGGCATGTAGCCCGCTAAAAATATCTGGGCTTAAATTAGCATAAGCTTTCAAATTTTTCTGGTAGGCCTGTGCCCATAGTGGGCCTTTAACAGGCCTAAACATAATTTGGGCCCTCAGTAAAAATAGGCCGTTTGCAGGTGTAAATATCTCGAGCCCATAAAAAAACATGGGCCTTTAATACACCGAAAGTGAGATTGGGCCCTGATTGTGCCAAATAACCCACTGGACTTAGCAGGCCGAAATGGTGGCCCATTTACGATGCGGATATTTGACAGGCCGAAATTTGGACGGGCCGTAAATGCGCCGACCTAATACACGGGCCTTTAACAGGACGGAACTTTGGTGGGGCTAGATTATCGTCATTTTTATATGGGCCGTTAATGGGCCCGATATGACGTTGGGCCACATATGGCCCATGGTTTACATCCGGCGTTAACAGGCCAAAAATGACAACAGGCCGAAAGTGGCCCAAATCTATAGTGGGCCTCTAACAGGCCGAATGACAGACATGGCCGAATATGACCCAAATCCTTCACGGTCGTTTATGGGCCGAAAGTTTTGATGGCCTGTAAATGGGCCCAAATGAAGCCGGACCTTTAACAGGCCGGAAATACATCGGGTCGTAATTCGGCCCAATTACTTAGCAGATTGTTAACGGGCCAGAAGTGACCATGGGCCTCATTGATGACAAGTTTAGACCAGGTCGTTGACGGGCTGATTTGATAGAGAATGTTGGGCCTTTAGCTGGGCCGGCCCATTATGGTCTGCAGAATCTTGTGGGCCTTTAGCTGGGCCGGCCCATTGTGGTCCGCAAAATCTTGTGGGCCTTTAGCTGGGCCGACCCATTATGGTCCGCTAAATTTTGTGGGCCTTTAGCTGGGCCGGCCCATTATGGTCCGCTAAATCTTATGGGCCTTCGGTTGGGCCGGCCCATTTAAACTTTGTGGGCCACTTTTGGGCCGGTCCACGTTTCAACATATCATAGGCCCATCTCGACCGTTGGATGAGTGACACCTGTGCCAACGCGGAGCTGACACGTGGATCCGTCAGCCAATGAAAATTTTACACATGGAAATCGGCATTGGTCGTGGCTGTTAACGGGTTATCGGATCCAAAATCTGACCCGATAGCTTAACGGCGTTCCGTTACGGTGGATGCCACGTGTCGGTCACCCTTGACGAAAGCACTTCTGTGACGCGCGATTTGTCGTCATGGAAGTGGACACTTCCGTGATGGTAATTTTGGTAATGTCATGGAACACTTCTACAACAGCACAGGTATGACTATCTTGATTCTGTCATAAATTTGTCATGGATGTACATGCATGACAAAAAACGCGACCTACTGTGACAAACACGTATCATCACAGAAGTGTATATTTTTTTGTAGTGTGTGTTGTGGAGTTTTCAAGTTTTGGGTAAAGATTCGATGGACTATGGAATAAGGAGTGGCAAGAGCCTAAGCTTGGGGATGACCAAGGCACCCCAATGTAATATTCAAGGACAACCAAGAGCCTAAGCTTGGGGATGCCCCGGAAGGCATCCCCTCTTTTGTCTTCGTCTATCGGTAACTTTACTTGGAGCTATATTTTTATTCACCACATGATATGTGTTTTGCTTGGAGCGGCATTTTCCTTTTGTTAGTATTTGCTTGCTGTTATTTAGAATAATGTTTTTTATCTTTATTTTCAATAAAAATATCAAGGATAGCCTTTACCATGCTTATTTTGCTAGTATACATGTTGCTGTTTGAAAACAGAAAGTTTACCGCTGTTGCAAAAATTCCCTAGAAAACTCAGAGCGTGATATAATGTTGAAACATTTTGCATAATGAGATCTGATAAATTTACTACAGTGGGAATTTTATTTCATAATTTTTGGAGTTAGGGAAGTATTTATACTCTTGCATTCTTTACAGACTATACTGTTTTGGCAGATTGCTGTTATGGTTGCATTGTTTGCATATGTTTGCTTGTTTAATGATTCTATTTGAGGATAGGAGTATTAAATATGCATAGGCATTTAGTATTCAATGTTGAATAATAATTTTAGTGATTTGTTACAGTAGAAAATGATAAGGTTTTGCATTGGTTTATACTAACTTATCTCACTAGTTCTTGTTGAGTTTGTTGTGAATGAAGCTTTTGATAAAAAGAAGAGAAACCTTGATATGAGAGGAATTAAGGAGACACAAAAGTTCAAGCTCGGGGATGCCCAAGGCACCCCAATATAATATTTCAAGAAGTCTCAAGCATCTAAGCTTGGGGATGCCACGGTAGGCATCCCACCTTTGTTCTTCAACAACTATCGGTTAGTATCGGTTGAGCCTAAGTTTTTGCTTCTTCACTTGAGTTGTGCTATCCTTGAATTGTCATTTTATTTTGTTTTACTTGCTGTTTGATTAGAGTACCAAGATCTGAAATTCTTTAATGAGAGAGAGTCTTCTTATAGCTACATAATTATTTGGCTACTCATTGATCTTCACTTATATCTTTTTGGAGTAGTTTGTCATTTACTCGTGCACTTCACTTATATCCTATGAGTAAATTGTTGAATGAGTTGATTGTCATAAATATGAAATTATATATGTCTCATTTTCTTATCCCATGGGGAGTAATCACTTCATGTCTAAGAAGTAGAGGTTGTAAATTTATTGAAGGTTAGCAAGCATTGTATTGGTTATTTGAACAATCATGAAAGAATATTGAAGGAAGAGGGATTCCACATATAAATATACTATCCTAGAAATCTTTTATAATTGGGAGCACTCATTAAGTATGACATGCTAAAGAGTTGATGTTGGACAAGGAAGACAACGTAATGGTTTATGTTTTCCGACATCTCAGTTAAAGTATATTGTCATGGATCATTCAAACATGTTGAGCTTGCCTTTCCCCCTCTTTCTAGCCAAAATTCCTTGCACCAAGTAGAGATACTACTTGTGCTTCCAAATATCCTTAAACCTAGTTTTGCCATGAGAGTCCACCATACCTACCTATGGATTGAGTAAGATCCTTCAAGTAAGTTGTCATCGGTGCAAGCAATAAAAATTGCTCTCTAAATATGTATGATCTTTTGGTGTGAAGAAAATAGCTTTATACGATCTCTTGTTATGGAAGCAATAAAAGCGACGGACTGCATAATAAAGGTCCATATACAAGTGGCAATATAAAGTGACATTCATTCGCATTAAGATTTTGTGCATCCAACCTTAAAAGCGCATGACAACCTCTGCTTCCCTCTGCGAAGGGCCTATCTTTTACTTTATGTCTTTTACTTTTATGCAAGAGTCAAGGTGATCTCCACCTTTCCCTTTTTCATTTTATCCTTTGGTAAGCACTTTGTGTTGGGGTGATCCTGATATATATATCCAATTGGATGTAAGTTAGCATGAACTATTATTGTTGACATCACCCAAAGGTGAATACGTTGGGAGGCAACACTATAAGCCCCTATCTTTCTGAGTGTTCAATTTAGACTTCATAACCACAAGTATTGCGTGAGTGTTAGCAATTGTAGAAGACTATATGATAGTTGAGTATGTGGAGTTTGTTATTCCTGAAAATAAGATGAATTGCAATTGTTTGATGACTAAGAATGAAGTTTGCTAGTTTTCAAGAAAGTTTATGGTCTATGCTTTGACATGTGAATTGCTTGTTACTTTATCGTGAGAAGTTTTATGAGATGAACTACTGTTATGACGTATTATCATGTTAGAAAAGGTGATTGAAATTATCATTGATCAAACTTGTGCACCTTCTAGCATTCACACTTCATAAATTCTTTCTTTATCATTTACCTACTCGAGGACGAGTAGGAATTAAGCTTGGGGATGCTGATACGTCTCCAACGTATCTATAATTTATGAAGCTTTCGTGCTATTTTATTATCTGTTTTGAATGATTATGGGCTTTATCATACAATTTTATATTACTTTTGGGACTAACCTATTAACTGGAGGCCCAGCCCATATTGATGTTTTATTGCCTGTAGTATTTCGAAGAAAATGAATATCAAACGGAGTCCAAATGGAATGAAACCATCGGCAGCGTGATTTTTTGGAAGAATATGATCCTGGAGACTTGGAGTTCACGTCAGAAGATCCTCGAGGCAGCCACGAGATAGGAGGGCGCCCCCTGTAGGGCATGCCCCTGTCTCGTGGGCCCCTCGAGCACCTCCCGACCGACTTCTTTCGCCTATATAAGCCTACATACCCTAAAACATTGAATATCAAGATAGATTGGGAGTTCCGCCGCCGCAAGCCTCTGTAGCCACCAAAAACCTCTCGGGAGCCCGTTCCGGCACCCTGCCGGAGGGGGAACCCATCACCGGTGGCCATCTTCATCATACCGGCGCTCTCCATGACGAGGAGGGAGTAGTTCACCCTCGGGGCTGAGGGTATGTACCAGTTGTTGGGGAACGTAGTAATTTCAAAAAAATTCCTACGTACACGCAAGATCACGGTGATGGCATAGCAACGAGAGGGGAGAGTGTTGTCCACGTACCCTCGTAGACCGTAAGCGGAAGCGTTATGACAACGCGGTTGATGTAGTTGTACGTCTTCACGATCCGACCGATCCAAGTACCGAACGTACGACACCTCCGAGTTCAGCACACGTTCAGCTCGATGACGATCCCCGGACTCCGATCCAGCAAAGTGTCAGGGATGAGTTCCGTCAGCACGACGGCATGGTGACGATGATGATGTTCTACCGGCGCAGGACTTCGCCTAAACTCCGCGATGATATGACCAAGGTGGAATATGGTGGAGGGGGGCACCGCACACGGCTAAGAAATGATCCGTAGATCAACTTGTGTGTCATGGGGTGCCCCCCTGCCCCCGTATATAAAGGAGCAAGGGGAGGAGGGCCGGCCAAGGAGTAGAAGGCGCGCCCAAGGGGGGCAATCCTACTCCAAGTAGGATTCCCCCCTCTTTCCAAGTCCTACTAGGAGAAGGGAAGGAAGGGGAGGAGAAGAAGAAGGAAGGAGAGGGAGGAGAAGAAGGAAAGGGGCCCGGCCCCCTAGTCCAATTCGGTTTGGGCTAGGGGGGGGCGCGCGCCCTACCTCCTCTCTTCCACCACTTGGCCCATGAGGCCCATTGCTTCTTCCTCGTATTCCCGTAACTCCCCGGTACCCCCGAAAATACCCGAATCACTCGGAACCTTTCCGAAGTCCGAATATAGTCGTCCAATATATCGATATTTACGTCTCGACCATTTTGAGACTCCTCGTCATGTCCCCGATCTCATCCGGGACTCCGAACTCCTCCGGTACATCAAAACTCATAAACTCATGATATAACTGTAATCAAAACCTTAAGCGTGCGGACCCTACGGGTTCGAGAACTATGTAGACATGACCTAGAACTATTCTCGGTCAATAACCAATAGCGGAACCTGGATGCTCATATTGGCTCCTACATATTCTATGATCTTTATCGGTCAAACCGCATAACAACATATGTTGTTTCCTTTGTCATCGGTATGTTACTTGCCCGAGATTCGATCGTCGGTATCCAATACCTAGTTCAATCTCGTTACCGGCAAGTCTCTTTACTCGTTACGTAATGCATCATCCCGCAACTAACTCATTAGTCACATTGCTTGCAAGGCTTATAGTGATGTGCATTACCAAGAGAGCCCAGAGATACCTCTCCGACAATCGGAGTGACAAAACCTAATATCGAAATACGCCAACCCAACATGTACCTTTGGAGACACCTATAGTACTCCTTTATAATCACCCAGTTACGTTGTGACATTTGGTAGCACCCAAAGTATTCCTCCGATAAACGGGAGTTGCATAATCTCATAGTTATAGGAACATGTATAAGTCATGAAGAAAGCAATAGCAACATACTAAACGATCAAGTGCTAAGCTAACGGAATGGGTCAAGTCAATCACATCATTCTCCTAATGATGTGATCCCGTTAATCAAATGACAACTCTTTTGTCCATGGCTAGGAAACATAACCATCTTTGATAAACGAGCTAGTCAAGTAGAGGCATACTAGTGACACTATGTTTGTCTATGTATTCACACATGTATTATGTTTCCGGTTAATACAATTCTAGCAAGAATAATAAACATTTATCATGAAATAAGGAAATAGATAATAACTTTATTATTGCCTCTAGGGCATATTTCCTTCAGTCTCCCACTTGCACTAGAGTCAATAATCTAGTTCACATCGCCATGTGATTTAACACCAATATTCATATCTGTATATGATTAACACCCATAGTTCACATCGTCATGTGACCAACACCCAAAGGGTTTACTAGAGTCAATAATCTAGTTCACATCGCTATGTGATAAACACCCAAAGCTTACTAAGGTGTGATCAAGTTTTGCTCGTGAGAGAAGCTTAGTCAACGGGTCTGTCATATTCAGAGCCGTATGTATTTTGCAAATATTCTATGTCTACAATGTTCTGCACGGAGCTACTCTAGCTGATTGCTCCCACTTTCAATATGTATCCACATTAAGACTTAGAGTCATCTGGATCAGTGCCAAAACTTGTATCGACGTAACCTTTTACGACGAACCTTTTTGTCACCTCCATAACTAAGAAAACATATCCTTATTCCACTAAGGATAATTTTGACCAATGTCCAGTGATCTACTCCTAGATCACTATTGTACTCCCTTGCCAATCCAGGGCAGAGTATACAATAGGTCTGGTCCATAGCATGGCATACTTTTATAAAACCTATGACTGAGGCATAGGGAATGACTTTCATTCTCTTTTTTATTTTTTGCCGTGGTCGGGATTTGAGTCTTACTCAATTTCACACCTTTGCAACACAGGCAAGAACTTTTTCTTTGACTGTTCCATTTTGAATTACTTCAAAATCTTGACAAGGCATGTACTTATTGAAAAAACTTATCAAGCGTCTTGATCTATCTCAATAGATCTTAATGCTCAATATGTAAGTAGCTTTACTGAGGTCTTTCTTTTAAAGAACTCCTTTCAAACACTCCTTTATGCTTTGCAGAATAATTCTACATTATTTCCGATCAACAATATGTCATTCACATATACTTATCAGAAATGTTGTAGTGCTCCCACTCACTTTCTTGTAAATACAGGCTTCACCGTAAGTCTGTACAAAACTATATGCTTTGATCAACTCATCAAAGCGTATATTCCAACTCCGAGATGCTTGCACCAGTCCATAGATGGATCGCTGGAGCATGCACATTTTGTTAGCACCTTTAGGATTGACAAAACCTTCTGGTTGCATCATATACAACTCTTCTTTAAGAAAACCATTAAGGAATGCAGTTTTGACATCCATTTGCCAGATTTCATAAAATGTGGCAATTGCTAACATGATTCGGACAGACTTAAGCATCACTACAGTTGAGAAAATCTCATTGTAGTCAACACCTTGAACTTGTCAAAAACCTTTTTGCGACAAGTCGAGCTTTGTAGATATTAACACTACTATCAATGTTCGTCTTCCTCTTGAAGATCCATTTATTTTCTGTGGCTTGCCGATCATTGGGCAAGTCCACCAAAGTCCACACTTTGTTCTCATACATGGATCCTATCTCAGATTTCATGGCCTCCAGCCATTTTGCGGAATCTGGGCTCATCATCGCTTCCTCATAGTTCGTAGGTTTATCATGGTCTAGTAACATGACTTTCAGAACAGGATTACCGTACCACTCTGGTGCGGACCGTACTCTGTAAGACCTACGAGGTTCTATAGCAACTTGATCAGAAGTTTCATGATCATCATCATTAGCTTCCTCACTAATTGGTGTAGGAATCACTGGAACTGATTTTAGTGATGAACTATTTCCCAATTCAGGAGAAGGTACAATTACCTTATCAAGTTCTACTTTCCTCCCACTCACTTCTTTCGAGAGAAACTCCTTCTCTAGAAAGGATCCATTTTTAGCAACGAATATCTTTCCTTCGGATCTGTGATAGAAGGTGTACCCAACAGTTTCCTTTGGGTATTCTATGAAGACGCACTTCTCTGATTTGGGTTTGAGCTTATCAGGATGAAACTTTTTCACACAAGCATCGCAGCCCCAAACTTTAAGAAACGATAGCTTAGTTTTACAGCTAAACCATAGTTCATATGGTGTCGTCTCAATGGATTTAGATGGTGCTCTATTAAACGTGAATGTAGCTGTCTCTAATGCATAACCCCAAAATGATAGTGGTAAACCGATAAGAGACATCATAGATCGCACCATATCTAGTAAAGTACGATTACGACGTTCGGACACACCATTCCATTGTGGTGTTCCAGGTGGTGTGAGTTGCGAAACTATTTCACATTGTTTCAAATGAAGACCAAACTCGTAACTCAAACATTCATCTCCGCGATCAGATCGCAGAAACTTTATTTTCTTGTTACGATGATTTTTCCACTTCACTCTAAAATTCTTTGAACCTTTCAACTATTTCAGGCTTATGTTTCATCAAGTAGATATACCCATATCTGCCCAAATCATCTTGTGAAGGTCAGAAAATAACGATACTTGCCACGAGCATCAACACTCATTGGATCGCATACATCGGTATGTATTATTTCCAATAAGTCAGTAGCTTGTTCCATTGTTCCGGAGAACGGAGTTTTAGTCATCTTGCCCAAAAGGCACGGTTCGCAAGCATCAAATGATTCATAACCAAGTGATTCTGAAAATCCATCTTTATGGAGTTTCTTCATGCGCTTTACACCGATATGACCCAAACGGCAGTGCCACAAATAATTTGCACTATCATTATTAACTTTGCATCTTTTGGCATCAATATTATGAATATGTGTATCACTACGATCGAGATCCAACAAACTATTTTCATTGGGTGTATAACCATCGAAGGTCTTATTCATGTAAACAGAATAACAATTATTCTTAAACTTCAAATGAATAACCGTATCGCAATAAACATGATCAAATCATATTGATGCTCAACGCAAACGCTAAATAACATTTATTTAGGTTTAACACCAATCTCGAAAATATAGGGAGTGTGTGATGATGATCATATCAATCTTGGAACTATTTCCAACACTCATCGTTACTTCCCCTCAACTAGTCTCTGTTTATTATGTAACTCCTGTTTCGAGTTACTAATCTTAGCAACCGAACAAGTATCAAATACTCAGGGGCTACTATAAACACTAGTAAGGCACACATCAAACACCTGTATATCAAATATACCCTTGTTCACTTTGCCATCCTTCTTATCCACCAAATATTTAGGGCATTTCCGCTTCCAGTGACCATTTCCTTTGCAGTGTAAGCAGTCAGTTTCAGGCTTTGGTCCAGCTTTGGTCTTCTTCACGGGAGTGACAACTTGTTTGCCATTCTACTTGAAGTTTCCGTTTCTTTCCCTTTGCCCTTTTCTTGAAACTAGTGGTCTTGTCAATCATCAACACTTGATGCTCTTTCTTGATTTCTACCTTCGTCGATTTCAACATCATGAAGAGCTCGGGAATCGTTTTCGTCATCCCTTGCATACTATAGTTCATCACAAAGTTCTAGTAACTTAGTGATGGTGACTAGAGAATTCTGTCAATCACTATCTTATCTGGAAGATTAACTCCCACTTGATTCAAGTGATTGAAGTACCCAGACAATCTGAGCACATGATCACTAGTTGAGCGATTCTCCTCCATCTTTTAGCCATAGAACTTGTTGGAGACTTCATATCTCTCAACTCGGGTATTTGCTTGAAATATTAACTTCAACTCCTGGAACATCTCATATGGTCCATGACGTTCAAAATGTCTTTGAAGTCCCGATTCTAAGCCGTTAAGCATGGTGCACTAAACTATCAAGTAGTCATCATACCGAGCTTTGTCAAACGTTCATAACGTCTACATCTGCTCCTGCAATAGGTCTGTCACCTAGCGGTGCATCAAGGACATAATTCTTCTGTGCAGCAATGAGGATAAACCTCACATCACGGATCCAATCCGCATCATTGCTACTAACATCTTTCAACACAATTTTCTCTAGGAACATATCAAAATAAACATATGAAAGCAACAACGCGAGCTATTGATCTACAACATAATTTGCAAAATACTACCAGTACTAAGTTCAGGATAAATTTAAGTTCAATTAATCATATTACTTAAGAACTCCCACTTAGATAGACATCCCTCTAATCCTCTAAGTCATTACGTGATCCATATCAACTACACCATGTTCGATCGTCACGTGAGATGGAGTAGTTTCAACGGTGAACATCAATATGTTGATCATATCTACTATATGATTCACGCTCGACCTTTCGGTCTCCGTGTTCCGAGGACATATCTGTATATGCTAGGCTCGTCAAGTTTAACCTGAGTATTCCGCGTGTGCAACTATTTTGCACCCGTTGTATTTGAACGTAGAGCCTATCACACCCGATCATCATGTGGTGTCTCAGCACGAAGAACTTTCGCAATGGTGCATACTCAGGGAGAACACTTCTTGATTATTAGTGAGAGATCATCTTAAAATGCTAACGTCAATCAAAGCAAGATAAGATGCATAAAGGATAAACATCACATGCAATCAATATAAGTGATATGATATGGCCATTATCATCTTGTGCTTGTGATCTCCATCTTCGAAGCACCGTCGTGATCACCATCGTCACCGGCGCGACACCTTGATCTCCATTGTAGCATCGTTGTTGTTACGCCATCTATTGCTTCTACGACTATCGCTACCGCTTAGTGATAAAGTAAAGCAATTACAGGGCGTTTGCATTTCATACAATAAAGCGACAACCATATGGCTCCTGCCAGTTGCCGATAACTTCGGTTACAAAACATGATCATCTCATACAATAAAATATAGCATCACGTCTTGACCATATCACATCACAACATGCCCTGCAAAAACAAGTTAGACGTCCTCTACTTTGTTGTTGCATATTTTACGTGGCTGCTACGGGCTTAGCAAGAACCGTTCTTACCTACGCATCAAAACCACAATGATAGGTCATCAAGTTAGTGCTGTTTTAACCTTCGCAAGGACCGGGCGTAGCCACACTCGATTCAGCTAAAGTGAGAGAGACAGACACCCGCCAGCCACCTTTAAGCACGAGTGCTCGTAACGGTGAAACCAGTCTCACGTAAGCGTACGCGTAATGTTGGTCCGGGCCGCTTCATCTCACAATACCGCCGAACCAAAGTATGACATGCTGGTAAGCAGTATGACTTGTATCGCCCACAACTCACTTGTGTTCTACTCGTGCATATAACATCAACGCATAAAACCTAGGCTCGGATGCCACTGTTGGGGAACGTAGTAATTTCAAAAAAATTCCTACGTACACGCAACAGATCATGGTGATGGCATAGCAACGAGAGGGGAGAGTGTTGTCCACGTACCCTCGTAGACCATAAGCGGAAGCGTTATGACAACGCGGTTGATGTAGTCGTACGTCTTCACGATCCGACCGATCCAAGTACCGAACGTACGGCACCTCCGAGTTCAGCACACGTTCAGCTCGATGACGATCCCCGGACTCCGATCCAGCAAAGTGTCGGGGATGAGTTCCGTCAGCACGACGGCGTACCCCCGAAAATACCCGAATCACTCGGAACCTTTCTGAAGTCCGAATATAGTCGTCCAATATATCGATCTTACGTCTCGACCATTTCGAGACTCCTCGTCATGTCCCCGATCTCATCCGGGACTCCGAACTCCTTCGGTACATCAAAACTCATACACTCATAATACAATTGTCATCGAAACCTTAAGCGTGCGGACCCTACGGGTTCGAGAACTATGTAGACATGACCTAGAACTATTCTCGGTCAATAACCAATAGCGGAACCTGGATGCTCATATTGGCTCCTACATATTCTAAGAAGATCTTTATCGGTCAAACCGCATAACAACATACGTTGTTCCCTTTGTCATCGGTATGTTACTTTCCCGAAATTCGATCGTCGGTATCCAATACCTAGTTCAATCTCGTTACCGGCAAGTCTCTTTACTCGTTACGTAATGCATCATCCCGCAACTAACTCATTAGTCACATTGCTTGCAAGGCTTATAGTGATGTGCATTACCGAGAGGGCCCAGAGATACCTCTCCGACAATCGGAGTGACAAAACATAATATCGAAATACGCCAACCCAACATGTACCTTTGGAGACACCTGTAGTACTCCTTTATAATCACTTAGTTACGTTGTGACGTTTGGTAGCACCCAAAGTGTTCCTCCGGTAAACGGGAGTTGCATAATCTCATAGTTATAGGAACATGTATAAGTCATGAAGAAAGCAATAGCAACATACTAAACGATCAAGTGCTAAGCTAACGGAATGGGTCAAGTCAATCACATCATTCTCCTAATGATGTGATCCCGTTAATCAAATGACAACTCTTTTGTCCATGGCTAGGAAACATAACCATCTTTGATAAATGAGCTAGTCAAGTAGAGGCATCCTAGTGACACTATGTTTGTCTATGTATTCACACATGTATTACGTTTCCGGTTAATACAATTCTAGCATGAATAATAAACATTTATCATGAAATAAGGAAATAAATAATAACTTTATTATTGCCTCTAGGGCATATTTCCTTCACCAGTAGCTATGTGTTTGATCTCTCTCTCTCTCTCTCTCTCTCTCTCTCGTGTTCTCTCTATGGCACGATCTTGATGTATCGTGAGCTTTGCTATTATAATTGGATCTTATGATGTTTCTCCCCCCTCTACTCTCTTGTGATGAATTGAGTTTCCCTCTTGAAGTTATCTTATTGGATTGAGTCTTTATTTGAGAACACTTGATGTATGTCTTGCCGTGTTTATCTGTGGTGACAATGGGATATCACGTGCCACTTGATGTATGTTTTGGTGACCAACTTGCGGGTTCCACCCATGAACCTATGCATAGGGGTTGGCACACGTTCTTGACTCTCCGGTAGAAACTTTGGGGCACTCTTTGAAGTACTTTGTGTTGGTTGGATGAATCTGAGATTGTGTGATGCATATCGTATAATCATGCCCACGGATACTTGAGGTGACAATGGAGTATCTAGGTGACATTAGGGTTTTGGTTGATTTGTGTCTTAAGGTGTTATTCTAGTACGAACTCTTTGATGGATTGATCCGAAAGAATAGCTTTGAGGTGGTTTCGTACCCTACCATAATCTCTTCGTTTGTTCTCCGCTATTAGTGACTTTGGAGTGACTCTTTGTTGCATGTTGAGGCATTGTTATATGATCCATCTATGTTATTATTGTTGAGAGAACTTGCATAGTGAAAGTATGAACCCTATGCCTTGTTTCCTATCATTGCAATAATGTTTGTGCTCACTTTTATCATTAGTTACCTTGCTGTTTTAATTATTTTAGATTACAAATACCTATATCTACAATCCATATTGCACTTGTATCACCATCTCTTCGCCGAACTAGTGCACCTATACAATTTACCATTGTATTGGGTGTGTTGGGGACACAAGAGACTCTTTGTCATTTGGTTGCAGGGTTGTTTGAGAGAGACCATCTTCATCCTACGCCTCCCACGGATTGATAAACCTTAGGTCATCCACTTGAGGGAAATTTGCTACTGTCCTACAAACCTGTGCACTTGCAGGCCCAACAACGTCTACAAGAAGAAGGTTGTGTAGTAGACATCACTCCACCACCGACCTTATAGTAAAATTCCTGTAGCCGAGGCATTTGAACCATCGCCCTCCCCCGTCCACCACCATCTCCACCCACCATTACTAAAATTTTCAATAGTCATGGCGTATCCTCAAACACCACCCCACCCTCCCCCTCCACAGTCCCCCAACCGCCCCTCCCCCCTCAAACCCTAGCTCGCCGTCGGTGCCGGCGCCGCCAACCCTTGCCGGTATGCCCGTGCTTCCTAGCTTAGATAATAAAGTTTAGGTTACCCAACGATTCCCATAGAGTCGCCCCCTAAGTTTTTAGATGAGGCCTGCAGGGCCCCTCCCCGCCAGCTCCACATCCCCTGATCCAGAGAGTCGCAGCTTAAGCCTTACCACGTATCCCGGGGAGCCTGACGAGCGTTCGGCCAAAAAGAGGTTTATCATGGCCTCTCCAGTGGACGTTGGCGAGGTTGCTGTCGTTCGTCCCGACATGACGATCCCGGAGAAACACCTCGCCACGAAAGCCGGCGAGGACATTGACAACGTTGCCATGCCGAAGGCTTCATGTCAGCAAGCTAGCATATTACTGTATCTCGGGAAAGCTAGCTATAACATCAAGCTCATCGACAACGACGGCTTCACGCGGCCCATGTCACAGGTTAAGTGGTCCATCCACAACCCCTCTGGTTCAACCGTCGTCGATCTCTTCGAAGGCCCTGACGCTGATCTACTCCACCACACGGTCAAGGATTTGCGATCCTTGTATGCCATCGAGCCAATTTTGTCATTTCTGAAGGACACGTTCTACGGCGGCGGCTTGGGCTCCTCAATTTCCAAGTTAGATCTCATCGACCACCATCATGATACGTCTCCAACGTATCTATAATTTTTTATTTTCCCATGCTATTATATTATCTGTTTTGGATGTCTTATATGCATTAATATGCTATTTTATATTATTTTTGGGACTAACCTATTAACCTGGAGCCCAGTGCTAGTTTATGTTTTTTTCTTGTTTTTGAGTTTTACAGAAAAGGAATATCAAACGGCGTCCAAACGGAATAAAACTTCCGCAATGATTTTTCTTGGACCAGAAGACACCTGTGGGACTTGGAGATGAGTCAGAAGACCCTCGAGGAGGCCACAAGCCCTAGGGGCGCGCCCCAGGGGGGCGCTAGGCTTGTGGGCCCCTCGAAGGTCTCCTAACCCTAAACCTTGGCCCATAAATTCCCAAATATCCCCCCAACATCAGAAGCATCCATGAAAATAGTTTTCCATCGCCACAAGCCTCTGTTCCCATGAGATCCCATCTTGGGACCTTTTCTAGCATCCCACCGGAGGGGGATTCGATCACGGAGGGCATCTACATCAACTCTATTGCCCTACCGATGAAGCGTGAGTAGTTTACCACAGACCTACGGGTCCATAGCTAGTAGCTAGATGGCTTCTTGTCTCTCTTTATGATCTTCAATACCATGTTCTCCTCGATGTACTTGGAGTTCTATCCAACGTAATGTTCTTTTGCGGTGTGTTTGTCGAGATCCGGTGAATTGTGCATTTATGATCAGCTTATCTATGAATATTATTTGAATCTTCTCTGAATTCTTATATGCATGATTTATTATCTTTGTATTTCTGTTCAAATTACTAGTTTAGTTTGGCCAACTAGATTGATTCTTCTTGAAATGGGAGAGGTGCTTAGTTTTGGGTTCAATCTTGTTGTGTCCTCACCTAGTGACAAAGTAAGGGTAGTGAGGCACATATTGTATTGTTGCCATCAAGGGTAAAAAGATGGGGTTTATATCATAGTGCTTGAGTTTATCCCTCTACATCATGTCATCATACTTAAAGTGTTACTCCGTTCTTATGAACCTAATACTCTAGATGCATGTTGGATAGCGGACGATGTGTGGAGTAATAGTAGTAGATGCAGAATTGTTTCGGTCTACTTGACACGGACGTGATGCCTATATACATAATCATTGCCTTAGATATCGTCATAACTTTGCGCTTTTCTATCAGTTGCTCGACAGTATTCGTTCACCCACCATATGTTTTCTTTCAAGAGAGAAGCCTCTAGTGAAACCTACGGCCCCCGATTCTATTTACCATCATATATTTTCAGATCTATAAAACCAAAAAACCAAAAATACTTCACTGTAATTTATTTACTTTTATTTATTTTTAAGTTTTACTAATATTTTATATCTATCTCTATCATATCTCATCCTTGCAAGTGACCGTGAAGGGATTGACAACCCATTTATCGCGTTGGGTGCAAGTGTTTGATTGTTTGTGAAGGTGCATAGATTGGAGACTTGTTCGTACCTCCTGCTAGATTGATACCTTGGTTCTCAAAATGAGGGAAATACTTATCTCTACTTTGTTGCATCACCCTTTCCTCTTCAAGGGAAAAACCAACGCAAGCTCAAGAAGTAGCAGGAAGAATTTCTGGCGCCGTTGCCGGGTAGGTTCAACGTCAAGCCTAGCAAGTACCCATCATAAACTCTCATCTCTTGCATTACATTATTTGCCATTTTCCTCTCGTTTTACTCTCCCTCACCTCTGAAACATTTTCAGAAAATCACAAAAATGTTTGCCTTTTTATTCGCCCTTCTTTCCGTCCAATCCTTTGTTTGCTTGAACTCATCATCATGAGTGACTTTGGTATGGCAGAAACTGATGATGGTCTGACTCCTAAAATTGGACGTTCAGGAAATTTGGATGTTAAAACTTTAATTTGGGGACAAGGGAATTTTATGGGAAAAGAACATATACAAGAATTTTCAATTGTGTAGGCAAGTTGCCTCTCGATGATATTCCCATACTTCAAAGAACTAAGACTTATGCGGAAGCTATTTCAGCACTAGTTCTAAAATTTGAAAGTAGATTTATCCGTACTCATCCTACCTTGCAAAGATTGTTTTATGAGCTACCCGTTACAAAAGATCCTAAGGCTAAAAAGATAGCTACCCAAGTTCTTAGAAATGAATTTGATCACATAGTACGGGAAGCTAAGGAATTTTTTTGATCATTATGGTATGAGCCGTGAAAAGCCGGTGATAGATGAGATTCTTTACAATGGTGACTATACTTTGAGACATTTGTTTGGAAATAATCAAATTTTCGATGAAAATATCAAAAAGAAAATCCCCGTTTTAGATATGATCCAACACGTTTTCAATGATGTTAATCAACAGTATTCTTGGATTGTAGCCGGAAATCAAAGGGGATATGTAGAGGGGCAGCTTAATGATGCCAACATTTCTATGGATAATGTGTTCCAAGTTATCTTTGCAAAACCTTCCGACGAGAACACATCTATGGAAAAGCATACCAAAGATGACAACACTTAGATCTATGTTTTATGCCTAGCTAGGGGCGTTAAACAATAGCGCCTGTTAGGAGGCAACCCGATTTTATTTTTATGTTTTTGCTTCTGTTCTTGAATAATTGAACATTGTTACCTCTTTAGTAATTGTGTTTTGGTGTTTTAAATTAGTGTTTGAGCCAAGTAAAGCCTTTGGGATACTTTGGTATATCGTTGATTTGATCTTGCTGAAAACAGAAACTTTTGCACCCAGTAACAGAATTGTTTAAAATCATAGAAGTGCGATAAAATCCTGATTGTTTTGCGCAAGATTGATATACGAATTTCCTCTATTGTCCTAATTTTTCAGAATATTTTGAGTTACAGAAGCATACGAAGTTTCAAGATTACTAAAGATTGTTCTATTTTTGTCAGATTCTGTTTTCTATGTGTTGTTTGCTCATTTTGATGAACCTTTGGGTAGTATCGGGGGGTATGAACCATGGAAGTTGGAATACAGTAGATATTACAGCAATATAAATAAATAATGAGTTCACAATAGTACCAATACGTGGTGATTTATTTTCTTATACTAACGGATCTCATGAGTTCTCTATTGAGTTTTGTGTTGTGAAGTTTTCAAGTTTTGGGTAAAGATTTGATGGACTATGGAATAAGGAGTGGCAAGAGCCTAAGCTTGGGGATGCCCAAGTCACCCCAAGGTAATATTCAAGGACAACCAAGCATCTAAGATTGGGTATGCCCCGGATGGCATCCCGTCTTTCGTCTTCAATCCATCAGTAAATTTACTTGAGGCTATATTGTTATTTACCACATGATATGTGTTTTGCTTGGAGCGTCTTGTATGATATGAGTCTTTGCTTTTTAGTTTGCCACAATCATCCTTGTTGTACACACCTTTTGAGAGGGACATGCATGAATCGCGAATTTATTAGAATACTCTATGTGCTTCAATTATATCTTTTGAGCTAGGCAATATATTCTAGTGCTTCACTTATATCTTTTTAGAGCACGGTGGTGGTTTTATTTTATAGGAATTGTCGTACTCTCTTGCTTCACTTATATTATGTTGAGAGTCTCTAAATATCATGGTAATTTGATTAGGTTATGAATTTAGTCCTAATACTATGTGCATCCAAGAAGGATATAATAAAAACTTTCATATAAAGAGAACTGAATACTATGAGAAGTTTGATTCTTTGCATTTGTTTTGAGATATAAAGATGGTGATATAAGAGTCATGCTAGTGAGTAATTTTGGATTGGTAGAAATACTTGTGTTAAAGTTTGTGATTCACGTAGCATGCACGTATGGTGAACCGTTATGTGATGAAGTCGGAGCATGATTTATTTATTGATTGTCTTCCTTATGTGTGGTGGTTGGGGACGAGCGATGGTCTTTTCCTACCAATCTATCCCCCTAGGAGCATGCGTGTAGTACTTTGTTTCAATAATTTATAGACTTTTGAAATAAGTATGTGAGTTCTTTATGACTAATATTGAGTCCATGGATTATACACACTCTCACCCTTCCACCGTTGCTAGCCTCTCTAGTACTGTGCAATTCTCGCCGGTGCATTAAACCCACCATATACCTTCCTCAAAACAGCCACCATACCTACCTATTATGGCATTTCCAGAGTCATTCCAAGATATATTTCCATGCAACTTCCACCGTTCTGTTTATTATGACACGCACCATCATTGTTATATTGGTTTGCATGATCGTAAGATAGCTAGCATGATGTTTTCATGGCTTGTCCGTTTTTTGATGTCAATTCCTATGCTAGATCATTGCATATCCCAGTACACCATCGGAGGCATTCATAAAGAGTCATACTTTGTTCTAGAATCGAGTTGTAATTCTTGAGTTGTAAGTAAATAAAAGTGTGATGATCATCATTATTAGAGCATTGTCCATGTGAGGAAAGGATGATGGAAGCTATGATTCCCTCACAAGTTGGGATGAGTCACCGGACTTTAGGAAAAATAAAAGAGGCCAAAGAAGCCCAAATAAAAAAAGAGGCCAAAGAAGCCCACCAAAAAATGAGAGAAAAGAGAGAAGGGACAATGTTACTATCCTTTTTCCACACTTGTCCTTCAAAGTAGCACCATGATCTTCATGATAGAGAGTCTCCTATTTTATCACTTTCATATACTAGTGGGAATTTTCATTATAGAACTTGGCTTGTATATTCCAATGATGGGTTTCCTCAAATTTCCCCAGGTCTTCGTGAGCAAGCAAGTTGGATGCACACCCAGTTAGTTTCTTTTTGAGCTTTCATACACTTATAGCTCTAGTGCATCTGTTGCATGGCAATCCCCACTCACTCACATTGATATCTATTGATGGGCATCTCCATAGCCCGTTGATCCGCCTAGTTGATGTGAGACTTTCTCCTTCTTTTTGTCTTCTTCACAACCACCATATTCTATTCCACCTATAGTGCTATATACATGCCTCACGCTCATGTATTGCATGAAAGTTGAAAACGTTTGAGAATACTAAAGTACGAAACAATTGTTGGATTTTCATCGGTGTTGTGCATGATTTAATACTTTTTGTGATGAAGATGGAGCATAGTCAGACTATATGATTTTGTAGGGATAACTTTCTTTGGCCATGTTATTTTGAGAAGACATGATTGCTTTATTAGTATGCTTGAAGTATTATTGTTTTATGTCAATATTAAACTTTTATTTTGAATCTTACATATCTGAACATTCATGCCACAATAAAGAAAATTACATGGATAAATATGTTAGGTAGCACTGCACATCAAAAATTCTGTTTTTATCACTTACCTACTCGAGGACGAGCAAGAATTAAGCTTGTGGATGCTTGATATGTCTCCAACATATCTATAATTTTTTTATTTTTCCATGTTATTATATTATTTGTTTTGGATGTTTTATATGCATTAATATGCTATTTTATATTATTTTTCAGACTAACCTATTAACCTAGAGCCCAATGCCAGTTTCTGTTTTCTTCCTTGTTTTTGAGTTTTATAGAAAAGGAATATCAAACGGAGTCCAAACGGAATAAAACTTTCGCGATGATTTTTCTTGGACCAGAAGACACACGCGGGACTTGGAGATGAAGTCAGAAGACCCTCGAGGAGGCCACAAGCCCTAGGGGCGCACCCCCTAGGCTTGTGGGCCCTCAGAGGTCTCCTAACCCTAAACCTTGGCCTATAAATTCCCAAATATTCCGCCAACATCAGAAGCATGCACGAAAATACTTTTTCCGACGCCACAAGCTTCTGTTCCTATGAGATCCCATCTTGGGGCCTTTTTCGGCATCCTGCCGGAGGGGGATTCGATCACGGAGGGCATCTACATAAACCCTATTGCCCTACCGATGAAGTGTTGGAAATATGCCCTAGAGGCAACAATAAAAGTATTATTATTATATTTCCTTGTTCATGATAATTGTCTTTTATTCATGCTATAACTGTATTATCCGGAAATCGTAATACACGTGTGAATACATAGACCACAATATGTCCCTAGTGAGCCTCTAGTTGACTAGCTCGTTGTGATCAACAGATAGTCATGGTTTCCTGGCTATGGACATTGGATGTCGTTGATAACGGGATCACATCATTAGGAGAATGATGTGATGGACAAGACCCAATCCTAAGCATAGCACAAAGATCGTGTAGTTCGTTTGCTAGAGCTTTGCCAATGTCAAGTATCTCTTCCTTCGACCATGAGATCGTGTAACTCCTGGATACCGTAGGAGTGCTTTGGGTGTATCAAACGTCACAACGTAACTGGGTGACTATAAAGGTGCACTACAGGTATCTCCGAAAGTATCTATTGTTTTATGCGGATCGAGACTGGGATTTGTCACTCCGTGTAAACGGAGAGGTATCTCTGGGCCCACTCGGTAGGACATCATCATAATGTGCACAATGTGACCAAGGGGTTGATCATGGGATGATGTGTTACGGAACGAGTAAAGAGACTTGCCGGTAACGAGATTGAACAAGGTATCGGTATACCGACGATCGAATCTCGGGCAAGTAAAATACCGCTAGACAAAGGGAATTGTATACGGGATCGATTGAGTCCTTGACATCGTGGTTCATCCGATGAGATCATCGTGGAACATGTGGGAGCCAACATGGGTATCCAGATCCCGCTGTTGGTTATTGACCGGAGAACGTCTTGGTCATGTCTGCATGTCTCCCGAACCCGTAGGGTCTACACACTTAAGGTTCGATGACGCTAGGGTTATAAAGGAAGCTTGTATGTGGTTACCGAATGTTGTTCGGAGTCCCGGATGAGATCCCGGACGTCACGAGGAGTTCCGGAATGGTCCGGAGGTAAAGATTTATATATGGGAAGTCCTGTTTTGGTCACCGGAAAAGTTTCGGGCGATATCGGTATTGTACCGGGACCACCGGGAGGGTCCCGGGGGTCCACCAAGTGGGGCCACCTGCCCCAGAAGGCTGCGTGGGCCATGTGTGGGAGGGGACCAGCCCCTAGGTGGGCTGGTGCGCCCCCCACAAGGGGCCAAGGCGCAAGGGAGAGTGGGAGGGGGCAAACCCTAGTCCAGATGGGCCTTAAGGCCCACCTAGTGGGCGCCTCCCCTCTCTCCCCCTCCTGGCCGCCGCCCCCTTTGCCATCTAGGGCTGGCCGCACCCCTTGGGGGTGGGAAACCCTAGAGGGAGGCGCAGCCCCCTCTCCCCCTATAAATAGTGAGGCATAGGGCTGCCCATAAGGCGCGATTTGATCTCTCGTTGGTGCAGCCCTGCCCCTCTCCCTCCTCCTCTTCTCCCATGGTGCTTGGCGAAGCCCTACGGGATTGCCACGCTCCTCCACCACCACCACGCCGTTGTGCTGCTGCTGGATGGAGTCTTCCTCAACCTCTCCCTCTCTCCTTGCTGGATCAAGGCGTGGGAGACGTCACCGGGCTGTACGTGTGTTGAACGCGGAGGTGCCGTCCGTTCGGCACTTGATCATCGGTGATCTGAATCACGACGAGTACGACTCCATCAACCCCGTTCACTTGAACGCTTCCGCTTAGCGATCTACAAGGGTATGTAGATGCACTCTCCTTTCTACTCGTTGTTGGTCTCTCCATAGATAGATCTTGGTGACACGTAGGAAAATTTTGAATTTCTGCTACGTTCCCCAACAGTGGCATCATGAGCTAGGTCTATTGCGTAGATTCTTTGCATGAGTAGAACACAAAGTAGTTGTGGGCGTTGATGTTGTACAATATGCTTACCGTTACTAGTCCAATCTTGTTTCGACGGTATTGTGGGATGAAGCGGCCCGGACCGACCTTACACGTACTCTTACGTGAGACAGGTTCCACCGATTGACATGCACTTGGTGCATAAGGTGGCTAGCGGGTGCCAGTCTCTCCCACTTTAGTCGGAACGGATTCGATGAAAAGGGTCCTTATGAAGGGTAAATAGCAATTGGCATATCACGTTGTGGTCTTGCGTAGGTAAGAAACGTTCTTGCTAGAAACCCATAGCAGCCACGTAAAACATGCAACAACAATTAGAGGACGTCTAACTTGTTTTTGCAGGGTATGCTATGTGATGTGATATGGCCAAGAAGAATGTGATGAATGATATGTGATGTATGAGATTGATCATGTTCTTGTAATAGGATTCACGACTTGCATGTCGATGAGTATGACAACCGGCAGGAGCCATAGGAGTTGTCTTTATTTTTTGTATGACCTGCGTGTCATTAAAGAACGCCATGTAACTTAATTTACTTTATTGCTAAACGCGTTAGTCATAGAAGTAGAAGTAGTCGTTGGCGTGACAACTTCATGAAGACACGATGATGGAGATCATGATGATGGAGATCATGGTGTCATGCCGGTGACGATGATGATCATGGAGCCCCAAAGATGAAGATCAAAAGGAGAAAAAAATGATATTGGCCATATCATGTCACTATTTGATTGCATGTGATGTTTGTCATGTTTATGCATCTTGTTTGCTTAGAACGACGGTAGTAAATAAGATGATCCCTTACAACAATTTCAAGAAGTGTTCTCCCCTAACTGTGCACCGTTGCTACAGTTCGTCGCTTCTAAGCACCACGTGATGATCGGGTGTGATGGATTCTTACGTTCACATACAACGGGTGTAAGACAGTTTTACACAGCGAAAACACTTAGGGTTAACTTGACGAGCCTAGCATGTGCAGACATGGCCTCGGAACACGGAGACCGAAAGGTCGAGCATGAGTCGTATAGTAGATACGATCAACATGAAGATGTTCACCGATGATAACTAGTCCGTCTCACGTGATGATCGGACACGGGCTAGTTGACTCAGATCATGTAATCACTTAGATGACTAGAGGGATGTCTATCTGAGTGGGAGTTCATAAGATGAACTCAATTATCCTGAACATAGTCAAAAGACCTTTTGCAAATTATGTCGTAGCTCACGCTATAGTTCTACTGTTTTAGATATGTTCCTAGAGAAAATATAGTTGAAAGTTGACAGTAGCGATTATGCGGACACTAGAACGCTTATGTCCTTAATGCACTGCTTAGTGTGCTAAACCCCAAAACGTCATTTGTGGATGTTTCGAACATCGAACATACACGTTTTGATAACTACGTGATAGTTCAGTTAAATGGTTTAAGTAGAGGCACCAAAGACGTTTTCGAAACGTTGCGGAACATATGAGATGTTTCGAGGGCTGAAATTGGGATTTCAGGCTCGTGCCCACGTCAAGAGGTATAAGACCTCCGACGATTTTCTTAGCCTGCAAACTAAGGAGAGAAGCTCAATTGTTGAGCTTGTGCTCAGATTGTCTGAGTGCAACAATCACTTGAATTAAGTGGGAGTTGATCTTCCAGATGAAATAGTGATAGTTCCTCCGAAGTCATTACCACCAAGCTGCTAGAGCTTCGTGATGAACTATAATATATCAAGGACATATAAGATGATCCTTGAGGTATTCACGATGTTTGACACCGCGAAAGTAGAAATCAAGAAGGAGCATCAATTGTTGATGGTTGATGAAACCACTAGTTTCAAGAAGGGCAAGGGCAAGAAGGGATACTTCATGAAACGGCAAATCAGCTGCTGCCCCAGTGAAGAAACCCAAGGTTGAACCCAAACCCGAGACTAAGTGCTTCTGTAATAAGGGGAACAGCCACTGGAGCAGAATTACCCTAGATACTTGGTAGATGAGAAGGCTGGCAAGGTAGATAGAAGTATATTGGATATACATTGTGTTAATGTGTACTTTACTAGTACTCCTAGTAGCACCAGGGTATTAGATACCGGTTCGGTTGCTAAGTGTTAGTAACTCGAAATAAAAGCTACGGAATAAAACGGAGACTGGCTAAAGGTGAGCTGACGATATGTGTTGGAAGTGTTTCCAAGTTTGATGTGATCTAACATCGCACGCTCCCTCTACCATCAGGATTAGTATTAAACCTGAATAAGTGCTCTTGCACCTAAAGGAATGGTTTATTGAATCTTGATCGTAGGGATACACATTTTCATGCCAAAAGATATAAAATAGAATGATAGTACCACTTACTTGTGGCACTGCCAGGTAAGTCATAATGGTATAAAACGCATGAAGAAGCTCCATGTTGATGGATCTTTGGACTCACTTTTTTTGAAAAGTTTGAGACATGCGAACCATGTCTATTGGTATATATGCATGAAGAAACTCCATGCAAATGGACCGTTTGAACTCACTTGATTTTAAATCACTTGAGATATGCAAATCATACCACATGGGCAAGATGACTGAAAAGCCTCGGTTTCAGTAGGATGGAACAAGATAGCAACTTGTTGGAAGTAACACATTTTGATGTGTGTAGTCCAATGAGTGCTGAGGCATGCAGTGAATATCGTTATGATCTTACTTCACAGATGATTCGAGTAGATGTTGAGAATATTTACTTGATGAAACACAAGTCTGAATTATTGAATGGTTCAAGTAATTTCAGAGTGAAGTAGAAGATCATTGTGACAGGAGGATAAAATGTCTATGATATGATCATAGAGATGAATATCTGAGTTACAAGTTTTGGCACACAATTAAGACATTGTGGAAATTGTTTCACAATTAATACCGCCTGGAACACCATAGTGTGATGGTGTGTCCGAACATCATAGTTGCACCCTATTGGATATGGTGCGTACCATGATGTCTCTTATCGAATTACCACTATTGTCCATGGGTTAGGCATTAGAGACAACCACATTTACTTTAATAGGGTACCACGTAATTCCGTTGAGATGACACCGTATGAATTATGGTTTAGAGAAACCTAAGTTGTCGTTTCTTAAAAGTTTGGGGCTACGACCTTATGTGAAAAAGTTTCAGGCTGATAAGCTAGAACCCAAAGCGGATAAATGCGTCTTCATAGGACACCCAAAACAGTTGGGTATACCTCCTGTCTCAGATCCAAAAGCAATAAAGGATTGTTTCTTGAATCAGGTCCTTTCTCGAGGAAAGGTTTCTCTCGAAAGAGTTGAGTGGGAGGATGGTGGAGACTTGATGAGGTTATTGAACCGTCTCTTCAACTAGTGTGTGGCAGGGCACAGGAAGTTGTTCCTGTGGCACCTACACCAATTGAAGTGGAAGCTTATGATATTGATCATGAAACTTCGGATCAAGTCACTACCAAACCTCGTGGGATGACAAGGACACGTACTACTTCGGAGTGGTAAGGTGATCCTGTCTTGGAAGTCATGTTGCTGGACAACAATGAACCTACGAGCTATGGAGAAGCGATGGTGGGCCCGGATTCCGATAAATGGCTCGAGGCCATAAAATCCGAGAACGGATCCATGGACTTTGGTGGACTTGCCCGATGATCGGCAAGCCATTGAGATAAATGGATCTTTAAGAAGAAGACGGACGTGGATGGTAATGTCACCATCTATGAAGCTCGACTTGTGGCGAAGTGTTTTCCGACAAGTTCAAGGAGTTGACTACGATGAGATTTTCTCACTCGTAGCGATGCTTAAAGTCCGTCGGATTCATGTTAGCATTAGCTGTATTTATGAAATCTGGCAGATGGATGTCAAAACGAGTTTCCTTACCAGTTTTCGTGAGGAAAGGTTGTATGTAATACAATCAGAAAGTTTTGTCGATCCTAAGGATGCTAAAAGGTATGCTAGCTCCAGCGATCCTTTTAAGGACTGGAGTAAGCATCTCGGAGTTGGAATGTACGCTTTGATGATGATCAAAGATTTTGGGTTTGTACAAAGTTTATGAGAAACTTGTATTTCCAAAGAAGTGAGTGGGAGCACTATAGAATTTCTGATGAGTATATGTTGTTGACATATTGATGATCAGAAATGACGTAGAATTTCTGGAAAGCATATAGGGTTATTTTGAAAGTGTTTTTCAATGGAAAGCCTGGATTAAGCTACTTGAACATTGAGCATCAAGATCTATAAGGATAGATCAAAACGCTTAATGGTACTTTCAAAATGAGCACATACCTTGACATGATCTTGAAGGTATTCAAGATGGATCAGTCAAAGAAGAAGTTCTTGCCTGAGTTGTAAGGTACGAAGTTAAGACTTAAAGCTCGACCACGGCAGAATAGAGAGAAAGGACGAAGGTCGTCCCCTATGCTTAAGACGTAGGCTCTTCAGTATGCTATGCTGTGTACCGCACCTGAAGTGTGCCTTGCCATGAGTCAGTCAAGGGGTACAAGAGTGATCCAAGAATGGCTCACAGCACAGCGGTCAAAGTTATCCTTAGTAATTAGTGGACTAAGGAATTTTTCTCGATTATGGAGGTGGTAAAAGAGTTCGTCGTAAAGGGTTACGTCGATGCAAGCTTGACACCTATCCGGATAGCTCTGAGTAGAGAAACCGGATACATATGATGGAGCAATAATTTAGAATAGCTCCAAGTAGAACAGTTATTTGGATTAGCTCCAAATAGAGCGTGGTAGCTGCATCTAGGAGATGACATAGAGATTTGTAAAGCACACACGGATCTAAAAGGTTCAGACCCGTTGACTAAAACCTCTCTCACAAGCAACATGATCAAACATAAAACTCATTGAGTGTTAATCACATAGTGATGTGAACTAGACTAATGACTCTAGTAAACTCTTGGGTATTAGTCACATGGCGATGTGACCTGTGAGTGTTAATCACATGGCGATGTGAACTAGATTATTGACTCTAGTGCAAGTGGGAGACTGTTGGAAATATGCCCTAGAGGCAATAATAAAAGTATTATTATTATATTTCCTTGTTCATGATAATTGTCTTTTATTCATGCTATAACTGTATTATCCGGAAATCGTAATACACGTGTGAATACATAGACCACAATATGTCCCTAGTGAGCCTCTAGTTGACTAGTTCGTTGTGATCAACAGATAGTCATGGTTTCCTGGCTATGGACATTGGATGTCGTTGATAACGGGATCACATCATTAGGAGAATGATGTGATGGACAAGACCCAATCCTAAGCCTAGCACAAAGATCGTGTAGTTCGTTTGCTAGAGCTTTGCCAATGTCAAGTATCTCTTCCTTTGACCATGAGAGCGTGTAACTCCTGGATACCGTAGGAGTGCTTTGGGTGTATCAAACGTCACAACGTAACTGGGTGACTATAAAGGTGCACTACAGGTATCTCCGAAAGTATCTATTGTTTTATGCGGATCGAGACTGGGATTTGTCACTCCGTGTAAACGGGGAGGTATCTCTGGGCCCACTCGGTAGGACATCATCATAATGTGCACAATGTGACCAAGGGGTTGATCACGGGATGATGTGTTACGGAACGAGTAAAGAGACTTGCCGGTAACGAGATTGAACAAGGTATCGGTATACCGACGATCGAATCTCGGGCAAGTAAAATACCGCTAGACAAAGGGAATTGTATACGGGATTGATTGAGTCCTTGACATCGTGGTTCATCCGATGAGATCATCGTGGAACATGTGGGAGCCAACATGGGTATCCAGATCCCGCTGTTGGTTATTGACCGGAGAACATCTCGGTCATGACTACATGTCTCCCGAACCCGTAGGGTCTACACACTTAAGGTTCGATGACGCTAGGGTTATAAAGGAAGTTTGTATGTGGTTACCGAATGTTGTTCGGAGTCCCGGATGAGATCCCGGACGTCACGAGGAGTTCCGGAATGGTCCGGAGGTAAAGATTTATATATAGGAAGTCCTGTTTCGGCCATCGGGACAAGTTTCGGGGTCATCGGTATTGTACCGGGACCACCGGAAGGGTCCCGGGGGCCCACCGGGTGGGGCCACCTGCCCCGTGTTGGAAATATGCCCTAGAGGCAATAATAAATTGATTATTATTATATTTCCTTGTTCATGATAATCGTTTATTATCCATGCTAGAATTGTATTGATAGGAAACTCAGATACATGTGTGGATACATAGACAACACCATGTCCCTAGTAAGCCTCTAGTTGACTAGCTCGTTGATCAATAGATGGTTACGGTTTCCTGACCATGGACATTGGATGTCGTTGATAACAGGATCACATCATTAGGAGAATGATGTGATGGACAAGACCCAATCCTAAGCCTAGCACAAGATCATGTAGTTCGTATGCTAAAGCTTTTCTAATGTCAAGTATCATTTCCTTAGACCATGAGATTGTGCAACTCCCGGATACCGTAGGAGTGCTTTGGGTGTGCCAAACGTCACAACGTAACTGGGTGGCTATAAAGGTACACTACGGGTATCTCTGAAAGTGTCTGTTGGGTTGGCACGAATCGAGATTGGGATTTTGTCACTCCGTGTAAACGGAGAGGTATCTCTGGGCCCACTCGGTAGGACATCATCATAATGTGCACAATGTGACCAAGGGGTTGATCACGGGATGATGTGTTACGGAACGAGTAAAGAGACTTGCCGGTAACGAGATTGAACAAGGTATCGGTATACCGACGTGATCTTGACGTGAGCACATGCCTTGACGTGATCTTGAAGGTGTTCAAGATGGATCAGTCAAAGAAGGAGTTCTTGCCTGAGTTGTAAGGTATGAAGTTAAGACTTAAAGCTCGACCATGGCAGAATAGAGAGAAAGGAACGAAGGTCGTCCCCTATGCTTAAGACATAGGCTCTACAGTATGCTATGCTGTGTACCGCACCTGAAGTGTGCTTTACCATGAGTCAGTCAAGGGGTACAAGAGTGATCCAAGAATGGATCACAGGACAGCGGTCAAAGTTATCCTTAGTAACTAGTGGACTAAGGAATTTTCTCAATTATGGAGGTGGTAAAAGAGTTCGTCGTAAAGGGTTACGTCGATGCAAGCTTAACACCTATCCGGATAGCTCTGAGTAGAGATACCGGATACGTATAATGGAGCAACAATTTAGAATAGCTCCAAGTAGAACAGTTATTTGGAATAGCTCCAAATAGAACGTGGTTGCTGCATCTAGGAGATGACATAGAGATTTGTAAAGCACACACGGATCTGAAAGGTTCAGACCCGTTGACTATAACCTCTCTCACAAGCATAACATGATCAAACCCAGAACTCATCGAGTGTTAATCACATGGTAAATGTGAACTAGATTATTGACTCTAGTAAACTCTTTGGGTGTTAGTCACATGGGGATGTGACCTTGAGTGTTAATCACATATCGATGTGAACTAGATTATTGACTCTAGTGCAAGTGGGAGACTGTTGGAAATATGCCCTAGAGGCAATAATAAATTAGTTATTATTATATTTCCTTGTTCATGATAATTGTCTTTTATTCATGCTATAACTGTATTATCCGGAAATCGTAATACACGTGTGAATACATAGACCACAATATGTCCCTAGTGAGCCTCTAGTTGACTAGCTCGTTGTGATCAACAGATAGTCATGGTTTCCTGGCTATGGACATTGGATGTCGTTGATAACGGGATCACATCATTAGGAGAATGATGTGATGGACAAGACCCAATCCTAAGCATAGCACAAAGATCGTGTAGTTCGTTTGCTAGAGCTTTGCCAATGTCAAGTATCTCTTCCTTCGACCATGAGATCGTGTAACTCCTGGATACCGTAGGAGTGCTTTGGGTGTATCAAACGTCACAACGTAACTGGGTGACTATAAAGGTGCACTACAGGTATCTCCGAAAGTATCTATTGTTTTATGCGGATCGAGACCGGGATTTGTCACTCCGTGTAAACGGAGAGGTATCTCTGGGCCCACTCGGTAGGACATCATCATATGCGCAATGTGACCAAGGAGTTGATCATGGGATGATGTGTTACGGAACGAGTAAAGTGACTTGCCGGTAACGAGATTGAACAAGGTATTGGATACCGACGATCGAATCTCGGGCAAGTAAAATACCGATAGACAAAGGGAATTGAATACGGGATTGATTAAGTCCTTGACATCGTGGTTCATCCGATGAGATCATCGTGGAACATGTGGGAGCCAACATGGGTATCCAGATCCCGCTGTTGGTTATTGACCGGAGAACGTCTCGGTCATGTCTGCATGTCTCCCGAACCCGTAGGGTCTACACACTTAAGGTTCGATGACGCTAGGGTTATAAAGGAAGCTTGTATGTGGTTACCGAATGTTGTTCGGAGTCCCGGATGAGATCCCGGACGTCACGAGGAGTTCCGGAATGGTCCGGAGGTAAAGATTTATATATGGGAAGTCCTGTTTTGGTCACCGGAAAAGTTTCGGGCGATATCGGTATTGTACCGGGACCACCGGGAGGGTCCCGGGGGTCCACCAAGTGGGGCCACCTGCCCCAGAAGGCTGCGTGGGCCATGTGTGGGAGGGGACCAGCCCCTAGGTGGGCTGGTGCGCCCCCCACAAGGGGCCAAGGCGCAAGGGAGAGTGGGAGGGGGCAAACCCTAGTCCAGATGGGCCTTAAGGCCCACCTAGTGGGCGCCTCCCCTCTCTCCCCCTCCTGGCCGCCGCCCCCTTTGCCATCTAGGGCTGGCCGCACCCCTTGGGGGTGGGAAACCCTAGAGGGAGGCGCAGCCCCCTCTCCCCCTATAAATAGTGAGGCATAGGGCTGCCCATAAGGCGCGATTTGATCTCTCGTTGGTGCAGCCCTGCCCCTCTCCCTCCTCCTCTTCTCCCATGGTGCTTGGCGAAGCCCTGCGGGATTGCCACGCTCCTCCACCACCACCACGCCGTTGTGCTGCTGCTGGATGGAGTCTTCCTCAACCTCTCCCTCTCTCCTTGCTGGATCAAGGCGTGGGAGACGTCACCGGGCTGTACGTGTGTTGAACGCGGAGGTGCCGTCCGTTCGGCACTTGATCATCGGTGATCTGAATCACGACGAGTACGACTCCATCAACCCCGTTCACTTGAACGCTTCAGCTTAGCGATCTACAAGGGTATGTAGATGCACTCTCCTTTCTACTCGTTGCTGGTCTCTCCATAGATAGATCTTGGTGACACGTAGGAAAATTTTGAATTTCTGCTACGTTCCCCAACATGAAGCGTGAGTAGTTTATCATAGACCTATGGGTCCATAGGTAGGAGCTAGATGGCTTGTTCTCTCTCTATGATATCCAATACCATGTTATCCTTTATGTACTTGGAGATCTATCCGATATAACATTCTTTTGCGGTGTGTTTGTCGAGATCCGATGAATTATGGATTTATGATCAGATTATCTATGAATATCATTTGAATCTTCTTTGAATTCTTATATGCATGATTTGATATCTTTGTATTTCTCTTTGAATTATTGGTTTAATTTGGCCAACTAGATTGATTCTTCTTGCAATGAGAGAGGTGCTTAGTTTTGGGTTCAATCTTGCGTTGTCCTCACCTAGTGACAAAGTAGAGGTAGAGAGGCACGTATTGTATTATTGCCATCAAGGGTAAAAGGATGGGGTTTATATCATATTGCTTGAGTTTATCCCTCTACATCATGTCATCATACTTAAAGTGTTACTCCGTTCTTATGAACTTAATACTCTAGATGCATGCTGGATAGCGGTCGATGTGTGGAGTAATAGTAGTAGATGTAGAATCGTTTTGGTCTACTTGACACAAACGTGATGCCTATATTCATAATCATTGCCTTGGATATAGTCATAACTTTGCACTTTTCCATAAATTGCTCGACAGTAATTTGTTCACCCACCGTATATTTTTTTTCAAGAGAGAAGCCTCTAGTGAAACCTATGGCCCCCGGGTCTATTTACCATCATATATTTTCAAATCTATAAAACCAAAAAACCAAAAATACTTCGCTGCAATTTATTTATTTTTATTTTGTTTTATGTTTTAGTAATCTTTTATATCTATCTCTATCAGATATCATCCTTGCAAGTGACCGTGAAGGGATTGACAATCCCTTTATCGTGTTGGATGCAAGTGTTTGATTGTTTGTGCAGGTGCATAGATTGAAGACTTGTTCGTACCTCCTACTGGATTGATAGTGTGGTTCTCAAACTGAGGGAAATACTTATCTCTATTTTGCTGCATCACCCTTTTCTCTTCAAGGGAAAAACCAACGCAAGCTCAAGAAGTAGCAGACCACGAGGAGGGCACCCACAAAGGTTCTTCCAAGGTGAAACAGCCCATCTGCGACATCATAGATCACACCATGGGTATGTGCTCTTCCAACTGGAAGGATCCCGTCCATGACAAGTGCGGCAACAGCCTATCAGCAAATCTTACCTTTTCTAGCTAGCCAATACGTACCCTTTGTTGTAGTAGCTTTTCCCATGTGGTGTTTTAACTGTGCCGTGTTTAATTAATTCAGTTATGCAAAAAATGTAATGTTCAATATAAGGATATGTTATGTTTAAGTATTAATTGTCCACTTCAGTTTCACGAATGGCTATATTTGGTTGTTTATAGTGAGTAGATGCCTTGTTTATCTGTATTTTGTTGTTAGGTTGGTTGTAGCGAGCATTTGTCCAGTTATCAAGCAGATGCCTTGTTTATCTGTATTTGGTTGTTAGGTTGGTTTCAGTGAGTATTTGTCCAGTTTTCAAGCAAATGCCTTGTTTATTTGTATTTGCTTGTTAGGTTGGTTGCAGTGAGCATTTTGTCCAGTTTTCAAGCATATGCCATGTTTATCTATATTTGCTTGTTAGGTTGGTTGGAGTTAGACTCTGTCCAATTTTCAGATGGCTATGTTTGGTTGTTATACTGATCATTTATGTCTTGTTTATTTCAGTCATTCACAATGTGATGCTCATTATGTGCAAGTCGGAATTGTGCATCTCGATTTCACCAATACCAGTTTGAAGGCTATATTTGGTTCCAGTTATGCCTGGTGTAGTTAACACATGCCCTTTATTTCAGTTTTACACATTTATCTAGTGTGATGTTTAAGCATGAGCTATGTTCTATTCATTTTCGACAATACCAGTTTGAATTGCAATATTTGGTGGCTGTTAAGCCTGTTGTAGGTAACATTCCCTTTCATTGTATATCCGCTTTAATAACATGCTGAAACCAACACATCCAAGCTATCATTTGGAGATGATGTTGTTTACCTTGGCTATATTTGTTTGACGTTAAGCTTGTTGTACTTATCATGCCTTTCCACTACTTCTGCATGACAACAACGGGAGTGGCCAATATTTTTCGCCGAGGTTAGTTTCATCCCTCGGCTTGTACTCCCCCTGTCATTCCATAATGTAGTGCATATAGATCCAGACCTATACACTTTTAGCTTCTAATATTAACTTTGTTGCTTGTATGTACATATGCCTTGGCAAAGATCCACGCATTGACCTTTTTGCGTAGGGGGCAATGAGATATTCATGAACCAACATCAAGTGAGGAAACTGATAAGGATTATTAGCAAAAAGATACGAATGGTGGCAATCAAATTATTTGTGTACGCTCTATCCAACACAACAGTGAGCTGTAGGATGGTAACTACAAACTCTGTAGCCTTCTCTTTTTACTGCCCATAATGAGTTGTTAGACAACAATGTCTGAATCTTTTTCATTTGTAGTTGTTCCCAAAGCAGTTTAGTCAAGATTACCTCGCAAAGTACATGATTGGTGGACAAACAATGAAGGTTAAAGTATTTCATCGAGACTACAGTGAGCATCGAGAAGTTCTAATGAAGACAATGAAGGATGGGCGGGCAGCCATCACAAGGGGTTGGCCTAGAGTCGTGCGCGCATTACGCATGTAGGAGGGCACAATATGGGCATTCCGCTTCACCTTCTCCAGCAACAAGAATGTCTTTCGCCTCTCTCTTTACAGTCTTTAGTACAATTGTGGTTCATCATTCTTTACTTGGTGCTTGTAGTTCTTTAGTATATGTACATGTGCATCGAATTATGCATTCGTGCTTGAACCTATATTTGGAATAAACATGGTTCAATATGAAATAAGTGATTGCCTACTTTCAAATTCAAAATCTAAGATTTTTAAATGCAGGGTAAATTAGGGATTACACCGCACATGGTTTGTGAAAGCAAAATGTTTGCGATAAACGTACAGACCAGACACGTTTCCCGGATCCACTACGTGTGCAATCAATCTCTACTGCACACACGATCAGCCAAGAAAAAACGTGTGAGATTAACAACAATAGCACACATAGTTCCTTCTTATTAAATGTTTGGAAAAGTCACCTTGTCACACACGCTTGAAATTATGGACTGTTTGATGTCATGCTCATCGTAAATGTTTGCTCATAGAAGAACGTGTGCGATAGGCCCTCATCCGATGTGGGTAGGACGGATGAATCGTGTGGGATATATTCAAGCTTTGCATACAGTTTTATAGGGATAATTGTATGCACTCTTACATCGAATCGCATACAGTCGAGGAAAAGTAAATGTGTGTGATTGTCTTCTTATCATACACATTCTATAATAGTGAACTGTTTGTGATGGGGCGCGCATCGTAAATGTATTATCACGGAAGACCGACTGCGATAGTAATACAAGCACAAACAGTAGCAAGGATGGAGCGTTTGGGATATGCGAGATATCACAAACAGTTGTCTGAAGACTCGCGTTTGGGATACATGCCAGCAACACATACACTTAGTTATGCAAAACGTGTGCATTGCTACTCTCTATCACCAGCGGTTTCTAGGTCGTGTGGGAAGGACCCCCTATCGACAACACTCGCTAGGCAACGTTCAAAATGCCATCACGAAAAGGGGTTAAAAACTGTTTGTATAGCAGCTCGTTGTACCAGTGAGAGTCTTACTTCAGAAAGTATAATAAGGATATGTGTTACTTTACATGATTTGTATGATCTCAAATACGCGCTCCAACTCTCTAAATTTATCATCTTGAGGAATATGTAGAGTCAAAATCTGAAATTTAACAACCATTATCTTGAAAATATAAAGTTATAAGATTAGCCAAACAAAATTCTTAAACAATATCAAGTTATTTTTGGATTTGAATGTATTTCAAGATTTTATCATCAAAGGTGGACTATAGAAACATCCTTATAGTGAAAAAACACTTTCTAGAGAACCATAAAAAGGTACAGTATTTAATGTTATTTTCAAATCCAAAAATAATTATAGTTATTCCTAGAAATAACTCTAATGTTATTTTCAAATGTATCATGTTCATGCATCAGTGGCCCGGCCGGGGAAGGCGAAGGACAAGGAGATAATGGACGTTGCGATTCAGCGGCTTAGTCATTTCCGTCCCATCGCACGGATACCCCATCACTAATCCCTTAGCTAGCCTTTTAGTTATAAGTCTCCGGACTCGCCTTGAGCTGTTGCTATGTATCTGGGACCCTCTCTTATTCGTGCCTTCCGCCGCAAAATGGAGATCAAAATTCCTTTGTAGATCTAAACGCGGACCTTTTTCCCTCCCGGGTCACCGTCGTGCAGCGACTGGGGGGATCCTGAGCCCGCCGCTGCACTGGGGTTCAACTGGGAAAAGCATGACAGGAGCCAGCGGCGGCAGGGCCTCTTCATTCCCACGACATCGAAGGTTGGCGTGGCGCGGCCGCACGCGGGGCTATTGGTGGCCTCTGGTGCTTCGGTCGGGCCGCGGGGCGCATGGTGGTGGCTGTGGCAATGGGGGTTGGCATACCAGATCTACGGGGCGGCAGCTGCTTATGGCGAGGGCCGAGGATGACACTGATGGTTGTGCGCACCTCGCTATGGCGGCCAGCTTGGCCGGCAGGCGCCGCGGGCTTAGATGGTGTTGGATGGCTGCCATGGCTCGGTCTTGGGCGTGGTGGCTCGTGATGGCGGGTTCGGCCCTGATTAGCGTTGGGGTTAGGCTGGGGCTAAGCAGTGGTGCGCACTTGGAGGAGCAATTTGAGAAAATGCCACACCTTTTCTGAGACTTTGGTCCTATAGCACGCCTTTCTTTTTATTAGACTAAAAAATAGGACAGCTTTGATTGATAGCTAGACAAAATACCACAAGTTAATGTTTTTACTACTTTTTCACGTCCTGGCCACATCTTATATTTGTTAGGACTAAACTGCCCTCAGATCGTTGCCTGGTCATATGAAACGAACGAGACAGAGAACAAAGCACAACGCCAGCGCCTCACCCTTCCTCCTGCCCTGAGCCGCCGCCTTGCCGTGCTTACTTCCCGGCGCGCCGCCGCCTCCCTGTGATTCATCCCGTCGTCCCCTCGTCCTGCTTCTTTTCCTCCCGGACGCATGAACATGTTCATTCTGCTGCCTCGTCCGACAGGTCTGACATGTGTACTCAGGAACCCTAGATCATGGGACATTATGATGGAGGAGCGCTAGTGGGCAAGCTTCAAGTGTACGAGTAGAACCTGTTGTTCATATGGTGAAAATGCTGTCGAAAATTTGATTCTATCCGTATCAACAAAAACTATACGTCAACACATGTTACGTCCATCCAATCTGAATTTTGATACAGCCATATAAAGAAGCATCCATATCTTCTTGTAATAGTTGCTACAACCATCAACACGTAAGACAGTTGTTAGTGTGTGTCACTAGTATTTGAGCCATATGCTAACAAAGCTAGCAACGAGCAGCTACAGCAGGCTCCAGCGAGCACTTCTCCATCTAGGCAGCAGATGCAACGAGCAGCGCCTGGACGGGAGACATGGGGGAGGAGGAACGACGAGGTGCTGGTGCGGGGAAGGAGGCACGGCCAGGCAGCGGCTCACCGGGCGGACGCACGGCGAAGCGGCAGCGTCAGAAGGACACACGTCGAGTCGGTGGAGCACTGCTTTGTCTCTCTGACTCCTTGGTTTCATATGGCCACGAAACGATCCGAGGGCAGATTCGTCCTAACCAATATGATATATGGGCCTGGACGAGGAAAAGGAGAGGAAAAACAAATTTGTGCTAGTTTGTCCAGCTATCAATCAAAGGTGTGCTATTTAATCCAATTAAAAGAAAGGTGTGCTATAGGATCAAAGTCTCAGGAAAGGTGTGGCATTTTCTCAAATTGCCCCACTTGGAGGTGCTACAGTGTCGTGGGTGCTATAGGTTGCAGGTGTCGAGGGGTGGCGGTGGCGACCTCCTTCTCTTGGATGTATGCCGGAGGCAGGTGCAGATCTAGGGTTCGTGCTCGGGTGGGCCAGGTCGGGGCCCCGGGCGGATTGTGGCTTGTGCTCCGGGTAGGAGAGGTCGGGCTTAGCCTAGGAGGTGCCTGCGGGTGGTGCTCGTGCTCTCCTCGCAGGTGCGATGCTCGATGGTGGTGGTCGTGTTACCGTTGTGTCGGAGCACGGATCAGCGCCGTGACCATGGACTTGGCACCGTGTGAGCTCGCCTGGCCATGGGCCCCGTGCTGGCTTGCCGGTGGCCGTCGGCAGTCTCGGAGTCATGTCCCCCCAGTCCACCTGGCACTGGCTGGGGATGCAGGTGTGGGTGTCTCCTACGGTGGAGGCGCCTACGCAGACCCGAGAACTGATATCGTGGTTGAGTGTGTTGTGATGGGTGCGGCACACGGTATCTAGCGATAGAGATGTCGGGCCCCGGATGGCGGCCTGCATGGTTGCTCTTCAACAGGCACCATTGCGGTGGTGGTGGCTTCACTCCCCAGTTGTGTGGGCAACGGGAGGTGCTGCGTCGGGTAGCTCGGACGTGCCCCCTCCCCTGGATGGGTGGCGCCCCAATCTGGATCTGGGGTTATGTCATCGTTGCGCTCCTCCTGGTGGCCTCGTAGTGTCTCTGGTGAATTGCCGAGCGAAAGCTTCGTGCCTCGGCGCCGCCGACGACGACACACGAGGGTGCTGATATCTTCTTGCAGACGTCGTTGTGCTTCTTCTCTCCGTGTTAGGGCTCCGGGTGAATACCCATTCTGGTGTGGACTCGGCAGCAGCGACGCTGTGTGATGTTTTCCCTCTTGAGAGCGTTGTCGTGGAGCTTAGGTGTGTTAGGTCGTAGCGTGGGGATGTTTAGTTCTTCCGGTGTTCGTTGCTGGTAGCGTAGTCGTGTGTGTTCTACATGTGCTGGATATCTCAAGATCGGTTTTGTAAGAGAGCTCCTCATCAATGCCTGTTTCGAGAGAGATCTAAATGCTCTTATATTCTTTACGGAGGGAGTACCTCTTTTATGGCATGAAGGAGCCTAGCCGCCTCTTTGACACCGCAATTCTATTCGCTTGCTACTATGTTAGATGTCATTGTAAGAACACTTGACTACTTTGCATGTTTGATGATTTATTAATTTAAAGCCGAGCACATCTTATGCCTCTCTTCTAAAAACAAGAATCAAATGTGCAATTGTGTATACCAATATGCTGGAGACTTAAGCTTCCCCAAATAAATATTGGAGGACAAATATTTTTGCCGGTCCAGCAAATTTACTTTAAGAAATTGCTGCTTCATGGATAGAACCACAAGCCCACAACAACGTTGTAGAAATGACACATATGTCACAAACTTGTGGCCCCATGACTCATGCCTATTTCTAGGTCTTTCCCTTCTCGATATTAAGGGCATGTTTGGATGCCGCCCACGCCCGCCCTACCAAATTGGGGCGCAGCCATCGAAACGCCTCGCCCACGCCCTCGGTCAACAATAGGATTTTGGTAGGGTGGTTACTGGCTGCAATCCAAACACGCCCTAAGTGCATATACAAATTCAAATTTTATGCAAATTGGACTACTCGAAAGTAACACACGTCAACAGGAGGCAGTGACTCTAGAAACAGGCCCTAAGTGCAGATGCAAATTGTACTAAATCAAAAGTAACACACGTCAACAGAAGGCAGTGACTCTGGAAACAGGCCACAGACTCCGTTCAGACATGGAGTTAGAAGGTAACCACTGATTAAAGTACTAGTACAAGTAACCGTTACAGCAATGGCAGAAATCACAATGAACAGCCCAGAACAAATTGAAAAGTCTCTCCTAATTAAGGATCACGTAAGAACATCACCTATCACTCTATCAGATTAGGGCTAAATTGTCCTCACTCTAGCCTAGCTTCTCCCCCAACTGGACTGCTGATGTAGCTGATTAGGATAGAACCCAGTCAACGCCCTGCAAAATGTGTCAGTGATGAGGAGACCAAAACAAAACGGCAGCAGATTCTACTCCTGGGGAGTCAAGCAGAGGTTGATATCAGGGGAAGGCCTGTGACCCATGATGGGTTGTGCGCCAACAGGCCAGCCGACCATGGTGAAGCCTGCGGAGCTTGAGTTGAGGTTCATGGGGCCGGTGGTTGCAGTGTGCTCCACATTGGCATGGACTTGCAGGGGCGCCATGGGGACTGGAGGCCCATGGCGACCATTGCTGGGAGCCGCCTGAGAGATGGGCATTGCAGCTGTGAGCACCGGAGGAGGGGCGTCAGCCACCGGCAGCGCCGGAACGGCAGATGGTTGCGGGTGCAGGCCCATCCTCCTCTGATGCTGCTTCAGACTGTTTGGTAGGAAGCTCCCCACAATCACCTGTTCAGACGGTTTGTGTTAGACAAGGAAGAAAAGATGGTTTCAAAATGCAAAAGGTGTGAGAGATCTTGAAAAGCCGGGGCTATACCTGGATTGGAGTGGCAGCACGCAGCATACCGGCGACTACTCCGCCAATGACACGACCATCGGGGCCAGCAAGTGACACACTGAGCCCACCGGTCCTCTTCCGGCCACCCTCCTCGGCCATTGTAAAGGAGCCAGTCAGCTGAAGAATCTCAAACAGGCCCTGGAAATCATATGCACCAAATATTTTCAGTTTGAATCAGTAAGACACAACAGACCAGTTAAAATCCACATATGTACATAGCCATTAGCCAATTTGCATTGTGTACTACTAAACAATACTGTAACCTAAATAAAGACAAATTTGCAGAGTCCAAACTACTCAGGGCAAATGAAACATTCAACAGAGATTCACAATAGCAATTCTTGTAGAATGTTTGGTTGCTCTCTCTCTCTCTTAATACATAGGCAGGCAACCAAAGGGTGCGCGTTCTTGAAGGAAAAAAGTGATAAGAGGCAAACAGCAAATTCTTGATGTCATTTTTTTTGCATAGTAGTACCTCGTAGGTGAAGGTGCTATCAGATGAGCCAGAAGAGCCAGGCTTGTTGAATGCCACATTGGAGATGGTCCCACTGGCAGCGAGGATGCAGACCGAGCGCGGACCCCTCTGGGAGAATGACATTATGCGCGCCGCCACATCCTACAAACCAAATCGGACAAGAACATGGATGTGTTTCTCAAATTACAACACCCATCCGCCACAAGATCACAAATTCACAATGTAATGGAAAAGTAGAGGTTTAAGATGTCAAAGACGCTAATTAATTAATTACCTCTCTAGCTGGGACGATGATGACATGCGGTGTGAAGCTCCCTCCAGCTGAGAGCGCATACCATTCCCCTTCACAAATCACAAGTATTTAAGGATTGCAATCAGGCAAACAATTACACTAGTTTTCTAGGTCGCTGAACTACTGGAGAGCATGAAACAAGGACCTTAATCAAGGTTAGCATATAAGTACGAAATCATCTAACTTTCTAACGGACCAGAAAAATCTGACAATAATGCGTACGCAAGCTAGGTTGGTGAGAATAAATGGGAGAAGAGCACAGGTAAAGGTTGGTGAGAATAAGTGGAGATTAAACATAGGAATCACTTTAATAACATAGGAGATGGATGCGACAACATGAGAGTCAAGAACAGCAGAACTGTCCTAACAGATACCGCCCAAACTGGACCCCATTCCAGCACTGGAATAGAAATGCACAAGGGGGAGCAAACATGGCAAGAGCCCGAACAGCAAAAATGGAAGCTTTGGGTCGCTCAAGAAGAAGGTTTGGATTCCAGAAGGAGCATACGGACCTAGGGTGGCTAGGATCTGTCGTCTCCCCGAGCCGCGCGGCCGGCCCCTGCGCCGCCCGGAGCTCAAGCCGGCCACCTGCTCGCCGTCACCCGCCATCTGCATGCCGTTGCCGTTGCCCTTGTCCCCCGCGCTGGCCTCGCTCGGCTTTTCCTGCTCACCGCCGAAGCTCCACGCATGCGGCGTCGCTGCCGCGTACCCTCCTCCGTGGCCAGCCGAGGCCTGCGGCGGGGACGGCGTCGGGGAGGTCGACGGCGAGGAGGGAGAGGAGCGGTACTCCACCTTGGCTGCTCCTTGCGGCTCCGCCATGGAAACATCTGCTCTGAACAGGCCGAGACCGGCTTCATGGCCACCTGCCACCGCAATGCCCACCCTCCCCTCCATGTAGCATGTGGGGGTAGCTTGCTTGGCCGGTCTTTGGTTGGGTTTCTTGGTTTGCTGGCTTGGCCTCAAAACGAGGAAGAAGACAGACCAGAGGAGAGGAGACGCCTACTCTAGTTTTGCAAGTTTGCTTTCTTTCCCCGGTTGCTCTAGCCGAGGCACCAGTAGCACTGTTGTAGTACTAGTAGCATATGCCAAAGTTCTATGGGGGGAAATATTTTAAAGACGAGGGAGAGAAATGGTGGCAGAGATAAAACAGAGAGAGGTTATCTGGGGGCAAGAAACTGCACAAGAATGGCGGGGTTCCTGCTCTCTCTCTCTGCACAAGAAACACCCACACACACTCTCTCTCTCTCTCCATTCTTTAAGGAACGACCTCTCTCCTTTGACCAACCAGCTGATTGGTTGGACTGCAAAAGTGTACTGGAGTATACAGCATACTTCCAATATAATATAATGAACAGTGGAATACTGTGTGCAATAAGACAAACTACGGCAAATGATATTATGTATTACTTCCACTATAATGAACAGTTCAAAAATGAATGAGACAAATGATATTATGCACTACTATTTCAAACAGCTTAAACTATGAAATTGGGTTTAATGGTGTGGTGCTTACACTTGACTAAAGTGCAATGTATCTAAGAATATGCAATGATTTAGTCAGTGGCAATGCAGATTTACAAAGAAAAATTGCCCCGAGAACAAATTCAAATTTTACAGAGAAGATTGTGGGGCTCTTGGGATGACCCTTTTTCCCCTCCCACCCCTCCCTCCTCTCCGGAGACCCACCACCCCCTACCACTGTCATTACAACTCAAACCGCAACTCCACCATTGAAGGTCGCATCCCATCACCTTCCTGGCATGAACATGACTACTTTTGGTCCTCTCAGGTTGCCTTCTGGAACACACTCGTCACGGGAAACACCATGGGCATGGACTTCGAAGAAAAGATCCGCTACCACACCTAGGTGCCCTCACCCCTACCCAGAATCCAACAACAACACCTGCCTCCAACATGGCAATGGGTACCCGCTACCCGCGAACCTGGCGGGTAGAAACCCTAGTAGGGTAAGGCTTTCGAAAAGTTAAGTACCCATAAATAGGAAAAAATGTACTCGTCGGGTAAGCCGAGTACGGGAAACACAATACCCATACCCGCGTACCCACCTACCCACATATTAGTACATCTTACAGGTAGGTCCCCAATGTCATTCACTAAAAGGGGGAACCGCTAGCCTAACCCAGCCACAGCCCGCACACAAAACCCCCTCCCCTCACCCACCCATCACGCCGTCACACAACACAAACCCCATCTCCCTCTCACCTCGGCTGCAACCCTAGGCGGTAAGCGCCACCGGCTCTTCCTGGAGTAGGGGAGCGACGTGACCAGGCCATCTCTCAAAGCACCTCTTCCATTGCAAGATAAATCAATCTAGTTGGCCAAACCAAAGGGATAGATCAGAGAGAAATATAAAACTATAACAATCATGCATACAGAGTTCAAAGAAGACTCAAATAGTATTCATGAATAATCTGATCATAAATCCACAATTCATCGGATCCCAACAAACACACCGCAAAAAAGGATTATATCGAATAGATCTCCAAGAACATCAAGGAGAACATTGTATTGAAGACCAAGGAGAGAAAAGAAGACATCTAGCTGCTAGATATGGACCCGTAGGTCTGTGGTAAACAACTCACACATCATCGAAAGGGCATCAAGGTTGATGTAGAGGCCCTCCATGATTGATTCCCCCTCCGACAAAGTACCGGAAAAGGTCTACAGATGGGATCTTCGAAGAACAGAAATTTGGGCGGCGGCAAAAAAATTATTTTGGGTGGTTGCCTAATGTATTGGGAATATTTGAGAATTTATGGAGCTAGAATTACGTCAAGAGGTGCCATGAGGGGCCCACAAGCCCGGGGAGGCGCCCCTGGGTCGTGCCTGACAGGCTTGTCGCTCCCTCGTGACTCTTCAGGTCTTCTGCCGAAGCTTCTAGGGTCCCTTTTGGTCCAGAAAAAATATCAAAAAGTTTTGTACCGTTTGGACTCTGTTTGGTAGTGATTTTCTAAAAAGCCAAAAATAAGAAGAAAAAACAGCAAATTAATACTCGGGCATACCAACAAAAAATCATGCCTTTTGAAATATCAATGCTAAAGAACGCTATCCCTACAAAATCATATAGCCTTGTCATGCTCCATCTTCTTAACACAAAATATAAATCATGCACTACCCGGTGTCAGCCAAGCAATTGGTTCATACTTTTTAACGCGCTTCAGCTTTTTCAACACCCACGCAATACATGAGCGCAAGCCATGGATATAACACTATGGGTGGAATAGAATACGGTGGTAGAGATTAATATGGAGAAGACAAAAAAAGGAGAAAGTCTCACATCGATGATGCTAATCAACGGGCTATGGAGATGTCCATCAATTAATGTTAATGCAAGGAGTAGGGATTGCCATGCAACGAATGCACTAAGAGCTATAAGTGTATGAAAGCTCAAAACCAAAACTAAGTCGGTGCCCATCCAACTTGGTTTCTCATGAAGACCTCGGGCATTTGAGGAAGCCCATAATTGGAATATACAAGCCAAGTTTGTAAGTGCATCTAGTGCCACCCCTAGTTGGTTTTGGAGTATTGATGACAAACCTGGTTGAGGGACTAATGTGTTTGTGAGAATTGCAGGATAACACAGGTAGTAGTCCCTCCTTGATTCGGTTTACCTACCGGAGTTGACCCCTAAAAATGTGTGAAGACATTAAAGACAATGGTGGTCTGTGAAGATATTCACATTGAAGACTATGACACGAGAAGACATTGAGTGAAGACTATGGAGCACGAAGACTTAGTTGTTTCGTTGCTTCCTTTTCTTCTTTGTTGAGTCATAGGAACCACCGCACTGTTAAGTGGGGTCCAAGTGAACAAAGTAAGAGTGACTGGAGTGATGCTCAAACCAAATCCTATGTCTTCGAGCGAAGACAATGAGAGAAAATCTTATCCTGTGTCGGATAAGTCAGCTTTACTTGTAGCCCAAGTCAAGCTGTCGCGTGTGTTTGAAATTTGACAGTTGCGACACGTGTCAGTTTCTTAGTGACCCAAGGTCATTTCGGACAAATCCGGTCGGGTTGCCCAGTGGCTATAAATAGCCCACCCCCTACACCATAAATTGGTGGCTGCTCAGAGTTAGTACACGGCTTTTGTCGTTTGAGAGCAACCCACTGCCGAAGCTTTCGAGAGAAAATCCTTGCGAGGACAAAGCCCAAACCACCCATAGCCCAAAGAGTGTTTGGCATCACTGAAGTCTTTCTGTCCGCGTGATCTGAAGACTTGTTACACTTGAGGACTGTGAATCCTCCAGCCGGTTAGGCGTTGCGTTCTGAGCATCCAAGAGCCAATGTGTATTGCCGGTGAACAAAGTCTATGAAGGTTCGGAAGCCTACCTTGAAGACTTAGCAGAGTGATTGGGCGGGGACTAAGTGTCCTTAGCTCAAGGGGAATAAGGTGAAGACGCAGTCTTCTGAGTTGAATCTCAGTCTCCCTAACCAGACGTATAGTTGTCACAGCAACTGGAACTGGTCGAACAAATCCCTGTCCTTCTGAAGCCACTGGTTCTATCTCTTACTTCTCTTTACTTACAGTTTGTCTTCGTGAAGTCATTGCCTGCTTGTATTATCTGTTTGACTTCACTGTGTGACTATCTGTTCTGATTGGCTTCATGCTATCTTCCATCCTGATCTTTACTACCTAGCTGCTATTAGTCTTCATGCTTTCACTCCATTGAATACTTGACTATGGCTTGTCTAGTGTAGTCTACCTTCCGCTGCATTAGAATAGTGTTGTTTATATTGTCTGTCTTCGAAACTCCCATGTTTTGAAGACTTCCATAAAAATCGCCTATTCACCCCCCCTCTAGTCAATAACTAGCCCTTTCAAAGTTCTATAATAAAAATTTCTAACTAGTTATATGAAAGTGAAAGCATAAGAGACTCTCTATATGAAAAACATGGTGCTACTTTGAAGCATAAGTGTAGAAAAGGATAGTAACATTGCCCCTTCTCTCTTTTTCTCTCATTTTTTTCTTTTCCTTTTTTCTCTTTTTTGTTGGGCTCTTTTTGGCCTCTTTTCTTATTTTCTCCCTTGGGACAATGCTCTAATAATGAATAATGATGATCACCACACTTATATTTACTTACAACTTAAAATTACAACTCAATACTAGAACAAAATATCACTCTATATGAATGCCTCTGGCGGTATACCAGGATGTGCTATGATCTAGCGTAACAAGTATGAAAATGAGGAACGGTGGCTGAGCCACAAATACTATGTCAGCTATATGATCATGCAAAGAAATATGACAATGATGATGTGTGTCATAAAAATGGAATGGTGGAAGTTACATGGCAATAATATCTCAGAATGTCTATGAAAATGCCATGATACGTAGGTATGGTAGCTGTTTTGAGGAAGATATAAGGAGGCTTATGTGTGATAGAGTGTATCATATCACGGGGTTTGGATGCACCGACGAAGTTTGCACCACATCTCAAGGTGAGAAAGGGCAATGCACGATACCTAAGAGGCTAGCAAATGGCAGAAAGGTGAGAGTGTGTATAATCCATGGACTCACATTAGTCATAAAGAATTCACATACTTATTGCGGAAGTTTATTATACCTCGAAGCAAAGTACTACTATGCATGCTCCTAGGGGAGTGGGGGGTTGGTAGGAGTTAACCATCATGCGCGCCTGACCTTCACGCAAAGGAAGACACTCAATAATAAATCGTGCTCCAACTTCTTAGCATAACGAGAGACCATACGTGCATGCCTCGGGAATCACAAACCTTAACACCGATATTCTTAATAAACCACAATCATTCACTATTACCTCCCACATATTACCATATTTATATCACAAAACTATTGCAAGGAATCAAACTTATCATATTCAGTGATCTACATGAAAGTTTTGATGATATCCCTCTTGAATACATATCATATTAGGACCAAATTAATAACCCGTGCAACTTGCCATTACTATTTATCGAACTCTCAAAATAATATAATTTAAGCATGAGAGTGCAACTATTTCTTTAAAATATAACCACTATAGTGCTCTAAAAAATATAAGTGAAGCACTAGAGCAACTGCCTAGCTCAAAAGATATAAGTGAAGCACATATAGTATTCTAACAAATCACGAATAATGTGTGTCACTCTCAAAAAGGTGTGTTCAGCAAATAAGATTGTGGCAAACTAAAAAGCAAACAAAGAAAAGACTCATATAATACACGATGCTCCAAGCAAAACTCATATCATGTGATGAATAAAAATATAGCTCCAAGTAATTTATCAATCGTTGGTAGACAAAAGAGGGGATGCCATCTGCGGCATACCCAAGCTTAGATGCTTGGTGTTCCTTGAATATTACCTTGGGTGCCTTGGGCATCACCAAGCTTAGGCTCCTGCCACTCTCAATTCCTTCATCCATTGTGTGCTAACGGATCTCACAAGTTTTCTGTTGAGTTTTGTGTGCCGAAGTTTTCAAGTTTTGAGTGAGATCACAATGGATGAAGGAATTGAGAGTGGCAGGAGCCTAATCTTGGGGATGCCCAAGGCACCCCAAGGTAAAATTTAAGGAACACCAATCATCTAAGCTTGGGGATGCCCGGGATGGCATCCCCTCTTTTGTCTTCAATCCATCGGTAAATTTACTTGATGCTATATTTTTATTCACCACATGATATGTGTTTTGCTTGGAGCATCTTGTATGATATGAGTCTTTGTTTTTAGTTTGCCACAATCATCCTTTCTGTACACATCTTTTGAGAGGGACACGCATTAATCGTGAATTTATTAGAATACTCTATGTGATTCACTTATATCTTTTGAGCTAGGCACTTTGCTCTAGTGCTTCACTTATATCTTTTTAGAGCACATAGGTGGCTTTATATTTTAGAAATTGATGAACTCTCATGCTTCACTTATATTATTTTGAGAGTCTTAAACAACATGGTAATTTGCTTAGGTAGTTTGCTCTAGTGCTTCACTTATATCTTTTTAGAGCACAACGGTGGCTTTATTTTTTAGAAATTGATGAACTCTCATGCTTCACTTTTATTATTTTGAGAGTCTTAAAGATCATGGTAATTTGCTTAGGTTATGAACTTAGTCTAATATGATGGGCATCCAAGAGGAGTATAATAAAAACTTTCATATAAAGAGCATTGAATATATGAGTAGTTTGATTCCTTGCATTTGTTTTGAGATATAAAGATGGTGATATTAGAGTCATGCTAGTGAGTAATTGTGGATTGGTAGAAAAACTTGTGTTAAAGTTTGTGATTCTTGTAGCATGCACGTATGGTGAACCGTTAAGTGATGAAGTCTAAGCATGGTTTATTTTTTGATTGTCTTCCTTATGAGTGGTGGTCGGGGACGAGCAATGGTCTTTTCCTACCACTATCCCCCCTAAGAACATGCGTGCAATACTTTGTTTTGATGGATAATAAATATTTGCAATAAGTATGTGAGTTCTTTATGACTAATGTTGAGTCCATGGATTATCCACACTCTCACCCCTCCATCATTGCTAGCCTCTCTAGTACCGCGCAACTTTCGCCGGTGCATTAAACCCACCATCTACCCCTCCTCATAACAGCCACCATACCTACCTATTATGACATCTCCATAGCCATTCCGAGATATATTTCCATGCAACATCCACCATTCCGTTTATTATGACACATACCATCATTGTCATATTGCTTTGCATGATCATGAAGTTGACATAGTATTTGTGGCAATGCCACCGTTCAATTTTTTTATAGATGTTACTCTTGATTATTGTACATCCCGGTGTACCGCCGGAGGCATTCATATAGATTCATATCTTGTTCTAGTATCGAGTTGTAATTCTTGAGTAGTAAGTAAATAAAAGTGTGATGATCATCATTATTAAAGCATTGTCCCATGTGAGGAAAGGATGATGCAAGCTATGATTCCCTCACAAGTTGGGATGAGTATCCGGACTTTATAAAAAAATAAAAGAGGCCAAAGAAGCCCAAATAAAAAGGCCAAGGAAGCTCAAACAAAAAAAGGAAAAAAGAAAAAATGAGAGAAAAAGAGAGAAGGGGCAATGTTACTGTCCTTTTTCCACACTTGTGCTTCAAAGTAGCACCATGATCTTCATGATAGAGAGTCTCCTACTTTGTCATTTTCATATATTAGTGGGAATTTTTCATTATAGAACTTGGCTTCTATATTCCAGTGATGGGCTTCCTCAAATTTCCCTAGGTCTTCGTGAGCAAGCAAGTTGGATGCACACCCGCTTAGTTTCTTTTTGAGCTTTCATACACTTATAGCTCTAGTGCATCCGTTGCATGGCAATCCCTACTCACTTGCATCAATATCAATTGATTGGCATCTCCATAGCCCATTAATTTGCCTAGTTGATGCGAGACTTTCTCCTTCTTTTTGTCTTGTCCACAACCACCATATTCTATTCCACCTATAGTGCTATATCCATGGCTCACGCTCATGTATTGCGTGAAAGTTTAAAAAGTTTGAGAACATCAAAAGTATGAAACAATTGCTTGGCTTTTCATCAGGGTTGTGCATGATGAAATACTTTGTGTGATGAAGATGGAGCATAGCCAGACTATATGATTTTGTAGGGATAACTTTCTTTAGCCATGTTATTTTGAGAATACATTATTGCTTTATTAGTATGCTTGAATTATTATTGTTTTTATGTCAATATTAAACTTTTGTTTTGAATGTTATGGAGCTGAATATTCTTTCCACAATAGAGAAGATTACATTGATAAATATGTTAGGTAGCATTCCACATCAAAAATTCTGTTTTTATCTTTTACCTACTCGAGGACGAGTAGGAATTAAGCATGGGGATGCTTGGTACTGATGAACCACAAGTATATGGGATCAATTGTATCCTTTTCAATAAGTAAGAGCGTCGAACCCAACGAGGAGCAGGTTTTCAGCAAGGTAATGTCTGCAAGTACTAAAATTGTAAGTAACAACGTAGTTTGATAGCAAGGTAATTTGTAACGAGCCAGTGATGATAATAGTAACAAAAGTGCAGCAAGGTAGCCCGATCCTCTTGAGGTAAAGGACAGGCCAAAATGGTCTCTTATAATAGGCAAAGCGTTCTTGAGGGTACACGGGAATTTCATATAGTCGCTTTCATCATGTTGATTCAATTCGTGTTCGCTACTTTGATAATTTGATATGTGGGTGGACCGGTGCTTAGGTGATGTTCTTACTTGAACAAACCTCCTACTTATGATTAACTCCATGGCAAGCATCCGCAACTACGAGAAAAGTATTAAGAATAAATTCTAACCATATCATTAAACTTTTGGATCCAATCGGTCCCTTACGGAATATCGCATAAACTAGGGTTTAAGCTTCTGTCACTCTCGCAACCCATCATCTAATAACTACTCCACAATGCATTACCTTAGGCCAAAATATGGTGAAGTGTCATGTAATCAACGTTCACATGACACCACTAAGGGAATAACAACATACATACCATCAAAATATCAAACACATATCAAGTTCACATGATTACTTGCAACATGATTTCTCCCGTGACCTCAAGAACAAAAGTAACTACTCACAAGTGATAAACATGCTAATGATCATAGGGGTATTAAATAGCACAATGGATCTGAACATATAATCTTCCACCAAATAAACCATATAGTGATCAACTACAAGATGCAATCAACACTACTAGTCACCCACAAGCACCAATCTATAGTTCCGGTACAAAGATTGAACACAAGAGATGAACTACGGTTTGAGAGGAGATGGTGTTGTTTAAGATGTTGATGGAGATTGCCCTCCCCAAGATGGGAGAGTTGGTGGTGGTGATGATGATGATGATTTCCGCCTCCGGGAGGGAAGTTCCCCTGGCGGAATCACTCCGCCGGAGGGCAAAAGTGCTCCTACCCAAGTTCCGCCTCGAGACGGTGACGCCCCATCCAAAAAGTCCTCTCCTTATTTTTTCTAGGTCAAAATGACTTATATACCACAAGATGGGCACCAGAGGTGGGCCGGGCTAAGCACAACCCACCAGGGCGCGCCTGGGGGGCCAGGCATGCCCTGGTGTCTTGTGCTCGGCAGGTGGCCCCCCTCCGGTGGTTACTTGCTCCAGTATTTCTTATTTATTCCATTAAAAATCCTCATGAAGTTTCAGCCATTTCGAGTTGTGGAGAATAGGTGGCCTGACGTAGCTTTTCCAGGTCCAGATTTCCAGCCGCTGGAATGCTCCCTCTTTGTGTGTACTTTGCATATTATGAGAGAAAAGGCATTAGAATTACTCCAAAAAGCATTATTATGCATAAAAACATTATAATAACAGTAGGTAAACGTGATGCAAAATGGACATATCAACTCCCCCAATCTTAGACCTCGCTTGTCCTCAAGCGAAAACCGAAATCGAAAACATGTCCACATGCTTAGAGAGAGAGGCGTCGATAAAACAAAATACGGACAGAGAAGCATCATGTGAATTATTATAATAGCAACAAACTTTAACATAAAACCTTTGTCATAGAACTTCTATCATAAACTTCTCAAGAATAAGTAACAATTCATCACACTATCAAAGTATAAAGCATAAACTCTATTGAAAACCAACAAACTATGTTCTCAGTCAACTTTGCAACTACAATTCATCGTCTTTTAAGGAAGGGTCACATATCAGAGCCTTTAGGCAAGTCCACATACTCAACCATCATATAGTCTTCTATGGTTGCTAACACTCACCACATACACATGAGCAAAACGTTTCAACCGAACACATAGAAAGATAGGGGCTTATAGTTTCGCCTCCCAACGTATTCACCTCAAGGGTGATGTTAACAATAATAAGTTATGCTACCCATATTCAACTGTACATATGTGCCTAGATCTTTCCTCACCACATGATGCTTGCCAAAGGAGAAAAATAAAAAAGGAATAGAGAGAAAAACTTTGACTCTTGCATAAAAGTAAATACATAAAAGTACGCTTATTTGTTTGTATGCTCAACCCCTTAGTGCAAAAGAACGTCACGTTATATTGCCCCTTATGATAGCAACCTTTATTATGTAGTCTGTCACTTTTATTCTTTGCTATCAGAAGTTCATACAACTCTCAATTTTCTCTTACACTAAATGATCTAACACTTTTAGAAGCAATTTTTATTGCCTTATTGCACCGATGGCAACTTACTTGAAGGATATTACTCAATCCTTAGGTAGGTATGGTGGACTCTCGAAAATAAGATTTGGGTTTAAGGGTTTTTGGATGCACAAGTAGTATCTCTACTTAGTGTGGAATTTTTGGCTAGCAAAGATGGGGGGCAAGCACCACATGTTAAAGGATCTATGACAATATAACTTCTATGTGAATATGAACAAACATAAATCAATACGTTGTCTTCCTTGTCCAACGTCAAATTTTTTGGCATGTAATATTTTGATGGGGGCTCACAGTCACAAAAGATTTCCAGGATAGTGTATTTATATGTGAATCTTCTCTTCCCTTATTAATTCTTTCATGAGTTGCATCACTGACCAATGCTATGTTTGCCAATCTCTAATAAAATTTTCTACTTATACTTTTCCTTATGTGGTGTCATTACCTACCATAAGATTAGAATATGATCATTTTCATTTATTTCCTTTCTTTTTATTGGAACATGAAAGTAAAGAAAGCAAAAACTCAAACTAAACTTTATTATATATCTCGCACATGATTACACGGATAGATCACTAAGCAAACTCTCAAAAAGAAAGGATCGAACTAAACTTTTGTTCATCTAAAGAAAAGGATAACTATGGATCAAACTAAGATAAGTAAAGGCAAAAGATAGTGGGGGTGATACGATACCGGGGCACCTCCCCCAAGCTTGGTGGAAACCAAGGGGAGTGCCCATACCCAATACTCAATTTTATTTTGGTGATGAAGAAGGTGGTGGTGATGCAGTAGAGGGTTTGTCCTTCTTCCTCAGCTTACGCGTGAGGATGGAATTTTCCTCCTTCAATTCACCAATCTCCTGCTCAAGCTCCAGTACCTTTTTGCATAAATCTTGCTTATTTTCCTGCAAAATGTGGAAGGGCATAAACTAAACCTTAGGCCTCTTTGCTTTGTTGGGGAGGCTTGACTTCTTGAATTCCACATGCATGTCCCCAGGTTGAGGCAATGGGGCTTCGTCCTCATGTGAGCTCGTCTCCTCCTTCTCCCTAGGATAATAGTTTTCCTCTTCCTCCGAAGTCCAGCCATAATGCTCCACATCCCCATAAGACTTGGGGTTTGCAATAAAATCAGCAACATGGCTCTCACCCTTAGAGTCTTGGGATGACATATTTTCAGAACTACCAGGAAAACAACAAGAAAATAAAATAGAAGATTTCTCCGTGATACGGTGGTCAATAGGTTCAGGGGGGTATATAAAGATTTTTTATCTTGGAAAACAAGCAAACATAAAAAAATGTAGTCCGGAAGGTACCGGAGGTGGGCACAACCCACGTGGGTGCGCCCTTGTGTCTTGTGCTCACGAGGGTCACCTTCCCGGTAGTTTCTTATTTTCCTAATTTTTGTTATTTTCCAAAACGGGGAAAAAATTGTAGATTTTTTGGAGTATGTTTACTTACCGTAGCACGTACCTCCTCTTTTTCACGATTCTGGAGTGTTCCGGAAGGTCTCTTTTATGTGTTCTTCTGGTGTCATAGTTTGGATAATATTACTTTCAACATTAATGGGCGTAGCTGAGATATAATGTCTTATTCATTAGCCATTAACAACCTTCAGGTTAGTACCTTCAGCATTATTTATTTTGATAGCTCCAGACTGATAAACCTCCTCGATAACATAGGGTCCTTCCCATTTGGAGAGGAGTTTTCCTGCAAAGAATCTGAAACGAGAGTTGTACAAAAGAACATATTCTCCATCTTTGAACTAACACTTTTGAATTCTTTTATCATGCCATCTTTTAACTTTTTCTTTAAATAACTTGGCATTTCCATAAGTTTGGGTTCTCCATTCATCTAATGAGCTAATATGAAATAAGCTCTTTTCACCAGCAAGTTTAAAATCATAGTTTAGTTCTTTCATTGCCTAATAAGCTTTGTGTTCTAACTCAAGAGGCAAATGACAAGCTTTTCCATAAACCATTTTATAAGGAGACATACCCATAGGATTTTTATATGTTGTTCTATAAGCCCAAAGTCCATCATCTAATTTCTTAGACCAATTCTTTCAGAACCTATTGACAGTCTTTTGCAAAATTAATTTTATTTCTCTATTGCTAAGTTCAACTTGACCACTAGACTGAGGATGATAAGGTGATGCAATTCTATGGTTAACATCATACTTGGCAAGCATTTACGGAAAGCACCATGAATAAAGTGTGAACCACCATCAATCATTAAATATCTAGGGACTCCAAACCTTGGGAAAATAACTTCCTTAAGCATTTTAATAGAGGTGTTGTGATCAGCACTACTAGTTGGAATAGCTTCTACCCACTTAGTAACATAATCAATAGCAACCAAAATATGTGTATACCCATTAGAGGAAGGAACATGTCCCATGTAATCAAAACCCCAAACATCAAATGGTTCAACAACAAGTGAATAATTCATAGGCACTTCTTGATGCTTACTGATATTACCTATTCTTTGACATTCATCACAAGATAAGATGAACTTACGAGCATCCTTGAAAAGAGTAGGCCAATGAAACCCAAATTGCAATATCTTATGAGCAGTTCTGTCTCCCGCATGATGTCCTCCATAAGATTCGGAGTGACATTTCTGTAGGATTTGTTCCTGTTCATGGTCAGGTACACAACGTCTAATAATACCATCTACTCCTTCTTTATAAAGATGTAGGTCATCCCATAAGTAATGTCTTAAATCATAGAAGAATTTTTTCTTTTGTTGGTATGTAAAGCTAGGTGGTAAATATTTAGCAACAATGTAATTAGCACAGTCAGCATACCAAGGAGTGTTACGAGAAACATTTATTGCAGCTAACTGCTCATCAGGAAAACTATCATCAATAGGTAGTGGGTCATCAAGCACATTTTCAAGCTTAGCCAAGTCATCAGCTACAGGGTTCTCTGCTCCTTTTCTATCAGTGATATGCAAATCAAATTCTTGTAGCAAGAGAACCCATCGAATAAGTCTAGGTTTAGCATCTTTATTTTCCATAAGATATTTAATAGCAGCATGGTCGGTGTGAACAATAACTTTTGAATCAACAATGTAAGATCTAAATTTATCACAAGCAAACACCACTGCTAGAAATTCTTTTTCAGTAGTAGCATAATTTCTTTGAGCACTGTCTAGAGTTTTAATAGCATAATGAATAACATTTAGTTTCTTATCAACTCTTTGTCCTAGAATAGCATCAACAGCATAATTACTAGCATCACACATAATTTCAAAAGGCAAGTTCCAGTCAGGTGGTTGAACAATAGGTGCAGAAATTAAGGCTTTCTTGAGTGTTTCAAAGGCTTCTAAACAATCATCATCAAAAACAAAAGGAACATCATTTTGCAAAAGATTTGTAAGGGGCCTAGAAATTTTAGAAAAGTCTTTGATAAATCTCCTATAGAAACCAGCATGACCTAAGAAACTATGAATACCTTTGATATCTTTAGGACATGGCATTTTCTCGATTGCATCAACCTTAGCTTTGTCCACTTCAATACCTCTTTCAGAAATTTTATGGCTCAAAACAATACCTTCATTAACCATAAAGTGGCACTTCTCCCAATTCAAGACAAGATTTGTTTGCTCACATCTCTACAAAACTCGATCAAGATTGCTTAAAAAATCATCAAAAGACTTCCCATAAATGAAAAAGTCATCCATGAAAACTTCAACAATCTTTTCCAAAAAGTCAGAGAATATAGCATTGCATAAACCAAAAGGCATACGTCTATAAGCATAAGTTCCAAAGGGACAAGTGAAAGCGGTCTTTTATTGATCAGGTTGAGAAACATGTATTTGTGAAAAACCAGAGTATCCATCAAGGAAGCAAAAATGTGTGTGCTTAGATAATATTTCTAGCATTTGATCAATAAAAGGAAGAGGGTAATGATCTTTTCTAGTTGCTTTGTTTAATTTTCTAAAATAAATTACCATTCTATAGCCTGTAACAATTCTTTGTGGAATAAGTTCATTCTTATCATTAGGAACAACAGTAATACCTCCTTTCTTAGGGACACAATGAGCCGGGCTTACCCATCTACTATCAGCTATAGGATAGATTATACCTGCTTCCAGAAGCTTTAATATTGCCATTCTTACCACTTCTTTCATCTTCGGATTTAACCGACGTTGGTGATCAACAACGGGTTTAGCATCAGGTTCCTTATTAATCTTGTGCTGACATAGCGTGGGACTAATGCCCTTTAAATCATCAAGAGTATATCCAATGGCAGCTCGGTGCTTCCTTAGAACTTTCAATAATCTTTCTTCTTCATGTTCTGAAAGGTTAGCACTAATAATAATAGGATATATCTTCTTCTCATCAAGATAAGCATATTTCAAAGTGTTTGGCAATTGTTTTAATTCAAACACAGGATCACCTTTAGGTGGAGGAGGACCTCCTAGAGTTTCAATAGGCAAATTGTGTTTAAGCAGAGGACGTTGTTTAAAGAAAATATTATCTATTTCATTTTTTCATGCATATGCAAATCATTTTCATGGTCTACCAGATATTGTTCTAGAGGATCAGTGGGAGGCACAACAGTAGAAGCAAGACCAATTATATCATCCTTACTAGGCAATTCTTTTTTATGAGGTTGTCTACTAAACTTTGAAAAAATAAACTCATGAGACTCATCACCAAAGCTAACACCGACAATTGGTTTCTCACAATCTATTTTAGCATTAACGGTGTTCAAGAAAGGTCTACCAAAGATAATGGGACAAAAATCATCTTGTGGCGAACCAAGAACAAGAAAATCAGTAGGGTATTTTATTTTCCCACACAAGACTTCAACATCTCTAACAATCCCAATTGGTGATATAGTGTCTCTATTAGCAAGTTTAATAGTAACATCTATGTCTTCTATCTCTGCGGGTGCTATGTCATTCATAATTTCTTGATATAAGGTAAAGGGAATAGCACTCACGCTAGCACCTATGTCACATAAACCATGATAACAAAGATCTCCTATTTTAACTAAGACAACAGGCATGCCAACAACAGGTCTATGTTTGTCCTTTTTATCGGGTTTGGCGGTTCTAGCAGCTTCTTCATAGAAGTAAATAACATACCCATCTATATTTTCTTCCAGGAGATCCTTAACCATAGCAACACTAGGTTCTACTTTGATTTGTTCATCGGGTTTAGGTGTTCTAATATAACTTTTGTTGACCACAGTTGAAACTTTAGCATGTTCCTTGATCCTAACAGGGAAAGGTGGTTTCTCAATATAAGCAGTAGGAACAACTGGATCAACATTATAAGTAATAGTTTCCTCTTCAGCTAGTACCGGTTCTTTGATTTCTTCTTTAATAGGTGGGTGATATTTAAACCACTTCTCCTTAGGGAGATCAACATGAGTAGCAAAAGATTCACAAAAGGAGGCTACTATCTCAGAGTCAAGTCCATATTTAGTGCTAAACTTTTGAAAAGCATCGGTATTCATAAAAGATTTAACACAATCATACTTGAGCTTAATACCTGACTCTTTACCTTATCGAGTTCCCAATCTTCAGAGTTGCGTTAAATTGTTCCCAAAAGATCCCATTGGAATTCAATAGTCTTCTTCATAAAATAACCAACACAAGAAGTATCAAGCATGGATCGATCATTATGAGAAAGTCGAGCATAAAAATTCTGGATAATAATTTCTCTTCAGAGCTCATGATTGAGGCATGAATATAACATTGACTTAAGCCTCCCCCAAGCTAGAGCGGTTCTTTCTCCTTCACGAGGCCAAAAATTATATATATAATTCCGATCACGATGAACTAGATGCATAGGATAATTTTTTTGGTGAAACTCCAATTTCAATCGATTCCAATTCCAAGATCCAATACCATACCAATGCTTTTCCCTTCAAAGATAAAGGGAAAACCTTCTTATTAACTTCATCTCTGGGTAAACTCAAGCTTAAATAATCCACTAATTTCTTCCACATATATCAAGTGCATATCAGGATGTTCGGTTCCATCTCCTGCATAAGGATTAGCTAGCAGTTGTTCTATCATACCCGAAGGAATTTCATATTCAATATTTTCAGTAGGTGCAGTAGGTTGAGGGGTAACTAATTGTGGTTCCGGTCAAGGTGAAGATACCCCGAACAAACCCCTCAAAGGATTGTTTTCCATAGTAACAAGTGACAATAAATTTTAGCACGTAGTAATAATTTTTCCTTGTCGATTTCCACTTACCAAGAGCGCTTCACTCCCCGGCAATGGCGCTAGAAAATAGCCTTGATGACGCACAAGTATATGGGATCAATTGTAGAATTTTCATTAAGTAAGAGTGTCGAACCCAATGAGGAGCAGAAGGAAATGACAAGTGGTTTTCAGCAAGGTAATGTGTGCAAGTACTGAAATTGTAAGTAACAGTGTAGTTTGATAGCAAGGTAATTTGTAACGAGCCAATAACGATAATAGTAACAAAAGTGCAGCAAGGTAGCCCAATCCTTTTGAGGCAAAGTACAGGCCAAAACGGTCTCTTATAATAAGCAAAGCGTTCTTGAGGGTACATGGGAATTTCATCTAGTCACTTTCATCATGTTGATTCAATTCGTGTTTGCTACTTTGATACTTTGATATGGGGTGGACCGGTGCTTAGGTTCTGTTCTTACTTGAACAAACCTCCTACTTATGATTAACCCCCTCGCAAGCATCCGCAACTACGAGAAAAGTATTAAGAATAAATTCTAACCATAGCATTAAACTTTTGGATCCAATCGGTCCCTTATGGAATAGCGCATAAACTAGGGTTTAAGCTTCTGTCACTCTCGCAACCCATCATCTAATAACTACTCCACAATGCATTCCCTTAGGACCAAATATGGTGAAGTGTCATGTAGTCAAGGTTCACATGACACCACAGAAAGATCGTGGATGTCGCCTAGAGGGGGGGGGTGAATAGGTGCTTTAAAATAATTACGGTTTAGGCTTGAACAAAAGCGGAATAAACCTAACGGTTAATTTGACAAGCACAAAACCTAAAACAACTAGGCTCACCTATGTGCACCAACAACTTATGCTAAGCAAGATAAGCAACTATGTGATAGCAAGATATATAACATGAAACACTATGGCTATCACAAAGTAAAGTGCATAAGTAAAACGGCTCGGGTAAGAGATAACCAAGGCACGCGGAGACGACGATGTATCCCGAAGTTCACACCCTTGCGGATGCTAATCTCGGTTTGGAGCGGTGTGGAGGCACAATGCTCCCCAAGAAGCCACTAGGGCCACCGTAATCTCCTCACACCCTCGCACAATGCAAGATGTCGTGATTCCACTAAGGGACCCTTGAGGGCGGTCACTGAACCCGTATAAATGGCAACCCTTGGGGGCGGTCACCGAACCTGTACACTTTGGCAACCCTTGGGGGCGGTCACCGGTACCCGTCAAATTGCTCGGGGCGATCTCCACAACCTATTTGGAGACCCTGACGCTTGCCCGGAGCTTTACACCACAATGATTGAGCTCCGAACACCACCAACCGTCTAGGGCGCCCAAGCACCCAAGAGGAACAAGCTCAAGGGTACCAAGCACCCAAGAGTAATAAGCTTCTCAACTTGTAAATTCCACGTATCACCATGGAGAACTCAAACCGATGCACCAAATGCAATGGCAAGGGCACATGGAGTGCCCAAGCCATTCTCTCCCAAATCCCACCAAAGCAACTAATGCTAGGGAAGAAAATGGGAGGAAGAACAGGAAGGAGAACACCAAGAACTCCAAGATCTAGATCCAAGGGGTTCCCCTCACACAGAGGAGAAAGTAATTGGTGGAAATGTGGATCTAGATCTCCTCTCTCCTTTCCCCCCAAAACTAGCAAGAATCCATGGAGGGATTGAGAGATAGCAAGCTCGAAGAAGGTCAACAATGGGGGAAGAACACAAGCTCAAAGGATAAGGTTCATTGGGGAAGGCGAACCCCTTTTATAGGTGGGGAAAAATCTAATTGTTATGCTCACAGCCCGCACAGAGCGGTACTACTGCTCGAACTCACGGTACTACCACTAGGGGCAGCGGTACTACCTCAAAGGGTAGCGGTACTACTGCTTGCGAGCGGTACAAAAAAAATACATCCGTGCCTACCACCGCTGGACTTGTGATGAGTTTTTGATCCAGAGAGGAAGTAGCCACGGACGTGGTAGTACTGCGCTCCAGCATACAGTCATAATTTAGTATGAAAGATACGGCTCTGTGGCTAGGAAAATATCTCCAAGTGGTAGTACCGCTCCCAAGAGCGGTAGCAAAAAATTACATCCCCTCCAAGCAGTAGTACCACTCCCACGAGCGGTAGTACCGCTGCAGCTTTTATAAGGACACCAAAACTGACACAACTTCTGCAAATGGACTCCGAATTCAACGCAACCAAGTTTGTTGGAAAGCTAGAGACAAGGGCTAACACAATATTGATAGAACTAACAATAAGAAGGAAATTATAAAATTCCCATGATAAAATGGTGAGAACCCTTCCTCGAATAAGACCAGTAAAACCTCCAACACCAAAAACGCAAAAGAAGAAGCGTATGAAATCCGTTTTCGATGAACTAGAGCTTGTCACGAAGATAACCACAAGATCTATAACCTCAAAATAAAATAAAAATAAGAATCAAGAAAGATGATGCAAGGATGCAATGGTTTGAGCTCTCGACAAACGATACAATTAAGCTACTCACTTGAGAGACCCCTTGATAGTATGGCTATCGATCCTATAACCCGGTCTCCAAACTACCACCAAGAGACCGGAAAAATAGAAAACCTATCAAGGGCAAACCTTTGCCTTGGGCATGATCCACTTGAGCTAGATGATGAAGATCTTGTCCTCCTCAAGATGGACCACCTTTCTTGATTGCGTTGGGTCGATGAAGACTAGATGATTGCTCCCCCATACTCCACTATGGGTGAGCCACTCTTCGGCACATCTTCACAAGTCAATTGACAACATAATGGATGGCAAGCTTCAAGCACTTGATCTCTTCGTGATGATCCACTTGAACTTGCACACGACAATCTTGATGACGATCACCACTTGATGTCATCCTTTCCATGGGTTGAGTGATATCTTCCTGTTGACGCAAGCCCATGAACACGTACCCAACCCCACATAGAACTCTCACATAGACCATGGGTTAGTACACAAAGCACAATGGACAATGCTTACCATACCATGGGATCACTTGATCCCTCTCGGTACATCTTCTACGCTTTGTGAGTTGATCAACTTGATTCACTCTTGACTTAGTCTTGATCAACCTTGGATCTTTCCAACTCTCTTCATTTGTATGATGTCGTGAAGGTAAACATGAATGATCACACAATCTTCTTCTTCAAGATATGCTTGCCATAAGCTCAACACTCACATGACCAATCTTTGGATAATTCCTTAATAGCACCTTGGTCAACTCATAAACTCCTTGAAACCAACACATGGACTTCAAGAAAAGCCTATGGACAAATCCTTCAAATATAACTCAAGACAACCATTAGTCCATAGAGATTGTCATCAATTACCAAAACCAAACATGGGGGCACCGCATGTTCTTTCAACCACTAAGGGAATAACAACATACATACTATCAAAATATCGAACACATATCAAGTTCACATGATTACTTGCAACATGGTTTCTCCCATGAGCTCAAGAACAAAAGTAACTACTCACAAGTGATAAACATGCTCAAGATCAGAGGGGTATTAAATAGCATAATAGATCTGAACATATAATCTTCCACCAAATAAATCATATAGTAATCAACTACAAGATGTAATCAACACTACTAGTCACCCACAAGCACCAATCTATAGTTCTGGTACAAAGATTGAACACAAGAGATGAACTAGGGTTTGAGAGGAGATGGTGTTGTTTAAGATGTTGATGGAGATTGCCCTCCCTAAGATGGGAGAGTTGTTGGTGATGATGATGACGATGATTTCCCCCCTCGTGAGGGAAGTTCCCCCGGCGGAATCGCTCCACAAGAGGGCAAAAGTGCTCCTGCCCAAGTTCCGCCTCGAGACGGTGGTGCTCCGTCCCGAAAGTCCTCTCCTTATTTTTTTAGGTCAAAATGACTTATATACTAGAAGATGGGCACCAGAGGTGGGCCGGGCTGAGCACAACCCACTAGGGCGCACCTGGGGGGCAGGCGTGCCCTGGTGTCTTGCTCTCACCAGGTGGTCCCCCTCTGGTGGTTATTTGCTCCAGTATTTCTTATTTATTTCATAAAAAATCCTCGTGAAGTTTCAGCCCATTTGGAGTCGTGCAGAATAGGTGGCCTGACGTAGCTTTTCCAGGTCCAAATTCCCAGCTGCTGAAATTCTCCCTCTTTGTGTGTACCTTGCAAATTATGAGAGAAGGCATTAGAATTACTCCAAAAAGCATTATTATGAATAAAAACATTATAAATAATAGTAGGTAAACATGATGCAAAATGGACGTATCAGGTACGTCTCTAATGTATCTATAATTTTTTATTGTTCCATGCTATTATATTATCTATTTTGAATGTTTATATGCTTTAATATGCTATTTTATATTATTTTGGGACTAACCTATTAACCTAGAGCCCAGTGCAAGTTTTTGTTTTTTCCTTTTTTTTGAGTTTTATAGAAAAGGAATATCAAACGGAGTCCAAACGGAATAAAACTTTCGCGATGATTTTTCTTGGACCAGAAGACACCCAGAAGACTTGGGGAGGGGGTCAGGAGACTCACAAGGAGTCCACAAGCCCTCAGGACACGCCCTCCTGGCTTGTGGACCCCTCGGGAGTCCCTCGACCCTAATCTTTGCACTATAAATTCCCAAATATTCCCCCAACATTAGAAGTGTCCACCAAAATACTTTTCCGCCGCCGCAAGCCTCTGTTCCTGTGAGGTCCCATCTTGTGGCCTTTTCGGTGATCTGCCTGAAAGTGCAATCATGTCCTAATCATATTTTGATGTTGATGACAACATGTATGTTGGGACTAATCATAATTATCAAGTATATCTCAGGATTATGTCTCAAAGGCCGTGAGTGGATCATGACTAGGGACAAACGCATATAACTCAAGATCGGAGATACAAGACATTAGCCTTGGCTTTGTTTACGGTTTGTTCTTGAGTATAGGGATCCCACACTATTAAGAGGGGATCGTTGGATCTAGTGAAAGATTTCCTCAAACCCACCAACTCCACTTTTTCTCTCTAGACGTCCGGTACACTACGGACGTCCGATCCCTCTCAGCTGGCTGCACGTCCGGCTCTCTATGGTCGTCCGGTGGTTCTCTTACAGAACGTTATTCATAGATTTCCGAACCTCTCCGGACGTCCGGTCTCCGAACGACCGGCACGTCTTAGACGTCCGGTATTTCCACCACATAACCATATTTACGGATTTTTGGGCCTCTCCGGACGTCCGGGCTCCGGACGACCGACACGTCTCGGACGTCCGTGTGCTGTGTACTGATTCATGGCTTATGTGTTCCCAGCGGCCGGATGACCGATAACTGTCGGACGTTCGGACATATTTGTGCCACCGGACGTCCGGTGTTGTCCGGACGTCCGACCTCTTCTGTGCACTTAAGTGGATCAAATGGTTACTTTTTCCACACCCACTATATATAGGCTTCTCCCTTCCACGAGATGAGGTTGACCATTCAGTTTGAGCTTGCCAAGAACACTTTTCATTCTCTCTCTCAATCCTCTACACCAAATCCTAGATCCCCAAGTGATTTAGGAACATTTGAGAGAAGTTCTCAAATCAAGTGATAGATCCACTCCTTCCCCTTCTTTGCACCAAAGGAATTCGTGATTTGAGCAAGTCTTGAGCTTTTCCCCATCGTTCTTATTACTCTTGGAGGTTGGAGACTCCTGGGTGGTAGGAGTCTTTCAGAGAGGAATCGACCTTTGTGATTACCCCTGGAAAAGTTTGTGAGGGTTTGGATACCACTCCAAGGTCTACCACTAGTGGTTGAGAAACGCCTCTGTGGTGTTGTCTCAAAGGGAGAATAGGGTGAGCCTTCGTGGCGTTGGTGTGCCTTCGTGGTAACATCCACCTCTCTAACGGTGACTAGCTTTCCTCCAAGGAAGTGAACATCGACATACATCCTCGTCTCCCGGAGTTGCGGTTATTCCTAACCCTAACTTTCTACTTGTGGTTACTTGTCTCTTAGCACTTACTTATATCATATTGTGCTTGCTTACTTACATACTCGTGTTACTTGCTTAGTACTTGGTACTACACTTGCAATTGTTAGGCTCGCCTTCATATTCTGCATTATTGCCTAAAATTGCTAAGTAATAATTAAAATTTGTAATTTTACCTATTCACCCCCCTCTAGGTCCATCTCGATCCTTTCAATTGGTATCAGAGCCTCGTGCTCTATTCTTGTGGCTTTACCGCCCTAGAGCAAGATGAACCCCGATGGGACTCCCCTAGTTGCAGATCCGAAGGATAAAGGGGAGGCTTCTTCTAAAGTCAAGTCCTTTACGTCTGAGGATCTGGAACGGGCCCTTGCTAAGCAAAAAGAGGAGCATGATGCTTCTCTTGAGGCCTTGGTCCAAATGAGATTAGCCACATTTTCCATGGTGCTTGCACCACTCTCGGGTGGTGCGGCTTCGAGGCCAACTGTGCCTGCTCCGTCACTTGGTCAACAACCTCCTAGCAATGAACGCTCCCTTGTTCCTTGGCTTTATGCAAGACCTCAGGTTGATAAACCGAAATATAATCCTCAAGGAAAACCTCCTTTACTTGATGCCACTTCCGATTTTTCCTTGTGGAGAGTTGCTATGCAGGATCATCTTCGATATGGAAATGATGAGATGCTGGAGATCTTGGAGTATGGTTACCATGTGGTTGATCCAAAGAATCCTACACCAAGAGAAATTTATGACAAGAATCTCAATGAAACTGCAACCATGTGTATAAGGAGAGGTATGGTTGAAAAGCAAAGGAGACCGTTCATACACATCACAAGTACCAAGGAACTATGGGAAAGTATTATAAGATCCAAGACCGGCACCTCCACCCTCCGGAGTGCTCAATATGAAATTGCCAAGTGGCAATTGCAAAACTTTTGTATGGAGAAAGGTGAAACCCCCAATCAACTCCTTGAGCGTCTCATGACTCTCACTGCTGACATTGAGTCGTGTGAGTGTGACAAGACACAAGATGGATTCAACATGACTAAGTGATTCCTTGTAGATAAGTTGCTTCATGCTCTTGCCCCATATCACCATCAAATGGTGTGGGACATAAGACAACACCATGCCTTCAAGGAAATGACTACAGATGACATCATATCCACCTTCCAACTATTTGAAGAGTCAAAGGCAAATGCCACAAAACATCTTGCCATGCATGGTACCCTGACATCAAAGATCAATCTTGCATTGAAGGCCAAGCATGTATGTGAAGATGAGGTAAGTGAAGAATAAGATGATGATGATGATGATGATTATGATGATGACGGTGATGAGATTGAATCCGATGAGGGCCCTTCATATGAAGACATGGCTCTCTTTGTCAAGAAGTTTAGCGCGGGAAAATCCAAGGGAAGATTTCAAAAGAAGAAAGTAAGAAAATGCTACAACTGTGAAGAAACCAACCACTTCTCCAACGAGTGCCCTTATGAGAAGAGAGAGGATAAACCAAGGTTTCCCAAGACCTTTCCAAAGAAGAAGTTGCCAAATCCTTTGAACTCCAAGCTCAAGAATAGAGATGGGAAAGCAATGGTTGCTCAAGAAGAATCCGATCCGGATGATGTTAGTGGTGTTGCCGGAGTTGCTCAAGACCCTCAAAACACTTTGAGGTTAGTGAACAAGAGTGGTGATGTGGTCACCTACAACTACATGAAAGACTACAAGAGCAATGCTCACAAGTGCCTAATGGCAAAGGCCGTGGTAGAAGATGGAGAGGACCAAAGCTCCCCTGACAAGGTCAAGGTAACCCCACGATCAAATGCCCCTCTTTTCACTCCTTCTACTCCTAATGATGAGTATCTTGATGTTGAGGATAGTTATGAGGATGATGATCTAGATGATCCTATGCTTGCTAAACTTAATAAGTTCATGTGCTCCCTCAAAGGAAAGAAGCTCACTAAGTTTCGTATGCTTATGGAGATGGTGAGTAAGCACACCATCACCATTAAGGAACTCGAAACCCTCGTTATCGAGGAAAAGGAAAAATGTGAAATCCTTGAGCGGAAAGTCCAATATGAGGAAACACGAAATGATGAACTATGCTTAAAAATTGGTGCAAACATTGATGTTCATACTAAAGATCTTGCCTCCTTGAAAAAAGGCTATTGACTCTTGCGAAGAGTTGATGAATGATAAAAGTAAGCTTGTGAAGTATGATGCTTCTCTCTCTAAGGATTGTGAGCTTCTATCCGTGTCCCTCAAGACTAGGGAACAAGAGCTCACCCTTCTTACAAAGAGTTTTGAGACGCTCAAACTTACTTATCTTGAAACTCTAGCCAAGGCTTACTCTTCTCCTATTATCAATGTTGATGCTTGTACTACTAACTCTAGTAGTGATCTAGCATCTATTCTTGAGGAAAATCGCTTCCTCAAGGCTCAAATCGATGGAGTAAAATGGGTGATTGATAGTGGATGTACCAATCATATGACCGGAGATAGAAAATTGCTCTACGATTTCATGGAAGCTATTCAACCATTCATGAGTATTATGTTTGGTGGCGGTTCAAAAGGACAGGTACTCGGGTTGGGCAAGGTGGCTATCACAAATGACATGTCTCTTGCAAATGTCATGCTTGTTCAATCCCTTAAATACCATTTGTTTTTTGTTTGCCAATTGACTTCTGTTGGTTATGATACACTCTTTGGACTAACAGATGTGAAAGTCTTTAAGAGAGATACTCTCGAAGTGGCCTTTGTTGGAGAGTTGGGTGGAAACCTTTACACGGTTGATTTCTCGAAAGAGAGCACATTCCATGCAACTTGTCTAATGGCCAAGGCCGACAAGGGGTGGCTTTGGCATCGCTGGCTAGCCCATGTCGGCATGAGAAATCTTCAAGATCTCTTAAAGGGAAATCACATCCTTGGACTAACCAATGTCTCTTTTGAGAAAGATCATGTGTGTAGTGCATGCATAGCCGGGAAGCAACATCAATCAAAGCACCCACCCAAGAACACTGTGTCTACTTCAAGGCCTTTGGAGCTCCTTCATGTGGATCTTTTTGGGCCTCCTTCATGGGATAGTCTTGGTGGGGAAAAGTATGGAATTGTCATTGTTGACGATTACTCAAGATATACATGGGTGTTTTTCCTCAAGTCCAAGGATGAGACGAAGATCACCTTCATTGATTTTGCCAAGCAAGCACAACGCAAGTTTGACAAAGAAATCTTGGCAATAAGAAGTGACAATGGATCTGAGTTCAAGAACTATACCTTGGAAGAATTCCTTAGTGATGAAGGGATTGAGCATCAATATTCAGCTCCATACACTACTCAGCAAAATGGTGTAGCTGAAAGGAAGAACTGTACAGTTGTGGAGATGGCAAGGTCCATGTTGGATGAATACAAGTCACCACATAGTTTTTGGGCCGAAGCTGTCAACACTGCCTGCCATGCATCAAATCGGCTCTTTCTCTGCACTATATTGGAAAAAACTCCATATGAGCTCCTAACTGGGAACAAGCCAAATGTCAAGTACTTTCGTGTATTTGCGGTGCAAATGTTTCATCCTCAAGAAAAGAGAACGGTTAGGAAAATTTCAATCCAAAACAATTGAGGGCATATTTGTTGGCTATGGATAAAACTCTCACGCCTATAGAGTAACAAATCGAATGGATGTGTTGTAGAAACTTGTGACGTGGTGTTTGATGAATTTAATGGCTCCCATGGGGAGCAAGTTGATCTAAGTGATGTAGGTGAAGAAGATCCCTCTCAAGATATTTTGACCATGGGTGTTGGTGCACTTCTTCCAATGGAACAAGAACCTCATGATGATGAAGAAGAAGATGGAAGTTTCACACATCATCAAACTACTTCAACACCCATACCACCACAAACTCCTATTCTTCAACCGATTCCCTTAGTCCAAGTACAAGAAGATGATCAAGTTTCTCTTCATGATAATCTTCAAGAACAAGATCATCATCAAGGGCAAGAACAAGAAAGTCCAATCATTGATGATGAACCTCAACAAATGCAATATGAACAAGAAGATCTTCCACCACACATTAATGATCCATATGTTGAGGACGTGGATGATGGACATAAAGTTGAACCTCGAGAAACCCTAACCTCCATCATGCCTCGAGTCGCCGGTCATGTTGATTTTGACAAAATATTCACCGGCATATCGGAAGGTAGATTCACTCGCAAACATTTGACAAACTTTTGTGCTCACTTCTCGTTTGTGTCTTGTGTTGAGCCCCTCAAGCTACAAGATGCATTGATGGACAACGATTGGCTCGTTGCTATGCAAGAAGAGTTGAACAGTTTTGAATGCAACCAAGTGTGGTCATTAGTCAAGAGGCCACCTACCGAGCACAACGTCATTGGAACAAAATGGATTTTCAAGAACAAGCAAGATGAGAATGGTGTAATCATCCGTAACAAGGCAAGGTTAGTGGCACAAGGGTACTCACAAGTTGAAGGTTTGGACTTTGGTGAGACCTTTGCCCCCATTGCCCATCTTGAATCCATTCACATCTTACTTGCTTATGCCGCTTTTAATGGTTTTACTTTACATCAAATGGATGTGAAGAGTGCTTTGCTTAACGGTCCTCTACAAGAAGAAGTATATGTGTCACAACCACCTGGGTTTGTTGATCCCGGTCACAAAGACTATGTGTACAAACTTCATAAGGCTTTGTATGGCCTCAAACAAGCACCTCGTGCTTGGTATGATCATTTTAAGAAGTTTTTACTCGATGATGGTTTTGTGAGAGGGGTGATCGATCCCACTCTTTTTACTAAGAGGGACAAGGGTGGTTTGATCTTATGCCAAATCTATATAGATGATATCATTTTTGGTTCTCCTAACATTCATTTGTGCAAGAAGTTTGCGGCTTCAATGACCAAGAATTTTGAAATGTCACTCAATGCGGATTTGAAGTTCTTTCTCGGATTTCAAATTCAACAATTTCAAGAAGGAATTTTCTTCTCTCAAGCAAAATACCTCAAGGATATCCTAGATAAGTTTGGCATGCCTGATGCTAGTCCATGCAAGACATCCATGCCAACCAAAATTGCACTCAGTGAAGACACAAATGGTATTCCTTTCGGCCCATCTATTTACCACTCGATGATTGGTTCATTGCTTTACCTTTGTGCATCTAGACCAAACATCATGTTCAGTGTATGCATGTGTGCTAGATTTCAAGATTCCCCTAGGGAAAGTCATCACAAGGCGGTTAAGTATATTCTTAGATACCTTGTTCACACCCCAAAGTTGGGTTTATGGTACCCCCAAGGATGCTAAGTTCGATCTCATTGGGTACACGGATGCAGATTGGGCTGGAGAGAAAGTGGATCATAAGTCCACCTCCGGCGCATGTCAGTTTCTTGGACGCTCCTTGGTAAGTTGGTCCTCGAAGAAAAAAAATTGTATTTCCCTCTCTACCGCAAAAGATGAATACATTGCAACCGCCAGTTGTGCAACTCAATTACTATGGATGAGACAAACCTTGAAGGATTATGGTATCACCTATAGACATGTGCCTCTCCTATGTGATAATGAAAGTTCCATCAATATTGCTGAGAACCCCAAGGATCATACCCGCACCAAGCACATTGATATTAGGTATCACTTCTTGAGAGATCATGTGGAAAAGGATGATATTCACATTGATCATGTTGGTACGGATTTGCAAGTAGCAGATATTTTCACCAAACCATTGGATGAAGCAAGGTTTTGTTGACTTAGGCGTGAACTTGGTATCTTGGAGCTTGACAATATTATGTGAAATCTAGTACCCATTCATGCATGAAATTAATGTCTTGTCTTGATGTAGGCATATATTTAGGGGGAGACACTCAACTCATGAGTATCCTCACCCTATGAAATGCATAAAAAGAACAAACACTCTCAAAGCTACCATGTCATCTAACTATGGTGCTTTCCATGATGGAGTAGTGATTATGCACTCAAAGTTCCAATCTTTCCATGCCATGTCACGTATACTCATACATGATGGCAGTAGCCACCACTCTTGTCATTAGAACAATATATGAGCGGTATATGTTTTATTATTGTTGGCATAGGATACTCGTTGCTTAACAGATTATGCCTTTGCATCCTACTACGTACTGTAATCATCATCTCCTCATCATGGTTAGTAGCACAAATAATTGCACCCTACTCCTCTAAAAAAAATCTTATATGCTTTCGGACGTCCAGACTTTTCTCTGACATCGGACGTCCGTCGCACTCTGGTCGTCCGTAAAAAGCCTTCTGTTGACCTCAGGCCGGTCGTCCGGCCTATCCGGAGGTCCGTTAATTTTCCTGGCCCAGGCGCCGAACGTCCGTAGATCTCCGGTCGTATGGACGTTTTCTCGGGCACCTATATATAGCGCGGGTTGCGTTTCGGGTCAGTTACCCTAATCTATTCGCCTCCTCTCCTCTGTTCCCCACCGCCACCGCCCCTGTCTCGCGGCTCCTCGCTGCGGCCGCACGCCGCCCGAGTCCCTTTCCATGGCCGCTCACCGCTCGGTCCCCTCGCCGTCGCCACGCCACTCGCCGTGGCCACTCGGCCCGCTGTCTGATTCCCTCCGGTCGTTGTCTTCCTCCGAGTACTTCACTCCCAGGCAGCACCCATCACTTCTTCTCTCATCCATCGATTCGTCGATCTATGGTGGTGGGTTGTTGATTTGGGTTTCCCTCCTCTTCTAGGTCGGAATGGTGAAGACCAAGAGCACTACTCGCAAGGACCGCCCATCTTGGCCCTCTCGTCCCTCCCGCCATGGTGATTTCGACGATTCCCAAGAACGGGCTCGTCCTAGGAAGCGTGTTCCTCCTCCTCGCTGGTCTCCAAGCGAAGACTCGTCGGAGGGCTATGACTATGAAGATGAGCTGGCTCATATGGAGAGAGGAGAGCCTGTCCCTGTTCGCACCATTGCTCCCAAGCCCGGGACTCGGCGGCCCACGTTCCAGCCTCCTCCTCCTCCGGTCCAACCTCACGGTGATGCTCGCATATCTCGCTTGAACCTCCTTTACCACACGGCCGTCACGTTAAGCGGTTCAACCTGGTTCCCATTGCCTCCCTTCTTAAGTTGCATCATGATGTTGATCAATTTACGATTGCTCGTGACTCTAGGGACACTTGTTTTCGCACTAATGTCCAAGCTGACATTTTTACCACTATCATCATTCCTAAGGGTCTTTCTCTGCATCTGTGCTTTGATTTAGAGCATATTCGTACTCATCCGGAAAAATATTCCGGGGCTATTGAGCTCATTGAGTACTCCAATCTTGCTGCCCCATTTACATTTCAACATGACTTTAACCAAGCCGCCATTCATCAATTTTATGCCACATGTTTCTTTGGTCCAAATAACACTGTTACTTGGATGACCTCTGACACAAAGCTCTCGGCTTCCTACTCTCAATTTGTTGCTTCCCTTGGTTTTCCTGACACCGGGTTCAAAATTCACAATGATAACCCCGACCATAGACCCAAGGGCCCTGATGCATGTGCTGATCTTATCAAACCCATACCCCAACTGACTGATGATGAGAAACATAAGGGTTTTAACCAAGTTTCCATTTGGCGTGCTCCTTTCTTCATTATATATCAATGTGTCATTCGCACCATTTATCCTAAGATGGGTGACAAGGGGTCCTGCAGTAGCTACTGCATCGATCTCATGCATCGCCTCTATGTGGCTCCAAAAGGGAAGATCAATGTGCCTCATTTTCTATGGCATGAGATTCGCCTTGCTTCGTTTTAGCACAAGCGGGCCTTTCCTCATGCTCCCTTTCTTCAGGCTTTCATCGAGAGTGTGGCTTGGTTTCCTATTGCCCGCACTCATTTGCATGAGCGATGGTTCATTCCCCCACACATGGCCGATAACTATGTTCCCAAGGACTCTTCCTCTTTCGCTCATCCGCGCCGCACTGCTGCTAGCATCCCTCGTTCTGCTCCCTCCGGATTTGCACCCTTTGGTCGCATTGCTCGCTTTCTGGGGAAGGCCCACTCTGCCTTGATGAAGGCTGTTACGTTTAACTGCTCCCAAAATCACGATGTTGTCACGCGCCTTATCACCTCTAAGAATGCTCTGAAGACTCGTTTGAGAGACTACGGAGTGTTCGACGTGAGTGATGATGACCGTTTTCCTAATGATCCACCTTCTGATTTTGGTTTTTCCTCGGGTCCTGAGTGGGCTGACTTCTTTGACGAGGCTGGTGGCAGTGGTGCACATGATGATGATGATGATGATGATGCTCTCTGATGCTGTTATGACCCCCCCTTTGGTTATTTGATGCTAAGGGGAGTAGGCACTATGCGATTCTATTATTAGCTTGTAATCGAACTCATTGTTATGTTTTTTATTAGCTTGTATCGAACTCATGTTATGAGATTTTAGAGACTTATGTTCTATGCTATGAGTGATGAACGTATATAGAGCTTATTGTCTTGATTATCTTGGTTATGAGATTTGGTTGTGTTGGTATCATATTGAGGGGGAGCTCTCTTCATGTTTATTCGCTATGGTATCATATTGAGGGGGAGCTCTCTCCATGCTTATTCTTTATTTATTGAGCTCCACAACAAATCCTTTCGATTTTTATTTTTATGTGTGTGCATATATGTTGTCATCAACTACCAAAAAGGGGGAGATTGAAAGTGCAATCATGCCCTTAATCATATTTTGATGTTGATGACAACATGTATGTTGAGACTAATCATGTTTATCAAGTATATCTCAGGATTATGTCTCAAAGGCCGTGTGTGGATCATGACTAGGGACAAATGCATATAACTCAAGATTGGAGATACAAGACATTAGCCTTGGCTTTGTTTACAGTTTGTTCTTGAGTATAGGGATCCCACACTATAAAGAGGGGATCGTTGGATCTAGTGAAAGATTTGCTCAAACCCACCAACTCTAGTTTTTCTCTCCGGACGTCCGGTACACTACGGACGTCTGATCCCTCTCAACTGTCCGGATGTCCGACTCTCTACGGTCGTCCGGTGTTTCTCTTACAGAACGTTATTCACGGATTTCTAAACCTCTCCGGACGACTGGCACATCTCGGACGTCCGGTATTTCCTCCACAGAACCATATTTACGGATTTCCGGGCCTCTCCGGACGTCTGGGCTCCAGACGATCGGCACGTCTCAGACGTCCGTGCGCTGTGTACTGATTCGTGGCTTATGTGTTCCTAGCGGCCGGACGACCGATAATTGTCGGACGTCCGGACATATTTATGCCACCGGACGTCCGGTGTTGTCCGGACGTCCGACCTCTTCTGTGCACTTAAGTGACTCAAACGTTACTTTTTCCACACCCACTATATATAGGCTTCTCCCTTCCACGGGATGAGGTTGACCATTCACTTTGAGCTTGCCAAGAACACTTTTCATTCTCTCTCTCAATCCTCTACACCAAATCCTAGATCCTCAAGTGATTTAGGAACATTTGAGAGAAGTTCTCCAATCAAGTGATAGATCCACTCCTTCCCCTTCTTCACAACAAAGGAATTCGTGATTTGAGCAAGTCTTGAGTTTTTCCCCATCGTTCTTATTACTCTTGGAGGTTGGAGACTCCTAGGCGGTAGGAGTCTTCCGGAGAGGAATTGACCTTTGTGATTACCCCTGAAAAAGTTTGAGGGTTTGGAGACCACCCCAAGGTCTACCACTAATGGTTGAGAAACGCCTCTGTGGTGTTGTCCTAAAGGGAGAATAGGGTGAGCCTTCGTGGCGTTGGTGTGCCTTCGTGGTAACATCCACCTCTCTAACGGTGACTAGCTTCCCTCCAAGGAAGTGAACATCGGCATACATCCTCGTCTCCCGGAGTTGCCATTATTCCTAACCCTAACTTTCTACTTGTGGTTACTTGTCTCTTAGCACTTACTTATATCATATTGTGCTTGCTTACTTACATACTCGTGTTACTTGCTTGGTACTTAGTACTACACTTGAAATTGTTAGGCTCACCTTCATATTCCGCATTATTGCCTAAAATTGCTAAGTAATAATTAAAATTTGTAATTGTACCTATTCACCCCCCCTCTAGGTCCATCTCGATCCTTTCACTGCCGGAGGGGGATTCGATCAAAGAGGGCCTCTAAATCAACCTTGCTGCGCTTTCGATGATGCGTGAGTAGTTTACCACAGACCTACGGGTCCATAGCTAGTATTTATATGGCTTCTTCTCTCTTTTTGATCTTCAATAAAATGTTCTCCTCAATGTTCTTGGAGATCTATTCAATTTAATACTCTTTTGCGGTGCGTTTGCTGAGATCCGATGAATCGTGGATTTATGATCAGATTGTCTATGAATATTATTTGAGTCTTCTTTGAACTCTTTTATGCATGATTAAGATATCTTTGTATTTCTCTTCAAACTACCGGTTTGGTTTGGCCAACTAGATTGGTTTTTCTTGAAATGGGAGAGGTGCTTAGTTTTGGGTTCAATCTTGCGGTGTCCTCACCCAGTGACAGAAGGGGTAGCGAGGCACGTATTGTATTGTTGCCATCAAGGATAAAAAGATGGGGTTTATATCGTATTGCTTGAGTTTATCCCTCTACATCATGTCATCTTACTTAAGATGTTACCCCGTTCTTATGAACTTAATACTCTAGATGCATGCTGGATAGCGGTCTATGTGTGGAGTAATAGTAGTAGATGTAGGCAGGAGTCGGTCTACTTGTCACGGACGTGATGCCTATTCATGATCATTGCCTTAGATATCGTCATAACTTTGCGCTTTTCTATCAATTGCTCAATAGTAATTTGTTTACCCATTGTCGGTGTCAAAACCGGCGGATCTCGGGTAGGGGGTCCCGAACTGTGCGTCTAGGCGGATGGTAACAGGAGACAAGGGACACGATGTTTTTACCCAGGTTCGGGCCCTCTCGGTGGAGGTAAAACCCTACTCCTGCTTGATTAATATTGATGATATGGGTAGTACAAGAGTAGATCTACCACGAGATCAGAGAGGCTAAACCCTAGAAGCTAGCCTATGGTATGATTGTTGTTCGTCCTACGGACTAAAACCCTCCGGTTTATATAGACACCGGAGAGGGCTAGGGTTACACAGAGTCAGTTACAATGGTAGGAGATCTACATGTCCGTATCGCCAAGCTTGCCTTCCACGCCAAGGAAAGTCCCATCCGGACATGGGACGGAGTCTTCAATCTTGTATCTTCATAGTCTAGGAGTCCGGCCAAAGATGATAGTTCGGCTATCCGGACACCCCCTAGTCCGGGACTCCCTCAGTAGCCCCCGAACCAGGCTTCAATGATGAGAAGTCCGGCACATAGATTGTCTTCGGCATTGCGAGGCGGGTTCTTCTCAAAATTCCATGTACTTGTCAAATAGTGTCCGGCTTCTTATAAATGCTGCGCTCCTTGGCTTCCACGCCCAATAATGGCCATCTTCCACATGTCGAACGAATGCGAAAAGCCAGGGCATCTTTATATTTACCCCCCTAGCTACGCAAATGAGCCATCTATAAAAGAGACAGGGATCTAGATCCAAATCACACCATCCTCCCTCCGCGAGCATTCATCGGAGCGCCTCTGACAAAAATCCATTCCATCATGGACAGTCGACGCGGCTCCTCCTCTCGCGCTCCCAGCCCTTAGCCTAGAGATTGGGAGAGATGCTCAGTCCCACATAGTGAGTTAGTGATGTTCCAAGCCAAGGGATTTCTTCCCCCAGCCTTTATGGTTCCGGTTTGAGCCGGACTCGCCACCTACAAGGGCAGAAAGCAGGCGGAGAGCGTCCCCAATCCCTCCAAAGGAGAGCGGGTATGCTTTGTCTCTTATCTAATAAGAGGACTCAGAATTCCAATACATCCGTTTCTCCCGGGGCTCCTGGAGTTCTACGGCCTCCAGCTGCACCACCTTACGCCTGCCTCCATTCTGCACATCGCGGGCTTCGTGGCTCTTTGCGAACTGTTTTTGGGCATTGAGGCTCATTTCGCGCTGTGGAAGAGATTGTTTTGCCTGGTACCCCGTTCTCATGAGGGGTCAATATATCAAGTGGGCGAAGCCGAACTATGGCGCATCGCCGGGACCGGATATCTGTCCGGAACCCCGAAGAAGGCGTCTGAAGACTGGCCTTCGGAATGGTTTTATGTAGAAGACGCCCCGCTACCGGATCCCATTCGGACCGGCCTCCCGGAGTTCAGCAATGCTCCCTTGAAGAAACGCCTAAGGTGGCGCCCGCGGAGCCCCCAAAGGGAAAATGACAGAGATGTCCTCTACCTGATGAGCCGAATAAGGTTATTAGCTCATTCCGGCCTGACTATGATCGGAGTCATGGCCACATGCATTATGCGGGGGGGTGCAGCCGCTCCAGTATAGGGGCCACCCCATGTGGGATTTCAACGGGGAGGATGATGCCACCTGCCATGGCCGTAAGGGGCCGGGATCGGTCGCTGATCTGGTGAAGATCTTGTCCGGCCTGTACAAAGGGGAAAAGGAGGATTTTCTCCGTGTTAGTCCATTGAACGGATTTTCTATGAACAACCCTCGAAGCTGGGTAAGCGGACATTTCTTTTTGCCTATCCGATCCATATTCCCATGGTTAAGTATCTCATTTTGTGATTTTGACGCAGGAACTGTGTTGGGCCGTAGAGGATATACACAGCCCAGCTCCACAACCCGAGGATCCAGAACGGTCCCTCGATCCGGCCTCCGAAGAGGATCTGGACATAAAGGTGGAGCTGATCGATGGGGTGTTCCACCAACTTAGCATTGACAATGCTTTGGTCGCCATTACGGCCGACTACCATGGAATATTTCCAGCTTCCTAGGTAAGTGTGACCGAAGTCTTGATACCATGACCCATCCGTGCTTATTTCTGATCACCGCATACCAATGGTGTTCCGTAGGGGGTGCCTCTAAGGCGGGAAGCCGAGCCCGCAGCGGCTGGCCAACAAGGGGTAGATCGGCCTAGCAGGCAAAAAAGAAGTGCTGTGCGGATTGAGACATCGCCGCAACAGTATGGCGCGCCTCCGTGTTTCAAGGAAAGATTCCTGGAAGGCATACTAACGCTCGTGATCTTTTCAGGAAAAAGAGCGCTCGCCGGACTATGTCCGGAGAGGTTGCCAATCGAGCCTCCATCAGCCAGGCTTCAAAGCCAGGTCCGGAAGGGGAGGCGAACACAAGGCGCGCGTCGGATGCTCCTCCAACGAAGGAAGCCGACAGATTGTCCGCCACCAAATCTGAGGTGGAGAGCGCCATGAATCATAGGCGCCACCGGACAATTCTTCGTGACGCATGTTTCTCCCAAGAGGCATTGAATGCCTTTAATTCGGGAGATGCGCACCTCCGTGCCGCTCAAGATGGTCTAGCCAGAGCCACGGAGCAGTATGTGAAAGACATACGGGTGAGGAATTTTGACAGTTATATGTGCCAGTAGCCCCCGAGACTTAAAATAGTTAGAATAACTGATTTAAGGATCATTTGTTATGCAGGATCTTACAGAAAAGAATACCCAACTGTCCCAGGAGCTTCAAGAGTGCAAGGCCCAACTTGAGGCCGCACTAGCGGCCGCAGGGGGAGCCACAGAGACCCCCTCTGGTAATATATACTTCAAAAGATAAGTAGTTTGTGAAGTGCGGCGTGTGTGTAAGTCTGACAATAATATTGCAGATGGCGCCGGGGTAGATCCAGACAAGCAACAGCTCCTGCGCCGGTTAAAAGCCGACGAGAATGTGCTTACAAGGGTGCGGCAAGAGAAGAATAACCTCCAAGATGCCAACACCCAGCTGGGCGAGGAACTAAAAGATGTTCGTGCCCAGCTGTCTGACTCCGTTAAGGAGAATCGGCGACTTCGTCGTGGCATTTTCAGTAAGTGCTTGAACGAACCTTAAAAACAAGAGTTCCGCGAGAAAGTCGACTAACAGAAATATGTCTGTAGGTATGCTCACAGGTCGTCCTGCAAAGGAAATGCCCGGTTCAACGGGTGACCTACTTCCCGAGCTGGTGCAACTGCACGAACGAGTTCGGCAGGTGATGAAAGGCGTCGCCCAGGCCTTGTGGCCATCCATCTCCCTACCCGAAGGCCTTGGACAGCTTGCAGAGAAGCTTCAGGGAGCACGGCGGCGCTTCCGGCTATGGAAGATATCAGCCTGCCGTCAAGGCGCCAGGGAGGCTGACCCAAACCACATGGCCGAGGTCGGACCTGTGGGGCCCGATGGGAAGGAGATCCCTGTGAGCTTAGTGTACGGCCAAGTAGAGTTGGCCGCAAAGTATTCCCAGCGGGACTGTAAACTAGACAGCCTATTAGATGGTATTGAAGAGGAATACAATCAGTCAATTTGACTATGTAATTTAAAATGACATGTAAAATGCCTTCTAGCCGGATTGTAGATCGTTTGTCGTAGCGGACCTTTTCGCTTCAACCTCGGGACCCGACAGTCCGGAGTGTGTCCGAATACCCTCGCGGTTATATAAAGAACCGGGGCATGCGTGGAGACCAGGAGTAGGGGTCATTAGTGCTTTATCAGACAAGTGCCCAACTAGTTATGTTACATTACATGGTTAGTAAGAAACATCTTCCAGGGAGAATAGTTTCGTTAGGGGTTCCTTTCCCTGGGAGGCATGCCCTAAAGTGCATGTCCGGATTGCGAAAAAAGCAGGAAAGCATCTGGGGCAGATAAATAAATAGGTAAGAAATCGTCTTTTAGTTCACCGACCGAATATTCCCTTAAGAACGCTAGCTTTCGGCTTCACCCAGTCAGAGGTACACATCCGGCTGACCCGGCGATAACAATCGCAGAGGTGCTCCCTTTACCACCTAGCCGAACAATCCGGAACGTAGGGGTAAGCACAGGAGCCAGGCAACCCAGCTTGGCCAAAGCTTAAGTCATATCGATGCATATAATGGTGAATAAAAGGTACATGCGGAAGTGTGACACATGTGTTGGGCATAAAGCCCGTATAAATAAGCTTCTGTTAAAGAAGCCCCCAGGTATAATGAGCGCGAGTAGCACGTCAAGTGTGTGCGAACAATGCGCAGACAAGCCTCCAAAGGCTTTAAGAAAAAGGAGGGAGAAGGAGAGAAATAAAAAGACAGCTAAAGTATAAAATGTAGACGGAGGAAGGAGACGAACTCAGAGTCCGGCGCTAGGCGTAGAAGCTTCGAAGACGGGCTGCGTTCCATGGGTTCGGCTCTAGTCGGTTATCCGATGCGTTTCGCAGACGGTACGCTCCGCTGGTCAGGACTTGGTTGATGATGAAGGGACCTTCCCATTTGGGCTTGAGTTTGTCCTTTTTCTTGTCGGGCAGGCGTAGAACTAGTTCGCCAACATTTTAAGTTTTGGCCCGTACTTCTCTGCTTTGATATCTTTGAGCCTGCTGTTGATAGAATGCGGAACGAGCTTTTGCCAGGTCGCGCTCCTGCTCTAAGGCGTCCAAACTGTCCTGCCAATCCAACTCGGCTTCGCTTTCTTCGTACATGCGCACGCGAGGTGAGTCATGAATTATGTCGCAGGGCAAAACTGCCTCTGTGCCGTATACCATAAAAAATGGTGTGAATCCGGTAGTGCGATTCGGCGTGGTCTGCAGCCCCCAGAGTACGGAGTGGAGCTCCTCTACCCAGTGCGTGTTAGATTCCTTAAGGGACCGCACTAGTCTGGGTTTAATGCCGCTCATGATTAGACCATTTGCTCGCTCGACTTGACCGTTAGTTTGAGGGTGATAGACTGAAGTGTAGTCAAGCTTGATGCCCATGTTTTTGCACCAGAGTTTAACCTCGTCGACCGTGAAGTTCGTGCCGTTATCAGTGATGATGCTATGCGGGACGCCGTAACGGTGTACTAACCCTGATATGAAGTCTATCACGGGTTCGGATTCGGCCGTCTTAACTAGCTTGGCCTCTATCCATTTGGTGAATTTATCCACCATGACCAATAGGTATTTTTGCTTGTGGGTTCCTCCTTTAAGGGGTCCAACCATGTCAAGCCCCAGACCGCGAATGAACAGGTGATGGGTATAGTTTTCAGGGCGGTGGGTGGCATGTGGCAGCTGGCAACCGACGCATCGTTGGACTAAGTCCTGAGCGCCTGCCCGGGCCGTTGGCCAATAAAATTCTGTACGGAAGGCCTTGCCTACAAGGGCCCGGGCTGCGGCGTGGTGCCCACCGAGTCTGGCATGAATTTCAGCCAGAAGATTTCGCCCTTCCTCTTCGGAGATACACCTTTGAAGGACTCCGGTTGTGCTTTTCTTATAAAGCTCTCCCTCATGGACCTTATAGGATTTAGATCGCCGTACTATGCAGCGGGCCTCGTTTTGTTCCTCGGGAAGTTCCTGCCTAGTTAAGTAGGCTAGGAATGGTTCGGTCCACGGGGCAATGACTGCCATTATTTCGTGGGCTGAAGGTGTTATTTCGTTGGCAGAACCACCGATTGTGTCAGAATGTTCGGTGTCGGGCAGTGCGGTTGGGTCCGGATTGTTGTTTCCGGACTCCCCTTCCCATAGTACAGATGGCTTGAAGAGCCGCTCCAGGAAGATGTTGGGAGGGACGGCGTCGCGCTTTGCGCCGATGCGTGCCAATACGTCCGCCGCCTGGTTATTATCCCGGGCTATATGGTGAAATTCGAGCCCTTCAAACCGAGCTGACATTTTTAGGATGGCGTTATGGTAAGCTGCCATTTTCGGATCCTTGGCGTCGAAGTCTCCATTTATTTGGGATATCGTGAGGTTCGAATCCCCATGCACCTCTAGGCGTTTAATGCCCATGGAGACCGCCATCCGGAGGCCATGTAGGAGGGCCTCGTATTCGGCTGCATTGTTGGAGTCCGTGTACATTATCTGGAGTACGTATTGGACTGTGTCTCCGGTTGGGGACATCAGGACGACGCCAGCCCCTAGGCCAGCCAGCATTTTGGAGCCGTCGAAGTGCATGATCCAATTGGAATATGCGTCGTACTCTTTAGGGAGTTCGGCTTCAGTCCATTCGGCGACGAAGTCAGCCAAAACTTGTGACTTGATAGCTCGCCGTGGTTTATAGGTTATGTCGAATGGGAGGAGCTCGATGGCCCATTTGGCAATCCGGCCCATTGCGTCTCGGTTGTTTATAATGTCATTAAGAGGTACTTCGGAGGCTACTATTATCGAACACTCTTGAAAGTAGTGTCGCAGCTTCCGGGATGCCATGAACACCGCGTATGCTATCTTTTGATAATGTGGATACCGGGACTTGCATGGAGTTAGGACAGTGGACACGTAGTAAACTGGTTTTTGAAGGGGAACTTGTGTCCGTCCGTTTCTCGTTCGACGACGAGCACCGCGCTTACAACTTGATGTGTTGCCGCGATATATAATAACATTGGTTCGCCCATGTTGGGCGCGGCCAGGACTGGATTTGTTGCCAATATGGTTTTTATTTCTTCGAGTCCGGCCATGGCGGCATCCGTCCACTCGAAGTGTTCGGTGCGCCGGAGGAGGCGATAAAGGGGTAATGCCTTTTCTCCCAAACGGGAGATAAAGCGGCTTAGAGCCGCCACGCATCCAGTCAATTTTTGTATTTGTTTGAGGTCTTTTGGGATATCCAATTGTGACAGAGCTCGGATCTTGGCTGGGTTTGCTTCAATTGCTCTACCAGATATAATGAAGCCCAAGAGCTTTCCGGCTGGTACGCCGAAGATGCATTTTTCCGGATTTAGCTTAATGTCGTATGTTCGGAGATTGTCGAATGTGAGCCTCAAGTCGTCTACTAAAGTTTTGACATGCTTGGATTTGACGACCACATCATCTACGTATGCCTCCACTGTTTTGCCGATCTGGTTTGCCAGACATGTCTGAATCATGCGCTGAGATGTTGCGCCAGCGTTTTTGAGCCCGAAGGGCATTGTGTTGAAGCAGAATGGACCATATGGAGTGATGAATGCCGTTGCGGCTTTGGTCTGGTTCCGCCATCTTGATTTGGTGGTAGCCGGAGTATGCATCGAGGAAGCACAATGAATCGTGCCCTGCGGTAGCGTCGATGATTTGATCGATGCGGGGGAGGGGGAATGGATCCTTTGGGCAAGCCTTGTTAAGGTCCTTGAAGTCGACACATAGGCGCCAGGATTTATCCTTCTTTGGTATCATCACCAGGTTTGCTAGCCAGTCCGGATGTTTTATATCTCTGATGAATCTGGCTTCCAAAAGTTTGCCTAGCTCCTCTCCCATGGCCTGTCTCTTGGGTTCGGAAAATCGCCGAAGAGCCTATTTGATTGGCTTGAATCCTTTTAAGATATTTAGGCTGTGCTCGGCCAGCCGGCGTGGGATTCCTGGCTTGTCTGAAGGGTGCTAGGCAAAAATGTCCCAATTTTCCCGTAGGAATTCTCCTAGTGCGGCGTCTACATCAGGGTTTAACTATGCCCCAATGGAGGCCGTCTTTGTAGGGTCCGTTGGATGGACTTGGAATTTGACTATTTCGTCCGCTGGCTTAAAAGAGGTGGACTTGGATCTCTTATCGAGTATCACATCGTCCCTGTTCACCGTGGAGCGCAGCGCAGTGAGTTCCTCGGCCGCTAGGGCTTCGGATAGTGCCTCAAGGGCTAGTGCAGCTGTCTTATTTTCGGCGCAAAGTGCTATGTCTGGATCACTGGCAAGAGTGATGATTCCGTTGGGCCCGGGCATTTTGAGCTTCATGTACCTGTAATGGGGTATAGCTTGAAAAATTGTGAATGCCTCTCGCCTTAATAAAGCGTGATATCCGCTGCTGAACGGGGCCACTTGGAACGTGACCTCCTCGAACCTGTAATTGTCCGGCGAGCCGAACACCACATCCAGTGTAATTTTTCTTGTGCAGCATGCTTCCCGACTAGGGATTATTCCTCTAAAGGTTGTGCTGCTTCGCTCAATGCGGCTCCAGTATATTTCCATTTTTCGGAGGGTTTCCACGTAAATGAGGTTTAATCCGCTGCCGCCATCCGTGAGTACCTTGGTAAGGCGAAAGTCGTCCACTATTGGACTGAGGACCAATGCGGCTGGTGCTCGGGCTGTTCGGAATTTAGGTTCGTCACTGGCGTTAAAGGTAATGGCCGTGTCACTCCATGGATTTATTGTTGCTACTTGGTAGACTTCGGCAAGGCTGCGGAGTGTTTGTTTCCGCATATTATTTGATGCGAAAGTCTCGAAGACTGTTAGTACCGTACTGGTGTTGCTGGGCTGATTCTCTAGAGCTAGAAGCTCTTCGCCACTTTTGGCCACCTGCCGTAGTATCCAACATGCTCGAAGGCTATGAGTTGGAGTGGCGCCCTCTGTACTATGAATTTTGTAGGGTCCATTGAGCCATCCTTCCAGTACGGTTCCGTGCCCTTTAGGGTTTTTTTGCTTTTTGGTATTTAACCCAGGTGCTTGGCAATGATGCACCCTTTTATTTCGGACTAGGGTTGTATTCGGGGCCGGATTATCCCAAAATTTGGTTTCGGTTTTCCAGGCACTCTCCATCGCACAGTACTTTCGTACTATGGACACCAAGTCGGCAAAGCGTGTAATTTCACGACGACTTATGGCGTTTAGGATTCCCTTGTCCGTGCAATTATTGCAGAAAAGTGAAATTGCGTCTTCCTCGCGGCAGTCATTTATCCTGTCCATAACCAGGAGGAATCTGGCCCAGTAATGGTGTACTGTTTCAACGGGCTCTTGCCGGATTCGGGATAGATCGCTTATGTTTGGGTGGGCGGGTGGAATTAAATTCAGAACCCCGTCCAATCTAAGACTCAAGGGACGAAAAGTTTCCGAACTTGGAAGCTTGGGTTTTTGGATATTGTCCAACGAATCCAGCCCGCTGCCTGACTTTAGGTTCAGGACTTGATCGACGTCCGTCCCTTCACGGGAATCCGGCATGGAGGGGTCAGGAATCCAGACATAGCTAGTCCTTAATATAGAAGAAGGGTCGCCGTACTGTTCCTCCACCACGGCAACGTGGTGGGTAGCCCGGGGAGAGTTGATCTCTCTGAGATCAGTTTTAGGCCCAATCTGATCGTAGTCTGTAGCGACTCCCAGGGCAGCGATGCGATCCAAGAGCTCGTTTAAGGAAGAGAGCTCCATCAGATCTAGCTGCTCGGGAAGTTCCGAGTTAACGTGAAGATTCCTCTTGATGACCCGAGAAGTCATCGTTGGCGCGGTGGCCGAACAGGCGGTCATGACAAAACCGCCTAGCCAGAGAGTTTGGCCGATGGCCAAAGCTCCTTTAGCAACGGTGCCGTCTTTAAAGACGGGACGAGGCATCCTTCCTGATGGCGATGGCACAGAGGAACTCTCAATGAAAGCACCAATGTCGGTGTCAAAACCGGTGGATCTCGGGTAGGGGGTCCCGAACTTTGCGTCTAGGCGGATGGTAACAGGAGACAAGGGACACGATGTTTTTAACCAGGTTCGGGCCCTCTCGGTGGAGGTAAAACCCTACTCCTGCTTGATTAATATTGATGATATGGGTAGTACAAGAGTAGATCTACCATGAGATCAGAGAGGCTAAACCCTAGAAGCTAGCCTATGGTATGATTGTTGTTCGTCCTACGGACTAAAACCCTCCGGTTTATATAGACACCGGAGAGGGCTAGGGTTACACAGAGTCGGTTACAATGGTAGGAGATCTACATGTCCGTATCTCCAAGCTTGCATTCCACGCCAAGGAAAGTCCCATCCGGACACGGGACAGAGTCTTCAATCTTGTATCTTCATAGTCTAGGAGTCCGGCCAAAGATGATAGTTCGGCTATCCGGACACCCCCTAGTCCGGGACTCCCTCACCCATCGTATGCTATCTTCAAGAGAGAAGCCTCCAGTGAAACCTATGGCCCCCGGGTCTATTTTCCATCATATATTTTCATATCTATAAACCAAAAAACCCAAAAATACCTTGCTGCAATTTATTTATATTTACTTTAGTTTGCTCTTTTATTTATCTTTTATACCTATCTCTTTTAGATCTTACTCTTGTTCGTGACCTTGAAGGGATTAACAACCCCTTTTTCGCATTGAGTGCAAGTGTTTGCTAGTTTGTGGAGGTGCATAGATTGGAGACTTGCTTGTGCCTCCTACTGGATTGATACCTTGTTTCTTAACTAAGGGAAATATGTATCTCTACTTTTCTGCATCACGCTTTCCTCTTCAAGGGGAAAAACAATGCAAGGTCAAGAAGTAGCAGTGTTTTTAGGGTTCTCAGAGCAACAAGTAAAATCATGAATTTCACACAAGCATAACATAGCAAACAATTTATTTGATTCCATATGAGTCTCCCTTTTTGAGACAAACGATTATGAACAAAATGAGCATGCTCACCTAATGATTTTACCTCAACTAAACTAGTTGGGGTTTTAGCACGAGCACAAATGGATCAAAGATGATCCAAGTAGAAAACTTTAAGTGGATCCATATATTTTACTTTTGCTTTTCCTTTCCTGTTTCTGGTGGGTTGACATGAAGGCAATAAAAGCAAGGAAGCAAGCAAACAAAAATGTTTTTGTGTTTTTTTAAACATTTTAGAAGTGGGGGGAGATGAAAATGAGTGGCAAATGGCAAATGAAAGTAAATGCAAGGAGATGAAAGTTTATGCTATGGTAGTTGATAGGTGTTGGTGATGTCTCTCCAGCAACGGCGCCAAAAATTCTTCCTACTACTTGTGAGCTGTGTTGGGATTTACCCGAAGAGGAGAGGATGATGCAGTATAGTAGAGATAAGTATTTCCCTTAGTTAAGAACCAAGGTTATCAATCCAGTAGGAGAACCATGCAAGACCTCGTGAACAACACCTACACACAAAATAACAAATACTTGCACCCAACACATATAAGGAGTTGTCAATCCCTTGGCAGTTAATTGCAAGGATCAAATCTCGCAGTGATAGATAGATAAAAGAACACAAAAAAAGTAAAGTAAATAAATTGCAACAAGGTATTTTTGGATTTTAATATATGATAAAGATAGACCCGGGGGTCATAGTTTTCACTAGAGGCTTCTCTCTTGAACATAGCATACGGTGGGTAAACAAATTACTATTGGGCAATTGATAGAAAAGCGCATAATTATGACAATATTCAAGGCAATGATCGTGTATATAGGCATCATGTCCGAGACAAGTAGACCGACTCCTGCTTGCATCTACTACTATTACTCCACACATCGACCGCTATCCAGCATGCATCTAGAGTGTTAGGTTCATAAAGAACAAAGTAACGCCTTAAGCAATATGACATGATGTAGACAAAGTAAACCCAATTAATATGTATAAACCCATCTTTTATCCTTAATGGCAACGATACAAGTACATGTCATGTCCCTTTATGTCACTGGGATTGAGTAACGCAAGATCGAACCCATCACAAAGCAGCTCTCCTATTGCAACATAAATCAATCTAGTGGCCAAACCAAACAGATAGATCAGAGAGAAATACAAAGCTATAACAATCATGCGTAAAAGAGTTCAGAGAAGACTCAAATAATATTCATGAATAATATGATCATGAACCCACAATTCATCGGATCCCAACATTCACACCGCAAAAAGGATTACATCGAATAGATCTCCAAGAACATCGAGGAGAACATTATATTGAAGATCAAGGAGAGAGAAGAAGCCATCTAGCTACTAGCTATAGACTCGTAGGTCTGTGGTAAACTACTCACACATCATCGGAAGGGCGGCAAGGTTGACGTATAGGCCCTCCGTGATTGATTCCCCTCCGGGAGAGCACCGAAAAAGGTCGCCAGATGGGATCTCCAAAGAACAGAAACTTGCGGTGGCGGAAAAAGTATTTTGGATCGCTCCCTGATGTATTGGGAATATTTGGGAATTTATAGAGATGGAATTAGGTCAAGAGGTGCCATAAGGGGGCCACAAGCCTGGGGGAGCCCCCCTGGGGCGCGCCTAGCAGGCTTGTCGCTCCCTCGTGACTCTTCAGGTCTTATCCCGAAGCTTCTAGGGTCCCTTCTGGTACAGAAGAAATCATCAAAAAAACCATAGCGTTTGGACTCCGTTTGGTACAAATTTTCTGAAAGCAAAAAACAAGCAAAAAAACAGCAACTAGCACCAGACATTAGGTCAATAGGTTAGTCCCAAAAATGATATATAATTACATAATAAACATACAAGATTGATACTATAATAGCATGGAACAATAAAAATATAGATATGTTGGAGACGTATCACCAACCGTGAAGCAAGAAGAAAGTTTAGGCAACTAAGCTCAAGGAAGATCAAAGCAACCAAGTGGGCTTGCGTGACCACAATCACGAAGCTAGGTATTACTATTGATTTCAATTTGCTTTGTCATAATGTCGGTTGCATCATCTTTTATATATCAAGGATGTGAGACATATGAACGCATGACGCTTGAGTTTCTTAGTACTCTCTCGCATAACATTGGTTTGGTGAAAAATGCCTATGATGAGGAGAGGACCACTTGCTGTTTCCTGGACCAAGACTTCAACATCACTTTTGAGGAGTGATGTAACTACTTTGGATTCACCAACAATGATGATGACATCCGCTATGTTTATGATTACACTAACGCGCACCCGAGGCAATCCTTCTACCGTATGAGTAGTCATGGCTCAAGGCAAAGATGTAGTTGCATTGAATGTCCTGTTATACGTTATTTCTAATATGTCATTACAAACTCGTTGCAGGTACAAGGAGAAGTTTCTAAGGTGAATGATGAGAACATGCTAGTTCTCGGGAAAGCAATGAACCTTGACATCGGTTATTCGCCAACCTAGGGGCAATGATTTTTCTACACCTTGCGCATCAAGCAAATCATGCACAAGGAGATATCGTGTGTGGAGGAGTGATCACCATGTTGGACAAATCCCTTGGTCTCAACTACAATCATCTTCGGTAACACTCTTGTTAATATCCGCATTCTTATTAGCGCTGGAATGGTATTAGTTCGTAATGGTCGTCATTGCATTAGAATTCCTGGAGTGGCACACTTGTCGCCTACTCCTATGCCTAACCATTTCTCAATCGAGCATGGACAATTGCATTATGTTGCACAGGAAGTAGATGCAACTTTTGACCAAGAAGGCCCAGAACTAGAAAAAGTAGATGAAGAAGAACTCGCCACCGACAAAGAAGAGGAGCAGCCCCAAGAGAAGCCACAATAAGGAGACTACACCACCTACGCGGACCTCAGCAGGCTTCAGGGCTCTATTGATGATACGAGCAACCTTGCCACATCCCTTTGAGGCATGACCGCCTACATGAACACAAAATTCTCCAAGTGGAGCCAAGAGTGGGCTCCTGACCAGCCACCGCAATGATCTCGCCGGTTTGGGCTTGCAAAAGCCTAAGCTTGGGGGAGGTTATCACCACTTCTACATCAAGGTGTGGCAATATTTTAATAATTGTAATGAGGTTGTACTTAACGTCGTGGAGCTTCAAAACACTCGAGTTGGTTCCAACACTTTGTTTTTATTTGCTTTTTGCCTTTGCAATTTTCCGTTTGCAAGTTAGTTCTCAAAAACCAAAAAATAGAATAAGTTTGCTTTGGTCTTGTTCTTTATTTTAGCCCCTTGGAGTTTGTTTGCATTTTGTTTCCAGAGGATTTGATCTACGTCGGACAAGGAGGAATGCAAGAGTAAGGAAGATAAGTGTGTAAATTTGCAACCGTGAATGAATGTCCTACGACCCCTGTCTTTGCACTTGAAATACTTAGAGTAGATGTAGTAGTAGTATGTGTGTGTGTTACATGCAGATGGGAGGAAGTCTTGAAAATTAAGACAAACATTTTGTTCTAGTAGTTGAAATAATTTTGTAGCCTTTGTTCTGTTTAGTGTAGACAACCAAGACTTGTCGTGGGACTATTTTAAATGAAATGATATTAACCAAGAACAACTTTGCACAAGAGAAAAAAATCAAGACTTGGGAGTTGAGAAAATTGTATTAGAAGTGATGTTTGAATTTCTCAACCCCATGTTGTTAATTTTAATAGACTTAATAACACTTGTGGATTAAATTGTTTAGAGGAACTTAGTTGAAGGGTGAACGAGCTTATGCCAAAAATCTGTGTTGTATCTCTTACATGGTTCTTCAGGTCCTTGCTAGTGCCATGGCCTTGCTACTATATGCACGTGTACGTGTGTAAATATTGATTTGTCACCTTTCTTGATATTATGTTGAGGACTCCGCTGGCCAATGAAGGATCCACCCAGAGCGATAGCTCGGATTTCGGCTATGGGTTTGTTATCGTACGTAGTGGAAACACTACATACGCATATTATTCAACTTTCTATTGAAATGGTGTGTATGTGGTAAATAAAGGGGGCTGATCAAAAGGCCTATAGTTCCCAAACATTAAGCGTCTATGAAAACCTATGAATAATCATTTAGTTGATATAATACCTTCACGTGACAATCAAAGTTATAGCAAACAATGATTGAAATAAAGTGCTTGAGAGCCTTGAGGAGGAAATGATTGTGGGTGTGCTTCTGAGCATTAGAGCATCATGTTTTACTACATGCTTTTCACTCCCTAACTTATGTTTTAATTGGTCCATCAAAGAAAACTCTTACATACATTCCCGACAAACAAGTATTGTCTAGAATAAATAGAATAGAGTGTTGCAAAGTTGTTTTATCTAGTAGATCAAGAACTTTGTATTGATTATCTTTGCTTCACTAACTTTCACTATAACCATGCCACTGCTATAGCTATGCTAAGTTCAAGAAGCGGAGATCTATCTAGACGTATATATCATAAGTGAACCAAAACCTTCTAGTTATTTCATTTTAAACAACTGAGTTCCTTATGATTCGGATTTCTCTTTATGTTGCTCGAGGACGATCAAGTTTAAGCTTGGGGAGTGATGAGTGATATTTTTACACTCATTTCACCTATGTTTAAAAAGAGATATTCGCTCCGATATTGCCACTAATGACTAATAATGCAAAGGATTCCACAAATCCTCTCTTTGATGTGTTTCCACAGGAAATGGGCTAAAAAGGTAAGAAATCACGTGTGGAAATTTAATGGAAGGAAAATGGAGGAAGAAGGAATCAACAGGAGCCATTCATGCGGAAATAGAGCAAAAGACAGTGTTCCATATGGGCACGAGCGCCCGTATGAGCGCTTGTTTGGCATGGATTTTGAGGTAGATCATCCACCTGAACAACTTCTATTAAAGGGACCCTATCGAAAGGTCAACATGGCAACGGGCACAGAAGCCAGAACCTCTTCATCATCATCTTCATCCACAAACCCTAGTCACCGCCATCGTCATCTCCATAGCCATATCCACCACCACCATAGTGCTCTCCCATCTAGTTCATACTTGTAATCGTGCATTGCACAAGGCATCCACTGTAAGACATAATGCAATCAATAAATCTCAAGATGTGTTCTTCAATGTTTTCTTCCCACGACCTGATCTCCATGTGTGAGTAGTTCCGTAAGGTATGGGTTGAGGCATGAGCCTTGCAACCCATGGTGTTTGTTGAGGGAGTCAATGGAAGACTTTGACATAACGTCCTGTATGTTTGAAATAAAATTGTTCCATAAAGATGTATCTTATCTTGTCTGCGATCTTCATCCCCGCTGGTACCCAGGATCATGGAGATCGAGCACTGGTGAGGCTAGGAGCAAGGAGACCGTGAAGTGTTATAGCGAACACCATTGACAGTAAGGTTCGGTAGGGTAACATGTATCATGTCCTTGGGGATAAATGAGGTGTATTCATTAACCACCCAAAGTTCTTGTCTAATTTCATTATCAAAATTATTGAGGCAACCTCGCACGGCGGATAGGGCCTGCAGTAGGCAACTGATTCTTGATGCAGGACTCGTGCCGGTCAAGATGTTATTTGGACACATCATCCACTTCGATCCGTAACAAGCACATCTCTATGGGTGACTTCCAGCGCACAAATTAATATCCTATTTGATCTCGAGCAAATACAAGGTTGTAAGCATAAAACCTCATACTCGCACCTCTTTTTATTACAAGTGTTTGAATCACTATTTGCTTGCTGATCTGGTCAAAATATGGATTTGACACTTTTACAAAAGCTTGCTAGAGACCATCCTTCAAGGGAGTCTTCCTCTCGTGGGTTCGATAACCCAAGGTCACCTCTGGGGAAATAGGTGCGGGATACTCTTTTCTGTATCGGATCAATAAAAGGAGGTATCAGCTAGCCGGCGGTAGCTTGAGCCATTTAACTGCATCTTGTCTGCTCTGGCTTTTGGTTAAGAAGAAGTGGCGCAAATGGATGTGAGATCGAGTGGAGAGGAAGATGTAGATGGGTGGTGTTTAAATAGTTGCGGTTCGCCGCACTAGTTTCATGGCGTTCATTGTGGCACTGCCCTCCACTAATAATGGCAATAATAGCCCAACGGAGCCCTTTGCATTCTTCACACTGAATCGAGGATGTATGTCTTGTTTTCTGACTTGAGGCTACATTAATTGCTCTGATGCAATGACACTGCGTTGAGTGTCTGTGTGTGCATGCATGGCAACAGCGTGGCTGTGCGCGCATGCATGGTAGGCTGAATAACTGCCCATAAGTTGGAGGAGCATGCCCAACCAAACCCATGCACGAGCGCTCACTTTTTGGGCCACGGCCGGTGACCCTTGCCCCTATTCTGCCACTACCAAGTGGGCCACTCACACCAGCTCTTTATTCAAGCCAAGCAGCCACGGAGCACCCGATTGAATCAATCCAATCAGGTTACCTCTCGCGGATCGACCATGTGTTACCATAGCGCCTGATCCAAGCCGTCCCCAAACTGCAATCCAATGCCCCAGAGGGTGTGGGGTTTTAGGTTTAGTTTGAGAGGGGTTTGAGGGGTTTTGAGAGGGTTTTAGAGGTTAGGGTTGAGCATAAGTAATTTTAAAAATCATAAAAATGTAAAACTTACACGAATCATCGTCTTATGTGACTAAGTTTCTAGGAAAAATAAGAAACTTGGTCTACGGATATTTTCATGAAAATCACTTCACATAACTTAGCTATCACGAACGAGGTTGCAGGGTTTTAATGGAAAATGAGCTAGGGTTTAGGGTTAAGCATAACATAGTTTGTCCAAATGATCCTATATTGGGCATGGACCCCATATTTGCACACTAGATGTCTAGCATTTTTTGGGTTCGTTTAGAGAAGGTCGGAAAAAACTGCTTAGAAATGGGGCTATTTACCCTAGTTTTGGAGCACATTTTTCATGACTATGAGTTTTACTTCACAAAAGGCCTAGGATTGATGACCTAACGTGCATAAAAGTTTATAATGGATTGAAACATCAATACACATCAAAGTACAAATTTGAAATGTGGCTCAAATTTGAAAGTCATCTCAAATTTGGAATTTGGCTCAAATTTGGAATCTGGCACATAGTTTTCAAAATACAATACACATCAAAGTACAAATATCATTACATCGCACAAAGATGAGACTCATCGAATAATCGTGACTAATCGACACTGAAGTTTTCACTTCTACTTCTTACCACTCGATTTTTCTTCTTGTTCTTACCACAACTTGTTGTTTATTTTATAGCACAAAGTTCACTAATGCTCTTGGTTTTCTTCACTGGACTAGGTGGAATAGTTTCAGTTTCCAACACAATAGCTAGAATAGCTTAATTTGCAATGTTTCAACAACAAGGGGCTGGCCTGCATGCTTCCTCATGACAAATAAAGCATGGCATTTGGTTAGTAACTGAAAAAGCTGCCAAATCAAAAACATCACATACAAGAACATACTTTGGCCTTTCAGGAGTGTAACAGCATTTTGGAGATCCTTTTCGGTGCCCAAGTTCCCAGCACAGCTTACATCTATTTTTGTTACCTTTGGGGACCTTTTAGGATTTGCATTTTTCTCTCCGTTCTCAAACCATGCCTTGGATGTACTCTCTTTAGGCCTGGTAGCCTTTCTTTTCGTTATGGGAGGATGCATGGAAATTTTGGTTTCTACTTCAGGCCACTAAGACTGATCTGTAAGTGCTGGAATTGGAGCTGCATACGCAGTCTTGAATCTTGCTACTAAGTAATATTCATGCAATTGTTGGTGCATGTTTATCACCGATTTGGAAGCCAAAAAAGTATGGCATGCTCACATGGTTTCCCAATGTCTTGCAACTCGAGGCAAGTGTAGTCATGCATTCCAGTGTTAACAACATGCCGCCTTCGGGTCTTGGTATCTCTAACTTCAGTACCCCACATTGAAGATTTTTCAACATTCAAATGTGTAAGATTTCTGCTCTTGTTGAACACATGTTGTACCACTACAGGAAGATTGTCCCCTTGTAGACAATCACCAATCCTTCTTCTCGATTTCCACAAGCGCATGATTATGATCCTGATTTGGTCAACCATTTCATGCACATGCAGGTATTTAAACTGCTTCTCCTTGTTGTTAAAACTTTCTGCCAAGTTGTTGATATGATCACACTTGATGGCAGTGTTAAATCCTGACTTGTACCATCATAGAGAATGATGGGTGTTCATCCATGGACCAAACTCAGTGCATGCTGCCATTATTTTACCAAGATGATATGAATGTGTCTGATTGGTGTAAGATCTTGTTGCTGGCCACATGCTCCCAAATTATTCTCCACTGATTTTTTTGATCAAATTCATTAACATATGGCTGAAGCACTCCCTCTACTCAGCATGGGAAAAACATTCTTGACTGCATTTTCTAGCCCTTTACACGCATCTGTGTGGAATGCCAAAGGTGACACTGGCCCTATGCATGTTTTCAACTACATCATGAAGCATGTCCATGGAACCCTTGTCTCTAACTGAAACAAGTCAATATCAACAGAGAACATCCAATTGTGGCCATCTAGAGCATTGCATGCTACCAATTGATCATTCCACTTGCTAGTAAAAAAAGATGATTTATGCTCAAATATGGATGACTCTCTTCTTTGAAGCCATCGATGCAAGGCTTTAATGCCATGAAGAACTTAGAGAAAACGACTTTCCCATCCTCATTTACCTCAGTATCTATCTCAAAAAACACTGCCAGGCAACCTCTTCTCCACCTCTGCTTTGAAGTTATAAAGGATCCTAAAGGTATTTGCCCAATCAACATATAATTGTTTCATTGCTCTTTGTTTTGCCTTCCACAATGTGTTATATTTTAGCTTAATGTGGTACTAATTTTCTAAGTCTACTAAATTTTTCTTTGCAGTAGTGTTTGGTTTCTTGGCTAAAATAGGACCGATCTTTTCTACAACCTAAAGGTGTGATGTCATGGTTGATACTCTCTGTGAAGTTGTAATACAAGTATATTGATGTGGGATTTGATTAACGCTGATGGTACTTCCATCAGCTTGGTGTCTAGCAGATATGTACCACTTGCAAGGCTAGGCGCTTCCATCAAAACCTCTGCACATCGCATAAAACTTCTTTCTATCAGTCCACTTAGTCTTGACATCAAATTCATGTTCCACTACATAAGTCTTGAAACACATCCTAACCTCATCCATGTTTGGCCACAACTTCCTCACTTCAATAACATGGTTTTCTTTTTCATAGTCATTTACCAGCTCATCATCATGTCCATTATCTACATCATCTGCAGCATCTTCCATCAACTCTCCATCCACATCTTTAGATGAAACTCTATTAGCATCAGCAGGCAAAATAGATGCACCCCTCTCCTCCTTATTTCTATCATCTATGGGAATGCCATTTTTTTGCCATCTCAGTGTCAGACACTGGTGCAATGAGCAAATCTATAGGGTCATCTAATTCTACTGGATTCCAATCAACACAAGCAACCCTTGCAACATCACCCTCCCTGTTTGTCACTGTCGGCTCCATCTCGTTCAGCCCACCCTCACACTCTACAGTCTACATCCAAATCAGACGAAAATAGAGGTGACACAGTCAAATCTAAATTGACATGGAGTAGGGTTCTGCATTCACTCACCACATCTGCTGCCCGCCGTCGAGAACAAAGAGGGGAGCAGGGAGGGTTCAGTCGGGTGCGTTTCGCTCGATGCACTGCCAAATTAAGTGGGACCCACTTGTCTTAACCTAACCTCACTTCGTCGATGACCGTTTTATCGCTCGGTCTGGCCTTGGTTATTTCTACCTTCTAAAACGTCACTTTCTGTCCAATACGCATGAAAAGCGTCGCACAAGAGGTAAAGTTGCCCCACCTGTCTTAACCTAACCTCACTTTGTCGACGACCATTTTATCGCCCGGTCCGGCCTTGGCTATTTCTACCTTCTAAAATGTCACTTTCTGTCCAATACGCATGAAAAGCGTTGCACAAGAGGTAAAGTTTCCCCACCTTCCAGGATATAATGTGGCCCCACTAGTCAGGAGGTAACGGTCAGAGGCTTTGACTGGATGGCAGTGCTCCATTTGGGCTTTTACGAGCAGGTGGTGGAGGAGGGAGGGGAAAAGTGAGCAAAGCTTGTTGGCTTGGACAAAACTAAGCACAAGTAAGTAATCACAGGATGAAAATATAAATCCCATATAAATAATAAAGGACTTAGATAACTTAGGGAAATATCAATTGGGCTATTAGTGGAGAGGTAATGGGCCTTGAAGGCCCATGTAGGGATGACACCCCCTTTTAGCTTATTGGACAAGTTAAGAGGGTGCATGGGAGTTGGAGGAGGACTCCTCTACCTTGGTCATGCCACAAGGGAGGGTTTTCCCTCCTCCAAGTCAACCTAGCCCCTCCCTCCACCTATACATATGTGAGGGAGGCGCCCCCTTTAAGAGACACAAGTTATCCCATGATCTCCCCCCCTTCTCTCTAGTTCTAGTGTTTGATCTAGACTTGAACTAGTTCTAGTTCTTTCTAATCCTCATAATAGATAAGCCCCATGAGGTTCTCTTCTCCCGCCTCTAACTCTCCGGCGATGATTTTCTCTGAACGGCGAAGCGCTGCCGGATCATGAAACATCTATGCTTGTAATCTATAGAGAGGCTGTGCTTTTGGTTTTCGGTTTAAGGGATCGTCTGTGAACGGTTCGAGTGGCTTCATCAACGATCTAGACCAAATCTTCTTCCGCAACAACCTGAAGTTGGTAATGATCCATTCTAAATCTCTATTGCATCTTCATAGTCCTGAAATCGTGATCGTAGAGCGATTTTTTTGTTTTCTACTATGTTTCCCAACACTTGGCGCACGCGCTAGTTTTATGGAGGTAGGCGGGAGGACGGGTGCCGTTTCAATCCAGAGAGAAGGCGTGCAGAGCGGGTGACACTGTCGATCGGCAAGCCGCTTCAATGCCGGCTCCAGTGAGCGGTCGTGTCCGCTCTGGGCCGGCATGAATGCGGGCAACCGGCTTCGGGAAAAGGGTTTTGAATGGGCCAGGGCTATCAGAAGTGGGCGTGACAGCGGTTCGGACACCCGCAAAGACCCCCAGTTTGTTTTCCGTTTGCGAGAAAAAAACACGTATGGATTGGTCGACGGACCTATACAGGACCGTGTTGGATGCAAAACACGTCTGGACCGCACGGTTCGAATGGTTGCAAACGATTTTAGAGGTCGGCGTTGACAATGCCCTAATACGAGGTTTTATGCGTCGGTGAAAAAGCTTGATGTTCACATCACCCTACCGTCTGCTCGATCATTGCTAATCTCACAACTCTTCTCCGAAGTCTCCCACGGAGATCATGATGATCATATATCATGAGATTTTTCTACTATCTTATTTGAACATTACCCAAGAGAGATCACTGAGCATGATTAATAGTATAGCCAACTGTTGGCTATATGATATTGTCGTGTCATATATTCATTTATAGTTACTCATATAATAAGGTGAGCTATAAAGTCGGCGTTGACAATGCCCTAATACGAGCTTTTATGCGTCTAGTATTTTTTTCACGTTCTCTCTGTCTCTTTCTTTATATTTATTGCATCTGCCTAGGAGTTCGCATATAGCTCTTTTGCATAAGATCCTGCTTTACTTCCTTTTTTTCACATAGACAAAATTAGTACCATGTAAGTGGACTATAAATCAGCTATTGTGCTTAGTCTTATATACTAGCTCACGATCAAGCAGTACTAGCTATGTTTAGCTAAGTTTTTTGCCCCTAGTGCCTGGATAGGCGAAGCTCCTCGTTCGATCACACCTCTCCATGTACGTAAATAAGAGGAGATTTTACTGTAGAAAGTAACCCGCTTGTGTTACTGAAGCTGAACAGCTGTCCCGCCCGGGGTGATAAGACCGGGAGTGGGTACCGTTTGGCCTTTTGGGAAATCAGTAGCTGAGTTTATTCAAAGTGGAAACTAAAATAGGGCAGTCAAATCCATGATGCGATGTAACTGTAAAAAGCTCCATACCCTCGTAGTCATAAAACTAATATAAATAGGTCCGATTAAAAAAAGTCCAACGGTGTAGTATAGTACTAGGAGTATGCTGCTGCATATCCCTCCAAACCATTCAATGCCACATTGAAGAGACTACCACGGACATAAAACGATAGGAACACATGTGTGGCATATTTGATTTATTGCATGATCTGCTGTACACAATGAAACTTTCTTGTTTCCAAGGCGAAGGATAGTTGCGCTTGTATACATTTCTTTTGGAGGAAAACGGAGGCACCTCCAGAAAATGTTATAAATTTTCAGACCAAATATAACAGCCAGTCTTCACGGAACTGTCGCTAAATAAACTGAAACATTACAAACCTGAAGCTAGTTTGCTAACAAAAAAGCAAAAAGGCGGTATATGGCTTTAAAACATACTCCCTCGATTCAAAATTAAGATGTTATGGATATTTCGATATCTACCTACAAACTGAAATGAGTGAACGAACACACTAAAATGTATCTATACACATTAGATTTAGAAAAAAGTTAAAACATCTTATAATCGTGAACGAAGGGAGTAGAAGCAACATACCATCCTTTATATAGTAACATCTGATTGCCGATGTATTAGGATTTCACAGTAAACTAAAGCCTGTGGGAGGTTAAAGGTCCCAGAAATTAACAGATTAGAAAATCATGCAAATCTGAAGAAGTGGGTTATATTGCAGAAGGTAATTTAGTAACCCGAAGAACTTTGAAAAACAGAATGCACTCAGAACAGCATTGTTTTTCATAATCTCAAAAATTAAACCAGATAGACGCACTCGGGATGAAACTACCAAGCATCTTTTCTTTGATTGCCCGTTGGCGAGAGTGTTGTGGCGCACGGTGCAAATTGCCTTTAACATTACTCCTCCGAATTCGGTCAGGTCGTTATTTGGAACGTGGCTTGTTGGGATAGAATCCGAAACAGCTAGACAAATTCGCGTAGGAGCATGTGCATTGTTATGGGCAATTTAAAACTGCAGAAATGATTTGGATTTTAACAGAACAACAACTATTCATTTTTTGCAGGTGCTATTCCGGGCTACCGCGCTAATCCGTATGTGGTCCTTACTCACTCCGGACGGAAGCCAGGGAGCGTTTGGTTACTGGATCTGTCCGGTGGGAGATGATAGCGCGGGATATCTTCAACCGGTTTGGATGGCGGTTGTAATAGGATAGACGGTTATTTTACCTATTTTTCTTTTGCCAGCCGGTTGTGGCTTTTGGGCCTTGTTGCTTTTGGCTTTGTGGCTCTTTGTGAGCCAGCCTTTTATTTGTTTGCAGACTGCAAGACCTTGTTAAACTACTTTATTTATTTATAAATGTGGCCGTATGCATCATTCTGATGCAGAGTCCGAGGAGTCCCCTTTTCGAAAAAAAAGACGCACTCGAAACAGCATTCTTTCCACTCTGAACTCTTCAGTTATCGTATGTTGTGTTGTTAAAACTTAAAAACCCATAAACCACAGCATAGATCTCTTGAAGACTCCACTGTCTGCAGACCTAAGAAAATAGGAAAAGTAAACACTATTAACTTGTCAAAGATACCGACAGATATGGAGTAAGGATCAAAGGATAGCTGTACTTGCTTCAAGATTACTCACAAGGAGCCAAAACTCGTCTCCCAAGGTTTAAAATAGAAGCGATTACCGATAAGGCTTTGATTAAAGAGAGTTGGTGGTAGTAGTGTATTGTAATTAACCACAGAAAGTGGGCATTCTTAACACAAAACGTTTTTGCAGGCTTCCTGTAAATATACACAAAGGAAACAGGAAAGGGAAAGCAGCTCACACACCTCTCTTTCTTTGTTTACTGTTTTTAAATATGCTAAACTGGCAAAGGCAGAACAAGAACCAAAATAACAAAGCTGCTAGGCTATAATTAAAGTGGAAACAAACACAGAACTCAGAGCTAGAGGACCTTTTTCTTTTGTAGGCTGCAAAATAGTGTGTTATTTAATCTAACCTTGCACATGGGCACATGGCCTTCAAGCATCCTTTCATGGGAACATAACCTAAGTGAACTAACGCACCAGACAAGTAGCTGCGCCATTTGGCCGAGGTTCGGGAACAATGAAAGTATTATATTGTTCTTGTTTCATGTCCTGTCAACATTGAGCTTTATTTTGCAGCTTTCACTAGCTGTTGCATGTTTAGAGCAGCTTCAACACGCTGACCCAAACGTACGGCATTTTTGTCCCGGTTTTTTGTCCGTTTGGGTCGGCCGCTAACTCGGCGTCCGTCCTTTTTTTAATTTGGATCGACAGTGTGTCCAACACCAGCGATCCATTTTATGTCCGCGCACAAATTTGAAAAGGCCCGCGACCGTATATCATGCCAGCGTCCATGCCGTCGCCCAAAGTTCATGCCGGCATACAAACTCTCAAGTGTTGTGATCCCCAGATTGTTGATCTCATCATCATTCATGGGCCTCACCGCCGCAATATTACAGATCATTTCCAATGTCCTCTCAGCTTCTAAGTCTAACAAGTTGTTAACTAATTTCGCTATTTCCTTCCCGTTAGAACCCAGAGATATCGCTAAGTTGCCCGCATTATGAATAATAACTTTTTCCAAAAATGCAATAATGAACAACTCTTATTAACTGACATACCTATAGTTACTTGATATCACGAAGCTTGGCGGCCCACATAGCTCACCCCAACTGCAAGTCGTCGGCATCCGATTGTGCCTGGACCTAGTGGCTGTCGCCGGACGTCGGGTCCAGGATCCCACCAAAGGCAATCACCTCCGTTGTCGTCCTCCCAGCCTGGACAGTGGTGCCTGCCACGTGCCCGACTGGTTCCACAACCTCTGTCGTGGGGGAAGAGGGTCGGACCATCTGTGGGTATCTACCCAACGGTATGTCCGTCCGCTCGTCACGATGAGCAGTCGACCTCTCCCCCGCAAGTGTCGATGTAGAGGGTGCTTGTGGAAGCACCGGAGGACTCGGTGTGAGAGGGCATGCGAGGGGGGCTTCCTGCCCACGACTCTCATCATGTTGGTTATCATGTAGTTTCTTGCTGAATATATTTTAGTTATGTTGTTGATTCATGTGTAAAGGATGTGATTTGTTGTCATATCTGTAATCCCTATTTTGGAGGGCATGGTGATACGGTTTACTTTACTGGTGATTTCTTATGTTTGTGCGATTGCTGAAGGCGGGTCTGTGCTAGCCAAAATGGGGATCAAGCTGCTTGGGGATGTCGTCTCTCCCTAGCCAAAGGTCCTCACTCGCAAGTGCCTTCCATGTCAGCCGATGTGTGCCCCCCTCACGGTGGTGCCTGCCTGGCGCGCTCTTAGCCGTCCGATCGGGCCTGGTCGTTCGTCAACGTGCCTACCTGGTGCGGGACGCCTTAGTGCCATCACCATGGTATTGGGGTCCATCGCCAAGGGACACTGATACGTCTCCAACGTATCTATAATTTATAAAGTATTCATGACATGTTTACAACAATTGTATATGGTTTTGTATGATTTGAATGGAACTAACCCGGACTGACATTGTTTTCAGCAGAACTACCGTGGTGTTTTTTTGTGTGTAGAAATAAAAGTTTTCAGAATTGGACGAAACTTTTTGGAGATTTTTTATGGAACAAATGAAGAATATTTGAGCAAAGAAACACTAGAGGGGGGCTGCTGCCCACTAGGCACCAGGACGCGCCACCCCCCTCTGGTGCGCCCTGGTGGGTAGTGGGCCCCTTGAGGCCCATCTCAGCGTGAGACCGACGCAAAAAAATCCTATAAATACAGAAACCCCAATAAATAACCCTAGATCGGAAGTTCCGCTGCCGCAAGCCTGTGTAGGCACGAAAAACCAATCTGGACCCTGTTCCGGCACCCTGCCGGAGGGGGTAATCATCACCGGAGGCCATCTTCATCATCCCAATGGCCATCATGATGAGGAGGGGGTAGTCCACCCTCGGGGCTGAGGGTTTGTACTAGTAGCTATGTGTTTGATCTCTCTCTCTCTCTCTCTCTCTCTCTCTCTCTCGTGTTTTTGATTTGGCACGATCTTGATGTATCACGAGCTTTGTTAATATAGTTGGATCATATGGTGTTTTCCCCTCTCTATCTTGTTGTGATGAATTGAGTTCTACCTTTGAGATTTCACTTTTATCGGATTGAATTCTTTATTGTATTTGAGAGCACTTGATGTATGTCTTGGCACTCAACTCGCGGATTTCCAAGGTGACATTGGGGTAATCTATGCATAGGGGTTTATGCACGTTTTTATCCTTGTTTCTCCGGTAGAAATCTTGGGCACTCTTTGAAGGTCTTTATGTTGGATTGAGTATTATGAATCTGAAATTATTTTATGCATATCGTATTATCAACTCATGGATACTCGTGGTGACATTGGAGTATCTAGGTGACATTAGATTTGGTTGATGTGTATCATATGGTGTTATTTTAGTATGAACTCTTGAGCTATTTGTGACACTTATAGGAATAGCTCTATAGATTGATCGAAAAGGATAACTTTGAGGTGGTTTTGTACCCTACAAACAATTTCTTCTTATGTTCTTTGCTCGATAAAAACTTTGGAGTAATTCTTCATCGCACGTTGAGGGGTGGTTATATGATCCAATTATATTAGCATTGTTGAGAGATTGCACTAGCTAAAGTATGAACCCTAGGCCTCATTTTCAAGCATTGCAATGTCGTTTGTGCTCAGTTTTGTTACTTGCTACCTTGCTGTTTTTTATTGTTCCTGTTACAAAAATCAATATCTGCCATCATTACTACACTTGTATCACCATCTCTTCTCCAAACTAGTGTACCTATACAATTTACCATTATATTTGGTGTGTTGGGGACACAAGAGACTCTTTGTTATTTGGTTGCAGGGATGTTTGAGAGAGGCCATCTTCATCCTACGCCTCCCACGGATTGATAAACCTTAGTTCATCCACTTGAGGGCTACAAAACTCTAGGCTTGGAGGCCCAACACAAGTCTACAAGAATAAAGTTGCATAGTAGACATCAGACACATGCATCGCATATACTAAGATGAACTCTATCTTTATGCGTGTCTACTTGGTTATCTCATGGATGGCATTCTACTTGAACCTCATCCCTTGTGCATACATAGGAGCATCACATATGTTAAGGAGGAGTGCAAACTCTAGTGTACACCTACATCATCCATGAGGGGAGCTTGGAAGTGGAGAAAAAAGCGCAAGACGAAGATGGAGGAGCCGCCATCAGGCAGTCGGAATGTCCGGCCACTTTGCACGGATTCGGCTAGAAGGGCACATAACACCCAAAGAAAAAAGTGGTAGCCGGGTGTTTACCTGACTATCCAGCCGTATGTCTGGCCACCCAGAGTGTTTGACCACCCGACTATCTCCGTGTCCGCCTCGTGCTTGCTCCAACACTCGAACTGACCGCACACTTTCCGTTTGGTCTGTCCGGCCGAATCTTGCACGCGCGTAATAAAAGGCCCACGGTCCAATATATACCACTCCCCCACCAACTCTCTAGGGTTAGCAAAGACTAGAACTAAAACCCTAGATATTTTATCATGTATCTCCCCTTTGTGGGATCTATCTTCCCTAGTGGAACCATGTCCTCGTCTTGAGGAGAAGGGTTCCTCAAGTGAATCAAGACCTCCACTTGTGGAGAAGAAAGGCTTCATAGAAAGCATCAAGCCCTCTTTATTCCAGGACTTGGGGAAGAACCTATCTTGTTCCATCTCTCTCATAGAAGCATCAAGCCCTCTTTGTCAAGGGTCTAACTATGTGTGTTTTGATTTACATGTATTTGTGTTTATTTGAGTGTTTCCCCTCGTGTCCCCCCTCTTTTTCATCACATTCTTTGTGTTCTTCCACAAATTCACCTCCAGCTCTTGAAGATCAGGCTAACCTTGAGGTTTGCCCTAGATCATTTGGTGTCATGAGTTGACCTACCTTCCTTTGCGTTCCCCTAGCCTATTTTTTCTTTTCCCCCATCCATTTCGAGCAAGAAATATCATTTCCCACCCCAAGCCAAGTTTTCGGACCCCTTCGGCGATCTGAAATTCCTTAGCTGCCCAGGCTGACTAGGAATTTTTGAGCCAAACTGTTCGACCAACCCATTCGCAAAACAGAATCGGATCTGACCTGCCCAGACGTCGCCCACACTGTCGAGCCAAGTGTGCGGCCACACAAAATCAAGCTTCGGGGATTTCATCGTTTTGGCCATAACTTTCACATCCGACTCTAATTTGAGCGTTATTGGGTTCGTTTTGAAGCTATTGGCGTGCCTAAGACCTGACATATGTGTCCACATTGTGGCAGCCATGAGCACCTTCTGGAGGTGTTTCTAAATGTTGGGATGCAAGTCGGTGTCGTGTACCATCTGCCGCAGGCGCCTGCTACTCGAGAGCATCACTTCCATGGATGTGGGTTGTGGTCACTTGATCTTGCGATTGGTGGGATCTCTTTTGTACTTGATCTAGCTGCGTAGGTGCATGTGATCACGCGGATGGATTGGAGTAAAGGGGCACCTTATATGATGGTGCAAGTTGCGGTGCCTTCGCATGTGCATTGGCCATGCCGTTGTAGAAGCTGCTCCTCGGTACGTGCTCCTCGGCATCGGTTGCCTACATGCCGTCTTTTCCATTACTCCCCTCGGCATGCAAAGAGCCAAGGTGTAAGAGTGGATGCATTATTGACCGTTCTATGTATCGGGAACTGCTTCTCCTCCGCTTCTTCACCCTCTCTTTCGTTTGTGTCCAAGAAGTACTTGTTCTACAATCTTTTCGCATTTCACGTGCTTCTTAAATAATTTTCCTATTTACTCTCAAACTAGGCACATATTCCTACTCGAAACCATAGCCTCGGGTCTAGTCAATCCGAATGGGGTTCCAAGCGGACGTGGTTACACAAATTCATTGCTTCGATCATGGCTTGAAGATATAATCGCCACTGTCACCCACGATCTAGGGGTTGTTTAGGGATGGATCAAATTGTTGGTTCTAACGCAGGTTTCATCGACTACATTCGTGGGACGAAGCAATGCGCCATCGTCCTTCGGCGCTTGCCCATCCATGCCAGGTGAGCACCACAGATTTTTATTTGCTGAGGACATATTCTTCTATGGAGCAGTGATCAACAAAGACAAAGATGTGTTGCGAAGTGCCTTGGCGACTGGGAGGATCGCGAGCGTGCGTAGGGCTACCTCCATGCGGTGGCTTGGGTCGCGCACGTGTGCAGTGTCTCGTGCACTGCTTTGCACGTGAAGAGGAGGCCATACCCTCATGTCGGCGTCTTCGGCCCCTGAGGCAGGCCCTCGCGCGCGTGTGCGCCGCCTCGCGGGCAACATGGAGGCCTAGTTCGTGCTTAGGTGGGGTTGTGGTCATTCGATTTTTTCTGCCCAACATGCAAAAACTTCCTACCATTGCATAACTTAAAATGCTGCTTTCAGATGTGTGTGCTGCATGGTTCGCTGAGGTCTTCTTTCTATCGGTACACTTATATTTTAGGTTGCATTTGTTGGACTCTACCCCTTCCGTCCCAAAAGCTTATCTCTTAAATGGGCTCAAATTGATGTATTTAGCACTATCGTGAAACAAAGCAATGGGAAATGATCATCGTCTAGGAAAAACAAACGTAGTACGAACATAATTATTTGCTTAGTTTACGGAAAAAAAAGTACCTCAACTAGTTCACTTCCTTCCGAGCTGTAGTTAGTCTTTACGCCAATGGCGCAACAAGCAGTCTATTGATAGAAAGGGAGAAATGGGGGTCGCGCGCGCCCACACACACACACACACACACACAAACACACACACACACACACACACACACATATATATATATATATATATATATATATATATATATATATAGAGAGAGAGAGAGAGAGAGAGAGAGAGAGAGCACGTTCATGAGCGACACAGCGAGACATGCCTAGTAAATGGAAACATCGATAACGGCCTTTGGGTGTTGTGGTCTGGCTGGATGGTGTGTTCTTATATGTCTACCCGGCCTTTGGATGTTGCGGCCTTGCCGATTGGTATATGTGGTTACACGTTCTCGCTGCTCGCGCCCTCCCCTAGCCTAATTATATGGCCGGTGTGCTTGGCTTCCTTATGCTTGTGTGGTTTCGGGTGGGGTGCGCAGTTTCAATAGTTCAGGGCATTTGCCGTGGGGGTCTGGTCGGACTTTTTATCAATTCGGTCGTTGGGCTGCCTTGGCTGGACAACCAAGCACATGGTCAATGATCATTATTTTCTATCGTTAGTAAATATACAAGGCAAATACAAACACAATACGAATATAATCACTTGTAGGCAATTCACTAGAAATATCGTTCAAATGGTTCACCTAATTTGAAGATTGTTATTTTCCCGTCGCATTTAAGAGATGAGTAAAGGACGAACCATAACAAAAATCTCAGAGTCCATTTGGGTGCTCAATTAATGACTTATGTGTTGCCAAGGAAAGCCATGGGCAATGTTCATTGTCAAGGCAAATACAAATGCGGTACCAACATAGGCAAAAAAAAATCATTCAAATAGTTTTGCTTAACTTTCGGGCTGCAGTTGGTCTGTTCGCCAATGGCGTAATGGATCATCTAATAAAAATAACGACATAAACCCGCGATGTGTGCCCAGGGAGCATGGGCGTACCCCCACATGCCAACCCGGGCGCACCAAGCGTATGCAGGCCAGGTCTGTGGCTATTTGACTATTGATGTGCGTCGGCTGGGTTATCCTCTATATTGTTGTTGGGTCGGCTTAGGTTGGTTACTTTTCGGCTTCATTTTACCGGCCACTTTGGGTGTGTTGTCGGTGGCCGGTTAGAAGATCTTTGGGTGGGATAGTCTCGGTATGTCTGGATCGGCGTTCTAGTGCTCGGTTCGTCTGGTTTGGTGTTACCTGGGTTGGCATGCTCCATGTAATGAACACAACATGATCAAAGTCATTGCCATCATGTTTTGCATATGATTCTAAGAAAACATCCTCAAATAGTCCATTTGATTCTCAGGTTGTATTTTGTTTTTGCATGAAAGACGAGAGCGGGATGTGCGGGAAAGTCCATGTAGATCTGACGGTCAGAGCTGGCCGAATCGGACAGCGGCGCGGCCACCAGCTGAAATTTGGGCCGGTCGACCGGTGCCTAGCAGCTGCCTTTTGTTTTTCACAATTTTTGGGAAGAGACTAGTTTAGCGAGTGGCAGACCGATTAATACTACTGAGTACTGGATCAATATTATTTTTTTACTTCCTTCATCCCAGAATGTAAGACGTTTTTGACACTACAGTAGTGTTAAAAAATGTCTTACAGTATGGGATGGAGCGAGTACCTTTTTATTTTATTTTTTGTTTTTAAACTCTTTAGGGCAGTTTGTTTTTTAGCTATGGATCGATGTTTGGTGTCTAGCAGTGGAGTGCTTCTCCGCAGCGCTCCTACCAGAGAGCCAAACTGGCGCGCACGCGCCCCGTGATCGTGGGCCGGCCCATCCACATGCAATGGTCACTCGCCAGGGTTCAAGCTCTCTACTTGGTTTTGCTCGGTCACTGGTTGACCGTTGAATGGTCAACAATTGACGAGTTGATTGGTTAACTGTTGACTTTTGAAGGAAATCCGAAAATTTGAAAAAAGTTCGTGACTTCGAAAAAATTCACGAGTTCAAAAATAAAAGTTCATGGATACGGAAATTTTTCGAAAAAAGTTCATGAATTTGAAAAATGTTCATCCATTTTGGAAAAAACCACGTATTTGAAAAAAGTTCATCAATTTTAAAAAAAGTTCATGGATTTGGAAAAGTTCATTGATTTGAACAAAAGCATGTATTTGACAAAAATTCATGACTTTGAAGAAAGTTCATGGAAATTGAAAAACAATCATTGATTTTGATTATTTTTACGGATTTTTTCATGAATTTGAGAAAGTACTTGCGGTTTGAAAAAAAAAATCATGAAATTGAAAAAGTAATGTTGAAAAAGTTGAAGAAAGTGTTCGAATTGAAAAAAGTTCATGCATTTAAAAAATGAAAAGGAACTGAAAAAAAAAGAAAAACAAAGAAAAGGAAAAGGAGAAAAGAGAAAACGTTATATGGGCCCACCCATTACAAAACTGCGAATAATGCTATAAGTAGGGCACCGTGCGCCAAAAAGGGATTCGCTCGCGCGGGAGCTATATCTCGTATTCAGTGAGACAAAAGGATCTCTCGCCTTAGGAGTTCACGGTAATGAGCCGGCCTGTAAGCACACCTTTAAGAGAAAAAGATATGAAAAGGTGAGATCCCAGGATTCAATCTCGTGTCTCCTCAATTATGTTTAGTGAAGCTACCCATTGAGTAATCGCTCGGTTTGTGTTGAATAATAGGGCGCGACCTATCTATAGGAAAAAGAGCCGGCTTACCATTGTTTTTCTTGGCATTTTTGTTTTTGCTTTTCGTCATTTTTTCCTTGTTTTTTCTATCTATTTTACTGCTTTTATTTTCCTCGGTTTCTTTTATTACCTTTTCCGGTTCTAATCGGTTTTTAGTTTCTTTCTTCTTCGTTTTACTCCGGCTTTTCAGCAAAAAAATTCGTTTTCTCTCCGGTTTCACTATTTTTATACACATTTTTGGATATATTTAATATATTATTCTAATACACCTTTAACATTTCTTAATTTCTGGATTAATGTTTTTCATATAACTGGCTAACATTTTTTGAATACAGGGCCAACATTTTTTCTATACAAATATAATTTGTTTTTCAAATGCTTGATTAATATTTTTTAAATAAAAGTTTCCGATTTTTTGAATGCATGGTCACCATTTTTTTACACACATTTAACATTTTTTTTCCGATACAAGTATAACATTTTTTAATGCATGGTCAACATTTTTTCTGTACACATTTAAAAATAAATCGATTACTAATTTAACATTTTTTGAATACATGATCAACTTTTTTTCTATACACATTTAATATTTTTCAAATTCTTGATTAAATTTCTTAAAATACTTGTAAATATTTTTTGAAATGCTTGATTATCATTTTTATACACATAATCAATTTTTAATACATGGTCACTTTGTTTCTATACACATTTCACATGTTTCAAATGCTTGATTAACAACTTTCAAATACTTGTTCAATATTTTTTCAAGTGCTTGATTAACATTTTTATCTATATGTATGATTTTTTTCATCATTTTTTAATACATGGTGTTGGGGAGATCGAGCAATCGGTCGAGCTGGACCAGCCCGTTTGAGTGTTTAAACGTCTCCGGTTTTGGGAACATTCTAGAGGTTCCCAGCCGGTTCTTTTTTGTTTTGAGAAACTTCAAGAAGGCTCCTGAACCAGTTTTTTTCCTTGTTCTAACTTTTTTGTTTTCATTTTTTCCTTTTGCTGTTTTTTTTCTTTTCTCTCCTTTTTCCCTTTTCTGTTAATTTTTCTTTTGTTTTTATTTCCTTTTTCCTTTTCTTTCCTATCATTTTAAATTTCTATTTTTTAATTTTTTTATTGTTTTTTCATGAATCCAAAAACTAGATTTAAAAAAATATTTGTACATATCGGAACATGTTCAGAAGTTCAAAAAAAATTGCCACTAAAAACAATTGTTCACAAAGTTTTAAAAATGTTCGTATTTTAAAAATTGTTCGTAAAATCTGCATTTTTTCAGGAGCTCAAAAATTTTTCGTATGTTTTTCTCAAAATGTTCACAACTTTTGAAAAAAAATGTTCCTGCTTTCAAAAATAATTCACAATATTTAAATAAATGGTCATCTTTCCATTTTTGCAGGAGCGTTTCAATAATTGTTTTTAAAATTTCAAAAAATGTTCGTGTTGTCAAATTATTATTTTTTTTCAAAAACTGTACAGAATTTTATTTAAAAATTGTTTGGAACTTCAAAAAATGTTCCTGGTTTCGTAAATGATTTATAAATTTTAAAAATATTGATGTTTCCATTTTTTAGAAGTTTCAAAAGTTGTTCGCTTTCTGAAATTTTGTTTTGGAATTACAAAATATGTTCCCGTGTCAGAAAAGTTTTCACGATTTTCGGGAAATGATTTCGGCATTTAACGATTTGCGTTGCCTTAGAAAAAATTGCATTCGTAGTAAAAAAATGAATTTGCATTGGGATTCGGTTCTTAAAAGATTGTGTTGTTGTATAATCTCTAAAGCTCGTAGCTCAGCTACCACGTGACACATGTGGTAAGCAATCAAAACAATTCAAAAAAAAAAACTCATAGCTCAGCTGGTTTGATCGCCTTCTCGCTCAGCACCAGACCCTCGGTTTGATACCCCGCGAGTGCACGTTGTTTTTTTGGAGCCATCCTGTCGCTACAGTCGAGACAGAAAACAGCCTAGAAAGCCCGTCAACTGATGGCTTTGTGCGAAGCCCCAACAACTTGACGCAAAGAGCGTCCAATAGGAGCCATAAGGGGCCGGCCTATATGGGGCGGCCTATGTCGCGCGAGGCCACTCCCCTTTTTTGACCTTTTGTTTTTCTACACTTCCAAAAAATATAAATATATACATATTACAAAATATATTTTTCATGTTAATCATGCATTTGGAAAATGATAGATATGTATAAATTATTTTGACCATGTATACCAAAAATCCATACAAAAAATATACAATCTGTGTGAAAAAACTTGATCATGTATTTAAAATATGTTAGTGGAGAATTTGTAAAAAATGCTATACAAATATTTGAAAAATGTTAATTAAGCGTTTGAAAATGTTAAATATGTATAGAAAAATGTTGATCATGCATTAAAAATTGATGAAATATTTTGATCATGTATGTGAAAATGTTAATCAAGCACTTCAGGTTTTAACAAGTATTTAAAAATGCTAACCGAGCATTCGAAAAATATAAAATATATATAGCAAAAAAATTGATCATGCATTAAAAAATGTTAATCTTGCATTAAAAAAATGTTGATAAAGAATTTGAAATATGTTAAAATATGTATAGAAAAAATATTGATCATGTATTAGAAAAATGTTAATGTTAATGTTGTATTAGAAAAATGTTAATGTTAATATTAGAAAAATGTTAATAAAGCATTTGAAAACTTTAAAGTGTGTATAGGAAAAACGTTGACCATGTATTAAAATATGTTAATGTTGTATTTAAAAAAAATTTAATCAAGCATTTGAAAAATATTAGATGTGTGTAGAAAATATGTTGACCGTGTATTCAAAAAAGTGTTCAAAAATATATATTTAAGAAAAATGTAGATCATGTATTTGAAAAAAATTCAATATATATCAAAAATATGATTCAGGTGTACACTAAAAATGAAAATTGTATCGTGAGAAATCTACGCAAAACAAAAGAAAATGAAGAAAACCAAAAGAAAATAGAGAAAAACAACAAAGAAACCGAAGTAAAACAAAAAAGAAAAGAAACCATTGAGAAAAGGAAATCACAGTATAAAGAAGAAAAATGATGAAAGAACAAAGAAAAATGTAGTATGTCGAAGAGAAAAATGAAGAAAACCAGTGAAGAAATAAAAAATCAAAGATAAAACAAAATAATACAAAAAAGGGGGAAAAGTGAAGCGAAGAACCACCAAACAAAATCAAAGTAAAAAAACGAAAGACAACCGACGAAGAAAACCAACAGAAAAAACAAAAACAAAAACTTAAGAAACAAAGAAAAAGAAAATAAAACAAGAAAGAGGAAAAAAGAAGAAAAAAATGAGCAAAACGAGCGAACCAACGAACTCACTCAATCAAACGAACTCAACGAAGGGAAAAATGACAAAATGGGTCGGCCCAGTAGCTACACTATGGGGTAAGAAGCTTCAACGAGAGTATCTTCCATCTCGCATAACGCGAGATATAGTTCTCGCACATAAGGGCGCCCTTTAGTTCGGTAGCGTGCGTTTGATCCATTTGGGCTTCAAGTGCGCAAATGCTGGGAATTTATTAGGAGAATGATGCAGAGTTTGGGTTTCGCTCCCCAATGGGTGGATTGGATTGTGTCATGTGTGACATCGGTGTGCTATTCGGTAAAATTTAATGGAACCCTTCTTGATTCGTTCTGCTCATCCAGAGGTCTTCGCCAAGGTGGTCTACTTTCCCCTTTCTTGTCCTTATTTGTTGTTGATGGCCTTTCCGCTCCGTTGCATCTTGAAGCATCCCAGGATTCTATCACGCCGATCAAGGGTGTCCGTCGTGCCCCGGGTATTTCCCATTTGCTCTTTGCAGATGATACCTTGTTGTTGTTCAAGGCAGACAATGAAGAAGCAGAACATGTTAAACATGTGCTTGAGATAAGCTAAAGGAACAAGCCAGGTGATCAACCCTAACAAGTGCTCTATCTTGTTCTGTGGCACCCCGGCTCAGAGAGACCAGAACACCCCGCATTCAAGCCCAGAGATCAAGTCTTCTAGAATACGACACTGCTTGGCATGGAAGAAATCAGCTTTTATTACAAATACTCGGGGAATATCTCAGCACGATGACACTACACATGCGTAGGTAGCTCTATGCTAGCAGCATAACAACTCGAAGCAGCGGGATAACTTCTAGCAGCGGAACTCGATGACAGCGGTGGACTCCACTCCGCAGGGACTCTAGCTGGAACGCTTATCCTAGCTCGCAAACTCGGGATCCTCGACAAGCGAACAATCACGACATGACGCAAACTGGCATGACACGCCAGGTGAGTACTTTGAATGTACTCGCAAGCTCACAGCAATCAAAAGCAATCAAGACAAATAACAACATGGCATTTACAGGTTAAACAATGATGAGCATGATACCACTAGAACAGTATAAGATGAGCATGGCATGAACATGTTGAACATAACACATCTAGCATGATATGAGCATGGCAATGTCACTCATGATATGCACAGGATGATACTAGCATGAAGCATATTTAATATCATGATCCACTTTGTTTGGAGGTTACCCCATAACCACCATACGTATGCCATTCTTACTTACCATCGTGGTCATGGGATCACTTCAATCATTATCAAGAAATACCATTGTGATCCTCACAAGATCATTTTGGCATTATCAAGAATACTATTGTGATCCGCACAAGATCATCTCATCATTATCAAGGATACCATGGTGAACCTCCCATGAGCACATCAAGATCAACCAACTTCTTTCCTCAACGAACCAAGGTTGTTTATTAGTCAGGTTATTATTACTGTTGACTCATAGTGTGACCTACTACGAACTACGCCAATATCCGTAGGCGCGGCTATCGATAGATTATACACTCTGCAAAGGTTAGCACACTGTACCCACACTACGGAACCCCAGGCCTCGTACTCTCATTCGGGTGGACCAACGGTGTTTCGACCAAACTGATCTATTGCATGACACTCTCCCGGCCACTCTGACAAACTCCCCTTTGGGCTAAGTTATGGGTGGCCCCAATGTCACCTCGTGACATCCAACGACAACCATCGTGGCAAAACAAAAATGGTCCCAAAAGGGGACAAGAGCGCTCAAACAACTCGGGCACACAAGGTTATTGCCGCCTACCGGGCCAGGGTAGCGTGCGCACCTAACCTTCCCTATTTGGAGGCACCGGTGAGAGGCATGACAATAGACACAGTTAGGGCCTCCCATAAGACAAGTGTGACTGCACTGGTCAGCTCGATTCGATGGCACTATGACTCAGCCAATAGCAAACTCTCCTAAGGAGGAAATATGTGGGTTCCAAGGCGGTAACCCAAGTATACTGGAAGCCTGGGGATTCCCACTTTTGGGCGGGTCTAATGGCTATGAAGAAATATTTCTTCGGCTATGGATCCTTCTCTATTAAGGACGGCTCAGAAATTAGATTCTGGGAGGACAAGTGCCTAGGAAATACCACACTCCGAGAACAATATCAGGCTCTATACAACATTGTGCACCACAAGGGTGATACTATCGCCACGGTAATGGAATCATTTCCGCCTAATGTGACGTTCAGAAGAAATTTAGTTGGACCCAGACTCCAGTCGTGGAACATCCTGCTCCAACGGTTGTCCATGGTGCAATTGTCACATGCGTCTGATGTATTCCGATGGAATCTCCATGGGAATGGACAATTCTCAGTTGAGTCCATGTATAGAGCGTTAATCCAGTCTGATATGCCAGTTGATAATAACAAGAAGATCTGGAAGATGAAGATACCCCTTAAGAATAAAATCTTTGCATGGTATATTCATCGCGGAGTCATTCTTACAAAAGATAACCTTATTAAGAGGAATTGGCAAGGAATTTTGCAATGTGTCTTTTTTCACCATGATGAGACAATAAAACATTTATTCTTCCAATGCAATTTGGCTCGTTCTGTATGGTCAGTCATCCAAATAGCTTCTGGGTTGTATCCTCCTTGTAGTGTTGCTAATGTATTTGACATCTGGTTATATGGGATTGATCACATGTTTACAACTCTTCTCAGGGTGGGAGCACTAGCCGTTATTTGGTCGCTTTAGCTATGTAGAAATGATAAGGTTTTTAATGATAAAGTACTTCTCTGATGTAGGTTATCTACAGATGTACCGAGACTCTTTATTTATGGTCCTCTCTACAATGCATGGAGAATCGAGAGCTTTTTACGAAGGTGTGTACATGATTGCAAGCTACGGCGAGGGATACTTTTATCCAACATGAGTGGCCGCATGATCTTAGGATTGGTCCCGCCCCGCTTTAGGCGTTATACATACTCTACGTCTCTTTGTATTTCACCTTTTTATTTTTGGTTTTGTGTGAGAGGACATTATTTGGCTGTGTGCATCTTAGTTATGGCAGAGGCCGGGTGTAATGCTTAAAGCGTTTAAGTAATAAAGTGCCCCTTTTCGGAAAAAAATGACTCAGCCAACAGATGTTCAAGTTCTATTAAAGTCCGGTTTAACTTGAATGTAATAAGCAAAATCATAATAAAATAGCATGATGAAACAACAATGCATATGAGCATGATATCAACATGAACATGGATGGTAAGCATAACCATTAACATATGAATCATAGCAACAATATTTATACTACTGATGCACATGAGCATGGCATACCGATGATCAGAAAAGAACATGACAACAATATTAGCAAGTAAGCATGTAGTCAACCAGATGAAAATAATCATGGCGTAAGCATGGATCCATAAACATGTAAAGCATTCACGAAAATATTAACATGCACAACTTATTTAAATATTCAAGTTGAAAAACATGGCTACTGCAAGGCCATCATGCAAGTGGCTATCGTGGCTTGCCTAGGGTGAAGGATACACCGGGGAGAAGTGTGGGGAACTCGTAGAACGATTTGCCGGAAATACTTCTCTCTCAAAGGGGGCTGATTAAAGGCAAGGGAATAATGGTCATTTCCAGTATGTGAACACATAGTGAAATTGATACCAACAGAACGGGCTCGACGAGACAAAGATGTGGGCTTTGGAATCACCTGATTCGGAGTTACAGTCGCGAAGATACGAAAGGTGGAAGATCAGGGACTAATCCGTAAAATTTTCCTCACAAACAAGTCCCCGGTGGATAAAACAGAAAACGCATTTTGGAGAAATACGCTTTTAGAACCGAGAAAGCGTACCATTAGCCACAGTAGAAAGAAAATGCGCTTTCCATAGTCGAAAACGTATTATTGAAAATATGCTAAACTTAAAAACATGCGGGCCCGGGCTTGAGTCACTTACAAGCGGGGTCCACCTAGCTCCACTCTTTCTCCTCGCGCCTGTCTTCTTCCTCCCGATGACAAGAACAGGGAAGGGGTAGAGGAGGGGCGAGCGAAGCCGGCTCGGTCGGCTCCGGCCACCTTCGGTTGAGGTAAGACCGCCAGCGAGCGCGGGACGGTGCGCCGCTCCCGCCTGGAGCAGCAGCAGCGCCGGAGAGGGGAAGAGGCGACGGCGGCACGGGGAGTCTGAGAGCTGCGGCGGTGGCCAAGGGTGGGGACGCGCAGTCACAGCAGCTCCGGCGACGAGCTGAGGGCACGGGGAGGATCGCCGGGCTTCAGAGCTTCTACTCGTGGTGGTAGCAAGGCGAGAGGGGGCTCGGGGCGGCCAGATTCATGGCGAGGCCGGCGACCATCGCGGCGGACAAAGGCATGGGCAGCGAGCCCCAGTGGTCGGGGAGGGGAAGGGAGAGGGCGGCAAGCTGCGGAGTAGGTCAAAGCACCTATATATAGCCATGGGGAGGGCTTGAGAGCGCTCGAGAAGCCTCGGTCGACCGGACAAGGAGGGAGCAGAGGAGTTTGTGTCACGGGCGAGCTTGATGTGACTCAACGGCAGCAAGACAGGCTGGGGCAGGGGTAGAGCAATGACGGCACGGTCACGGGCGTGCTCCAGGACATGAGGAGGACTCGAGAAGAGGAGGTAGCGGACGAACACAACGCCGCGGTTTGCCAGAGCGCGCCAGTGTGCATGCCAGCCACGCAGTCACCATGTGAACAGGTGCACGCGGTGCACTCTGTCCGGTCTAATCATGTCAGGGAGATAAGGTGAGCAGAGGAGAGATCCAAGGAAGAAAGAAACGGGCTAGTGGAGCTTGAGGTGACCACAGCTTGCTGGCAACCTCAGGAATAACAAGGTGTTTGAAGTGATGTGAGAGAGATTGAGTAGGAGATAGAATCTGGTCTTCGCTGAGAATGATTACATGCTAAGATGATCTCCTCTGCAAATTTTCAGCCCATTATATAAGTATAAGAGGCACTTGCTGTAGAATGCACCCCACTGGTCAGAAATGCAAACTATGAAGTATCACTCTCATATCAAATGATATTGAGCTGAATTTTGGAGGGTATGAGTTATATGAGAATTGGAAGCTACTGTAAAAGTTTCATACCATTTGGACATACCAAAATGGTACTTGCTTCACAATGCAGCTCGCTGGACAGAATCTTGGAAAAATTACAAAGGGCAAATGGCTAGATGAAATGATCCCAAATTTTGTGGAGAGGGTTAATATGGGTAGGAGCATGTCCTGGTAAGTTTTCAGCAATAATGAAGCAATATAAAATATAGTTGCTTCACAACCTGAAAATCTGACCAGAAAACAAGATTTGATGCTGAGCTCACATGGATTGATTAAATAATCTCATATCCGGAGGAGAGCTATCATTTGATCATATAAATGACCTTGCAAAATTTCAACTCGTTTGGATTACCCTAGCTAGTACGTACTTCACAAAGGCTTCCATCTGACAGAAACTTTGGAAATTTGCTGAGGAAGATTGGCTAGGGAAATGGAGCTGAAATTTGGCATGTGGCAATTATTTGGATAAGGGAGAATTCCAAAACAGTTTGGGAGCAATCAAGAAAAGATAGGTGGCACTTCCTTAAAAAAATCCACACTGGATAGAATTGAAGAATGAATGTTGATGAATTATTGTTGAACTGGACAAGGAAAGTTTGGACATATTTGGGGCATATATGATCCAAACAATTTTTGAGAATAATTTGGGAATTTTATGGAAGACGAAATTATAGGTTTCTGCACAACCTAGGGTAAACATGATTATTCCTTTAATAGAAAAAGGAATATTACCAATAAAAAAATATTGGGATTGGGCCAAGTTGGGAAATGACATGATTTTGAGATGGTTTTGAGGATGACAAGCCACTTGGTAGCCTGAGAAGAGATGGTCTTCCCAGGTTTCAGGACCACAGAGCCACAAAAAAGCAATTCAAATAAAAAATCCAAAGAAAAACAAAAGAAAAAGAAAGGTCCAAAATCCAGGGTGTCACAAACCTTCCCCACTTAAATAAATCTTGTTCTCGAGATTTGGTTGCTCAGGGAACAAGTATGGATATTCTGACTTAAGGAGACCGTTTTCAACTCGGGTATCCTTTTCCTTTATATGATGTTCCCGCTGAATTTCATATGGCTTGACTGCCTCGCTCTGGGGTGGTTTGCTTCACTCTATCCACATTCTGGCAGATCTGACCCATATACTACTCTGACTCCAATTCTTTTATATGTCCCAGCTTAACGGGGTGCAGTAGTTATCATGACTTCAATACGTGCCCTTCTCACGAGCCCGAGAATGATTTTCGAGGGATATGGCATTCCTTTATCCATCACTGTCATCCTTTCACGGAGTTGTCAACAAATTTTCTCGGTGGACACTAAATCTTTTACTACTTGCATTGGGTTGCTCAATTAGATGTATGTCCTCTGAGTTCAAACAGTGATGTGAATCATAAATGTTCTTCTAGTGAAATCTAACTTCTCGCAGGTATTTCTGAATCATCGGGGCTGGCTCCACTATCTTGAGTATCATATCTATACCAAGGATTTAATAGTCGCCTATCATGACCGGCATGAAAGTGTATGGCCTTATAACAAGAGCATCTCGAGACTTGACGAACGGTTGTTTTGACAGAAGCATCTTGTTCTCAGCAGGCTATCCTTTAACTGATTCCCATATGCGAGGGCGTATGCTTCGAGACTATTGTTTAACATTCCGATTACTCATTTTGTCGGTATATCCATATGGATAGTAGACCGTGCGATGCTTTAACGTGGTCACTGAAGCCTATCGGTTGAGCTGGCCTTTGGTATGACGTGACAGACTTGGGTATACCATACTGAAAACTTTGAGCATATACAGCTGGATAAACGGGTTGCCTTGATATGATATCCTTTCCAAAATGGAGTAGACCCTTGGGCGTATGTTCATGGTGATTGATGCTTACTCAGACTGTCTGAGGTATCTGGACCGTGTTGGTCATGCAACAAGTACCATAGTTGTATTGCCAGTCTGGCTCTTTCATTATTGATTTCTTTGTCCGGATCCTTTGCCGAAAGAACTTGGCCACATATATCCTTAATTCTTCTTGTGACCATAGGTGCTGTCAGATGCAATATTCTGGCAATCATACCTTGGCCTTGTTCATGACTCGGGTAGGATATATGCCAGGTCCACGTATGCTTGTATGGAGCTCATTGTTGTCATACAAGACCGTGACAAAGGTTGATTACATTACCTTGTCGGTGCGAGGAAGCTGGTCATAAGCACTGTCAAAATTATTGTCCCATGTTGTCTTTCCTCAAACTTTGTCGATCCTTGCATCACCCACTGAGGTGTATAACTGGCTTTCTTCCTCTTATACAACTTGTGTGGTTGTCGGGTTCTTACCGCCATTTCATCATCGTACGAGTGACTTGTATGAACTTGGCAGCATGCTCACAATACACACACACACACACACACACACACACACACACACACACACACACACACACACATATATATATATATATAGAATTATCTGATTTCCGAGGCAGACTTGTGTCCTGACTGATTCTTGCTTCTGACAAAGCAATTGTGGATCTGATCTTTGGGGATGCACTGCCATATGCTGCCAACACACTGTAAAATCTTGCACCAATGTCATACTGAGGAAGGTTTGACAGCTTGTGCTCGAAGCTTTCGTCGGGCAGCTTGTTGAGGAAGACTGGGTACCATACTTTAGAAGCTTCCCCCTTAAAGACTTGCTGGGGAAGGCTCGATACCTTATGCCGGAAGCTTTTGCGGTAGCTTACTGAAGAAGCCTGAGTATCTTACAAGGGAATTCATCCACATATCATACGAGGGAAGACTGAGGAACCTTGTGTTGTAAGCTTCTCTGGTAGCTTGTGAAGAAAGACGGGGTTGCTTACTCCAGAAGCTCTTCTCTATGATATGTTGACTCAATCCCATATATATACCCTTTAATATTTCTTCTACCGGATACTTGTATGAAAAAGGTTGTTCGACTACCTTTCTTGATGAGTACTGAATTCATAGCATATTCTGGCTTGCTTTCGTGGTATAGCATGTTTCAAATTGTACTCATAGCAGAATCAACCTTGTATATGAACTGTACCTTTAACTGATAATATTCTATTGGTCTTGAACACCACTTATCTTTGAGATGATTTCATCATTACTGCTATGAAGATTGCACACTGAGGTATACTTGATGTTGAATATCAAGCCAGGATATCATTTGTACTCAGACCAAATATTCCCAATACAATGCAGTTGGCTGAGAATTCCATAATATTTAGGTGAGCTTCCAAATATTTGAACTCCTTTCTGAATCTTCAGGTCCAGTGTCGGTTGGTGAGCAACTTTAAGAAGGGAAATAAGGTAACACCGAGGGCCCAAAGAAAGAATCAAAAGAAACGACTAAAACAAAAGCACACAAAGCATACAAATAATATTATATTCAAACAACATCACATATTACTGCTACTCACAGCAATAATATGCATGCATACTTAGGCACACCAATCTCGCAGAAACTCCGATATAGTGATCTAATATGTTGTAGCGGTGTGCACGAAAGTGAAACCACGTGTGGAAGGATTGGTGTAAACAGAGCTACACCAAGTGCTGGCTAACCACCAGTTGTATCTCGACGGATACACAGATGAGGACGGACTTGGTGATCATGTAGCGGAACACGGAGGTCACTACCACATCATCATCAAGTGGATGGAAGGCAACCGTACTCGTCCAAAGAATTGGTGACAGTGTAGGACAATGGTGAAAACAGGGCTTGCCGGCATTTCCCTTTTCTAATAACAAAGATCAGTAAGGGTTGCCAGGGTAGCGAGTCGGAAGGGATGATTCAGGATAGAAACATGTCTATCACCCAAACAATAGGGGTGGCTGATGGAAAGATACCAGCGCGATACTTGAGCATAACTCCTGCAAATGGTGCCTGGAACACTAGGTACCTTGGCATCACTCCGCTGGGATAGAGATGGCGCCAAACACCAAAAAGTAGGTATTCAAAGATGGAGGGTGCAAGTAGTGGATCGAAATCGATTCCACCTATGCTCACAAGATAAACCCTTAGCGACCAGATAATAATCTATATGCATGCTATGCGACAAAAAAATGCAACAAGCAAATGCAGCAGACCGACTAGACTCTCTACTATCGTTTTCTAACGCTCACGCGGGTAGTGCGTACTACAACTAGACCTGCTCTAATACCAGCCGTTGTGGCACCCCCACTCAGAGAGACCAGAACACCCCGTATTCCAGCCTAGAGATCAAGTCTTCTGGAATACGGCACTGCTTGGCATGGAACAAATCAACTTTTTATTACAAATACTCGGGGTACAAAGGTTCGAGTATTACAATGGAATATCTCGGCACGATGACAGTACGCTTGCGAAGGTAGCTCTATGCTAGCAGCAGAACAACTCGAAGCAGCGGAATAACTTCTAGCAGCGGAACAGGATGACAACGATTGCCTCCACTCCGCAGGGACTCTGGCTGGAATGCTTATCCTAACTCGCAAACTCGGGATCATCAACAAGCAAGCAATCACGATATGACACGCCAGGTGAGTACTTTGAATGTACTCGCAAGCTCACAACAACCAAAAGCAATCAAGACAAACACCAACATGGCATTTACAGGTGAACAATGATGAGCATGATACTACTAGAACAACATAAGATGAGCATGGCATGAACATGTTGAACATAACACATCTAGCATCATATGAGCATGGCAATGTCACTCATGATACGCACATGATGATACTATCATGAAGCATATTTAATATCATGATCCACTTACTCTGTTTGGAGATTACCCCATAACCACCATGCGTGTGCCATTCTTACTTACCATCGTGGTCATGGGATCACTTCAATCATCAAGAATACCATTGTGATCCTCACAAGATCATCTCATCATTATCAAGAATACCATTGTGATCCGCACAAGATCATCTCATCTTTATCAAGAATACCATGGTGAACCTCCTGTGACCACATCAAGATCAACCAACTTCATTCCACAACGAACCAAGGTTGTTTATTAGTCAGGTTATTATTACTGTTGACTCATAGTGTGACCTAATACGAACTAGGCCTATATCCGCGAGCGTGGCTATCGATAGAATATACACTCTACAGAGGTTAGTAAACTGTACCCACACTACAAAACCCCAGGCCTCATACTCCCATTCGGGTGGATCAACGGTGTTCTGACAAAACCGATCTATTGATGACACTCTCCAGCCACTCCGACAAACTCCCCTTTGGGCTAATTCATGGGTGGTCCCGATGTCACCTCGTGACATCCAACAGCCACCGTCGTGGCAAAATAAAAACGGTCCCAAATGGGGACAAGAGTGCTCAAACAACTCAGGCACACAAGGTTATTGCCGCCTACCGAGCCAGGGTAGCGCGTGCGCCTAACCTTCCCTAGTTGGAGGCCCCGGCGAGAGGTATGACAATAGACCAAGTCAGGCCTCCCATAAGACAAGTGTGGCTGCACTGGGCATCTCGATTTGATGGCACTATGACTCAGCCAATAGATGTTCAAGTTGTACTAAAGTCCGGTTTAACTTGAATGTAATAAGCTGAGTCATAATAAAATAGCATGATGAAACAACAATGCATATGAGCATGATATCAACATGAACATGGATGGTAAGCATAACCATTAACATATGAATCATAACAACAATATTTATACTACTAATGCACATGAGCATGGCATACCAATGCTCATGAATAGCACAAGCATAATAACACTTTAGATGAACATAACATGATCGCTAGCACCAGAAAATGATTACCGGAAAAGAACATGACAACAATATTAACAAGTAAGCATGTAACCAACCAGATAAAAATAATCATGGCATAAGCATGGATCCATAAACATATAAAGCATTCACAAAAATATTAACATGCACAACTTATTTAAATATTCTAGTGGAAAACCATGTCTACTGCAAGGCCATCATGCAAGTGGCTGTCGTGGCTTGCCTGGGGTGAAGGATACACCGGGGAGAAGTGCGGGGAACTCGTGGAATGATTTGCCAGAAATACTTCTCTCTTGAAGGGGGCTGATTAAAGGCAAGGGTATAATGGACATTTATAGTATGTGCACAGATAGTGAAAATGATACCAACAGAACGGGCTCAACGAGACGAAGACGTGGACTTTGGAATCACCCGATTCGGAGTTACGGTCGCAAAGATACGAAAGGTGGAAGATCAGGGACTAATCTGTAAAAGTTTCCTCACAAACAAGTCCCTGCTGGATAAAACAGAAAACACATTTTAGAGAAATACACTTTCAAAAATGAGAAAGCATACCATTAGCCATAGTAGAAAGAAAATGCGCTTTCCTAGTTGAAAACGTATTATTGAAAAGACGCATTGACTTAAAAACGTGCGGGCCCAGGCTTGAGTCACTTACAAGTGGGGTCCACCTTGCTCCTCTCTCTCTCCTCGCGCCTGTGTTCTTCCTCCCGACGGCCAGAACAAGGGAGGAGCAAAGGAGGGGCGAGTGGCGACGGCTTGGCCGGCTCCGGCCACCTCCGGCCGAGGCAAGACCGTCGGCGAGCGCGGGGAGGTGCGTCGCTTCCTGATACATCTCCAACGTATCTATAATTTATGCAATATTCATGCCATTATATTATCATTCTTGGATGTTTTACAATCATTTTATAGCAACTTTATGTCATTTTTTTGGAACTAACCTATTGACATAGTGCCCGGTGCCAGTTGCTGTTTTTTGCTTGTTTATTACTTCGCAGGAAATCGATATGAAACGGAGTCCAAACGCAACAAAAATTTTGGAGAATTTTTTTGGACCAGAAGACCCATGATGGGCCAAAGAAGTACCAGAGGGGAGGCCCGAGGTGGGCAGAACCCACCTTGGCGCGCCCAGGGGGTTGTGCCCCCCTCGGTGACCTCCCGTACCGCCTCTTCGCCTTATAAATCTCCAAATATTCCAGAACCCCCGAAAATAACCCTAGATCGGAAGTTCCATCGCTGCAAGCCTCTGTAGCCACGAAAAACCAATCTAGACCCCTTTCTGGCACTCCGCCGGAGGGGGAAATCATTACCGGTGGCCATCTTCATCATCCCTTTGGCCACCATGATTAGATGGGAGTAGTCCACCCTCGAGGCTGAGGGTCTGTACCAATAGCTATGTGTTTAATCTCTGTCTATCTTTCTCTCTCGTGTTCTTGAGATGTCATGATCTTGATGTATCACGGGCTTTGTTAATATAGTGAGATCACATGGTGTTTTCCCCTCTCTATCTTGTTGTGAATTGAGTTTTCCCTTTGAGATTTCATTCTTATCGGATTGAATACTTTTATGGATTGGAGAACACTTGATGTATGTCTTGCTATGAATACCCGTGGTGACGATGGGGTATCATATTGATTCACCTGATATGTGTTTTCGCAGTCAACTCGCGGATTCCCGAGGTGACATTGGGGTAATCTATGCATAGGGGTTGATGCACGTTCTCGCCTTTGTTTCTCCGGTAGAAATCTTAGGGCACTCTTTGAGGTTCTTTGTGTTGGACTGAGTATTATGAATCTGAAATTGTTTGATGCATATTGTATAATCAACTCATGGATACTCGTGGTGACATTGGAGTATCTGGGTGACACTAGAGTTGGTTGATCTGTATCATATGGTGTTATTTTAGTACGAACTCTTGGTTAGATCGATCGGAAAGAATAGCTTGGTGTTATTTTAGTATGAACTCTACGATAGATTGATCAGAAAGAATAGCTTTGAGGTGGTTTCGTACCCTACACATAATTTCTTCTTCTGTTCTCCGCTAGATAATAACTTTGGAGTGATTCTTCGTTGCATGGTGAGGGATGGTTATTTGATCCAATTATATTAGCATTGTTGAGAGATTGCACTAGCGAAAGTACGGACCCTAGGCATCATTTTCAATCATTGCAATACCATTTGTGCTACGTTTTATCATTTGCTACCTTGCTATTTTTTATTGTTCCTATTACAAAAATCAATATCTACTATCATTACTACACTTGTATCACCATCTCTTCGTCGAACTAGTGCACCTATACAATTTACCATTGTATTTGGTGTGTTGGGGACACAAGAGACTTTTTATTATTTGGTTGCAGGGCTGTTTGAGAGAGACCATCTTCATCCTACACCTCCCACGGATTGATAAACCTTAGGTCATCCACTTGAGGAAAAAATGCTACTGTCCTACAAAACTTTGCGCTTGGAGGCCCAACACGAGTGTACAAGAACAAGTTGTGTAGTAGACATCACTCCCGCCCAGAGCAGCAGCTGCGTCGGAGAGGGGAAGGGGCGACGGTGGCACACGGAGTCTGAGAGCTGCGACAGTGGCCAAGGGTGGGGACACGCGGCCACAACAGCTCCGTTAGCGAGCTGAGGGCACGGGGAGGATCGCCGGGTTTCAGAGCTTCTACTTGTGGTGGTAGCAAGGCGAGAGGGGGCTCGGGGCGGCCGGATTCAAGGCAAGGCCAGCGACCACCGCGGAGGACGAAGGCGTGGGCAGCGAGCTCCGGTGGTCGAGGAGGGGAAGGGAGAGGGCAGCAAGCTACGGAGGGGGTCAGGGCACCTATGTATAGCCACAGGGAGAGCTCAGGAGCGCTCGAGAAGCCTCGGCCAACTGGACAAGGAGGCAGTAGAGGAGTTTGTGTCACGGGCGATCTCGATGCGACTCAATGGCCGCAAGATAGGTTGGGGCAGGGGAAGAGGAGTGATGACACGGTCATGGGCGAGCTCCAGGACACAAGGAGGACTCGAGAAGAGGAGGTAGCGGACAAGCACAACACCGTTGTTTGCGTGAGCGCGCCGGTGTGCATGCTAGCCACACAGTCACCGCGTGAACATGCGCATGCGATGCACTTTGTCCGGCCTAATCATGTCAGGGAGATAAGGTGAGCAGAGGAGAGATCCAAGGAAGAAAGAAACGAGCATAGTGGAGCTGGAGGTGACCACAGCTTGCTGGCACCCTCAGGAACAACAAGGTGTTTGAAGTGATGTGAGAGATATTGAGCAGGAGATAGACTCTAGTCTTTGGTTGAGAGTGATTACATGCTAAGATGATCTCCTCTACAAATTTTCAGCCCATTTAGATAAGTATAAGAGGCACTTGCTGTAGAATGCACCCCACTGGTCATAAATGCAAACTATGAAGTAGCACTCTCATATCAAATGATATTGAGCTGAATTTTGGAAGATGAGTTATATGAGAATAGGAAGCTACTATAAAAGTTTCATACCACTGGACATACCAAAATGGTACTTGCTTCACAATACAACTCCCTAGACAGAATCTTGGAAAAATTACAGAGGGCAAATTGCTAGATGAAATGGTCCCAAATTTTGTGGTGATGGTTAATATGACTAGGAGCATGTCCTGGTAAATTGTCAGGAATAATGAAGCAATATAAATATAGTTGCTTCACAACCTGAAAATCTGATAAAAAAACAAGATTTGATGCTGAGCTCACATGGATTGATGAAATGATCTCATATTTGGAGGACAGCTATTATTTTATCATATAAATGACCTTGCACAATTTCAACTTATTTGTATTACACTAGCTAGTACTTCCTTCACAAAGTCTTCCATCTGATAGAAACTTTGGAAATTTGCTGAGGAAGATTGGCTAGGCAAATGGAGCTGAATTTTCGCATGTGGCAATCATTTGGATAAGAGAGAATTCACAAAAAGGTTGGGAGCAATCAAGAAATGATAGGTGGCACTTCCTTCACAAAAAGCCACACTGGACAGAATTGAAGAATGAATATTGATGAATTATTTTTGAACTGGACAAGGAAAGTTTGGACATATTTGGGGCATATATGATCCAATCAATTTATGGGAATAATTTGGGAATTTTTTTGGAAGATGGAACTATAGGTTGCTTCACAACCTAGGGCAAAAAGAATTATTCCTTTAATAGAAAAAGGAATATTCCCAATAAAAAGAATATTGGGATTGGTTCAAGATGGGAAATGACATGATCTTGAGATGGTTTTGAGGATGACAAGACACTTGGGAGCCTGAGAAGAGATGTTCTTCCGAGGTTTCAGGACCACAGAGCCACGAAAAAGCAATTCAAATAAAAAATCCAAAAAAAGCAAAAGAAAAAGAAAGGGCCAAAATCCAGGGTGTCACATTTTCTCTCTGATCTGCCTAACTAGTACCCGAGAGAGCATTAAGGGTACACTACAAATTACGCAAGCAACCTTTGAAGCTAAATAGCTCGGCCTGCCAACACTAGATGGCAGAATGAGTAAGGATAAATGAAAAGGCCTACAAGTGAGGTTGGTAAAATGTTTAATGGAATGGGAGGACAACTATCTCGCTATGGGTGGAACGGAAATAAATATCAAGGCGATCGCTCAAGCCCTCCCTGTTTATATTATGAGTGTCTTTAGGGTACCAACGGGGCTATGTGAGGAACTCATGCGAATGATTCATCACTTCTGGTGGGGAGCAGAAAAAGGTAAGTGAAAAACACGTTGCATCAATTGGGACTTTATGGTGAGGCATAAAGGAAAAGGTGGAATGAGTTTTAAAGACCTTATGATGTTCAATCAAGCCCTCTTAGCACGGCAAGCCTGGTGTCTTATGCAGTTTCCGGAAAGTCTCTGTGCACAGGTTCTGCGGGTCAAGTACTATCCGGATGGGTCCATTCTTGACATTGTCTTTATCGACAATGGATCATCAACATGGAACGCCATTGAGCATGGCCTGCAATTAGTGAAGTAGGGGTATGTTTGGCATGTGGGGAATGGTACTAACATATGTATCTGGCGCGACCCGCAGTTGTCGTGAAGGCCTCCCTTAAGCCAATCACGCTAAAATGACGGTGCCAACTGAAATGGGTGGCTGGCCCCTACTGAATTTTGATGGTTCTTGGAATGTTTCACTCCTCAGACAACACTTCTATCCGGTTGATGTTACAAAGATTCTGAAAATAAAAACCTCTTGCCGAGGGGAGGTTGATCCTATTTCTTGGCAATGAGACAAGCATGGTCATTTCTCTATGAAGTCAGTGTACAATTTTGCAAGGTATGAGATCTTGGCTCTACAGGGGGCTGTTGCGTGTAGTACTCGGCCTGATGGCTCAAGGCCGGGGTGGAAAATGCTATGGAGTTGTGGAGCGCCACCCAAAGTCTGTGTGTTTGCTTGGAAAGCTGCTAGGGAAGCACTGGCTACTAGATTTAACAATGCAAGATGCAATGCCATATGGAGGTTGATGGAGTGTGCACCATTTGTGGGCAGGAGGATGAATCAATTCATCATGCACTCGTATGCTACCCCCACACTCAGAACTTGTGGAATTTTATGAGGCTAGTTTGGGACTGCCATCGAAGGAGGTTCTTAGTACACGGAACCAGATTGTTGTTGCTCTTACACGAATTTACTGATTGGGTTCTGCTACGCAGATCCACTCAACACATTGCTGACTGACTATTTGAACGATCCTAGTTACTACTCCCTCCGTTCCTAAATATTTGTCTTTCTAGATATTTCAACAAGTGACTACATACGGAGAAAAATGAGTGAATCTACACTCTAAAATATGTCTACATACATCCGTATGTGGTAGTCCATTTAAAATGTCTAGAAAGACAAATATTTAGGAATGGAGGAAGTAGTAGATAATCAAGTCAGAGTAGGGTGGCCGAGAAGCTTCTTGCCGGTGCCCCCAAAAGCAAAGCACAGACTCTACTCACCCACGCGTTTTCCACCTACAGAGGGAGAAATCATCGAAATATCCTCATCCCCTGAAAGGGAACCCGAAAACAGGACGAGAGTGGATAGGGTGACTAAGGAGGCCGTAAAAATTAGTAGTGCATTTTTGAAAGATAAGATTACAAAAAGGCGAGAGCAGCATAATTGTTAGTTAGGGCAACGGATGCTTGTGCCCATGGTGCTATGACATGCTTGGCATCTACACAATGAGTTGACTCATGACAAGCCACTAATTCTAGTAGAGGTTTTCAAGAGGTTCCTTTGTGATTATGCACAATCCCTGTTGACGATCAAGCACTACGCACATGCGGTTACTATCAAAGGGGAACTACTGATCGTGATAGAGTTAAGCAATTTTTTTCTGTCACTAGCAATACAAAATGTTTGGCCAGCCCTGTTGCTTGGAACCCCCACTGGAATGACATGTCAAACTGAATTTCGAGGACTCGTTCATTGTCGATGACGGGTCTGCGGGAGCGGGCATGATACTACGTGATCACATGGGCCAAGTAATTTGCGGCGTGTAGATGGTTGTACGATTGTCCTGACCATTGGAGGCTGAGATTGTTGTTGGAAATATTCCCTAGAGGCAATAATAAAGTGGTTATTATTATATATCCTTATTCATGATAAAGGTTTATTATTCATGCTAGAATTGTATTGACCAAAAACTTAAATACATGTGTGGATACATAAACAAATACCGTGTCCCTAGTGAGCCTCTACTAGACTAGCTCGTTGATCAAAAGATTGTTAAGGTTTCCCAACCATAGACATGGGTTGTCACTTGATAACAGGATCACATCATTAGGAGAATGATGTGATGGACAAGACCCATCCGTTATCATAGCATATGATCTTTCAGTTTATTGCTACTGCTTTCTTAATGTCAAATACATATTCCTTCGACCATGAGATCATGCAACTCCCGGACACCGGAGGAATACCTTGTGTTCTATCAAACATCACAACATAACTGGTTGATATAAAAGATGCTCTACAGGTATATCCGAAGGTGTCTATTGAGTTGGCATGGATCGATATTGGGATTTGTCACTCTGTGTAATGGAAAGGTATCTCTGGGCACTCTCGGTAATACAGCATCACAAGCAACTTGCAAGTAAAGTGACTAAGGAGTTAGTTACGAGATGATGTACTACGAAACGAGTAAAGAGACTTGCCAGTAACGAGATTGAACTAGGTATGGAGATACCAACGATCTAATCTCGGGCAAGTAACATACAGACGGACAAAGGGGACCACCTATGGTGTCATAAAGGTTCGACCGATAAAGATCTTCATAGAATATGTAGGAACCAATATGGGCATCTAGGTCCTGCTAATGGTTATTTACCGGAGAAGCGTCTCGGTCATGTTTACGTCATTCTCGAACCCATAGGGTCCGCACGCTTAACGTTTGTTGAAGATATAGTATTATATGAGTTATGTATCTTGGTACTGAATGTTGTTAGGATTCCAGGATAAGATCATGGACATGACGAGGACCTCCAGAATGGTCGGAGGTAAAGATTGATATATGGGATAATAGTGTTTGGTCTCCGGAAGGGTTCCAGAATTCTCCGGAAGGGGTTTTAGATGTTTCCTGAAATGTTCGGGTACGAGAACACTTTATTTGGGCCAAGGGGTAAAGCCCACGGGGCTTTAGGAAGGTGCAAAAGGAGTTTTGCGAAGGCCAGGGGGCCTAACGCCAGGGACCCCGGCTTCTGGGGCCAGACGCCAAGGACCTAGCGTCTGGTCCTAAAGTCCGAGAAGGACTCTTGCCTCGCGTGCCAAACCGATTTTGAGGAGTCTCTTTCTCCAAGAAACGGCCCTAGGGCTCAACATATAAGGGCTAGCACCTGGAACACATCAAGATTTACCAAGACATGGGTCGGCAACCCCTCCCCTTCTAGTTTATCCTCCGTCATAGTTTCCGTTGTGCTTGGCGAAGCCCTGCGGAGATTGTTCTTCACCACCACAGTCACCATGCCGTCATGCTGCCGGAACTAATCTACTACTTCGCCCATCTTGCTGGATCAAGAAGGCGAGGACGTCATCGAGCTGAACGTGTGCTGAACACGGAGGTCTCGTACGTTCGGTACTTGATTGGGACTGATCGCGAAGGTGTATGACTACATCAACCGCGTTGGTAAAACACTTAGTGATCTACAAGGGTATGTAGATGCTCTCCCCCCCTCGTAGCTATACATCTCCATGGATAGATCTTGCGTGTGCGTAGAAATTTTTGTTTTCCATGCAACATTCCCCAACAGTGGCATCATGAGCCAGGTCTATGCGTAGATGATATGCACGAGTAGAACACAAAGGAGTTTTGGGCGCTGATGTTCATACTGCTTACCACCAACGTCTTATTTTGATTCGCGACATTGTGGGATGAAGCGGCCCGGACCAACCTTACATGTCAACACACATGAGACTGGTTCCACCGACTGCCATGCAACTTGTTTTGCATAAAGGTGGCTGGCGGGTGTCTGTTTCTCCTACTTTAGTTGGATCTAATTTGACGACGACCGGTCCTTGCAGAAGATTAAAATAGAAAACTTGATAATCACAGTTGTGGTTTTCCGTAGGTAAGAACAGTTCTTGCTAGTTGCCTGTAGCAACCACGTAAAACTTGCAACAACAAAGTAGAGGACGTCTAACTTGTTTTTGCAGGGCATGTTGTGATGTGATATGGTCAAGATATGATGTGATATATGTTGATGTATGAGATGATCATGTTTTGAAAAGAGTTCACGACTTGCATGTCAATGAGTACGATAACTGGCAGGAGCCTTAGGGATGTCTTTAGTTATTGTATGACCTACGTGTCAATCAGTTAAGTGACATGTAATTGCTTTACTTTATCGCTATGTGTTAGCAATAGTTGTAGAAGCAATAGTGTTGCGAAACATTGCATGGAAAACAAAAAAAATCTACGCACACGCAAGATCTATCCATGGAGATGCATAGCAACGAGTGGGGAGAGTGTGTCTACATACCCTTGTAGACCGTAAGCGGAAGCATTTGTTAACACGGTTGATGTAGTCAAACTTCTTCGTGCTCCAACCGATCGAGTACCGAACGTACGCACCTCCACGTTTAGCACATGTTCAGCTCGGTGATGTTCTCGCCTTCTTGATCCAGCAAGATGGCGAAATAGTGGATGAGTTCCGGCAGCACGACGACGTGGTGACGGTGATTGTGAAGCTATCTCCGCAAGGCTTCGCCTAGGCACGACGAAAATATGACTGAAGGACTGAACTGTAGAGGGGGGCGCCGCACACGACTAAGCAATCATCGTGATTATGTGTGGATCCCCCTCCCCACATATATATAGGTGGGGGAGAGGGGAGCATCCAGGAGGCGCCCCCAAGTAGACTGAATCCTACTTGGGGTCCTTCCCAAGCTGCTCCCCCTTCCTTATTTGCTCCGGGGAAAAGGGAAAGGGGAGGAGAGGAAGGCAAGGGGGGGGCCGAATCCCCCCTTTCCTTTTCTCCCCAAGGCCGGAGGCCATAGGAGGGGCGCGCCAGCCCCTTGTGGGCTGGTGTGCTCCCCTCTTTTGGCCCATGTGGCCCATTATCCTCCTGGGGTACCCGGAACCCCTTCTGGTGATCCGATGACTACCCGATGCACAACAAAACTCTTCCGTTGTCCGAATATCATCGTCCTATATATCAATCTTTACCTCCGGACCATTCCACAGTTCCTCTTCATGTCTGTGATCTCATCTGGGACTCTGAACAACATTTGGTCACCAAATCATATAACTCATATAACACTATATCGTCAACAAACGTTAAGCGCGCGGACCCTACGAGTTCTAGAACTATGTAGACATGACCAAGACACCTCTCCGGTCAATAACCAATAGCGAAACCTGGATGCCCATATTGGCTCCTACATATTATATGAAGATCTTTATCGGTCAAACCATACGTAATTCCCTTTGTCCATCGGTATGTTACTTGCCCGAGATTCGATCATCGGTATCTTCATACCTAATTCAATCTCGTTACCAGCAAGTCTCTTTACTCATTCCGTAATACATCATCTTGCAACTAACTCCTTAGTCACTTTGCTTGCAAGGCTTCTTATGATGTGTATTACCGAGAGGGCCCAGAGATACCTCTCCTATACATGGAGTGACAAATCCTAATCTCGATCTATGCTAACTCAACAAACACCTTCAGAGATACCTGTAGAGCATCTTTATGATCACCCAGTTATGTTGTGATGTTTGATAGCTGCTACCTCTTGAGCACTGCGTTGGTTTTCCCTTGAAGAGGAAAGGGTGATGCAGCAAAGTAGCGTAAGTATTTCCCTCGGTTTTTGAGAACCAAGGTATCAATCCAGTAGGAGGCTCCTCAAAAGTCCCACACACCTACACAAACAAACAAGAACCTCGCAACCAACGCGATAAAGGGGTTGTCAATCCCTTCACGGTAACTTGCGAAAGTGAGATCTGATTGAGATAATATGATAAGATAAATATTTTTGGTATTTTTATGATATTGATTGGAAAGTAAAAGATGCAAATAAAAGATAGATGGAAAACTTATATGATAAAAGATAGACCTGGGGGCCATAGGTTTCACTAGTGGCTTCTCTCAAGATAGCATAAGTATTACGGTGGATGAACAAATTACTGTCGAGCAATTGATAGAAAAGCGCATAGTTATGAGATTATCTAGGCATGATCATGTATATAGGTATCACGTCCGTAACAAGTAGATCGAAACGATTCTGCATCTGCTACTATTACTCCACACATCATCCGACTCCTGCCTGCATCTAGAGTATTAAGTTCATAAGAACAGAGTAACACATTAAGAAAGATGGCATGATGTAGAGGGATAAACTCATGCAATATGATATAAACCCCATATTTTTATCCTCAATGGAAACAATACAATACGTGCCTTGATGCCCCTGCTGTCACTGGGAAAGGACACCACAAGATTGAACCCAAATCTAAGCACTTCTCCCATTGCAAGAAGGATCAATCTAGTAGGCCAAACCAAACTGATAATTCAAAGAGACTTGCAAAGATAACCAATCACACATAAAAGAATTCAGAGGAGATTCAAATACTTCTCATAGATAAACTTGATCATAAACGCACAATTCATCGGATCTCGACAAACACACCGCAAAAAGAGTTACATTAAATAGATCTCCAAGAAGATCGAGGTGAACTCTGTATTGAGATTCAAAGAGAGAGAAGAAACTATCTAGCTAATAACTATGGACCCGAAGGTGTATGATAAACTACTCACAACTCATCGGAGAGGCCTTGGAGATGATGTAGAGGCCCTCCATGGTTGATTCCCCCTCCGGCGGAGCGCCGGCTAAGGCTCCAAGATGGGATCTCGCGGATACAGAAGGTTGCTATGGTGGAATTAGGTTTTCGTGGTGCTCCCCGATGTTTTCAGGGTACGGGAGTATATATAGGAGAAAGAAGTATGTCGGTGGAGCCACGAGGGGCCCACGAGGGTGGGGGGCGCGCCCACCCCCTTACAGTGCATCGGGCACCCTCGTGGCCGCCTTGTTTGTTGCTTGACGTCCACTCCAAGTCTCCTGGTTTGCATTTGTTCCAAAAAAGATCGCTCCCAAAGGTTTCATCCCGTTTGGACTTCGTTTGATATTCCTTTTCTTCGAAACACTGAAATAGGCAAAAAACAGCAATTCGGGTTGGGCCTCCGGTTAGTAGTATCAAAAATTATAGATACGTTGGAGACGTATCAAGCATCCCCAAGCTTAATTCCTGCTCGTCCTCGAGTAGGTAAATGATAAAAACGGAATTTTTGATGTGGAAAGCTACCTAGCATAATTCTCAATGTAATTTTTCTTTATTGTGGCATGAATGTTCAGATCCAAATGATTCAAAAATAAAAGTTCATATTGACATAAGAAATAGCAATACTTCAAGCATACTAATAAAGCAATCATGTCTTCTCAAAATAACATGGTTAAAGAAAGTTATCCCTACAAAATCATATAGTCTGGCTATGCTCTATCTTCATCACACAAAGTATTTAATCATGCACAACCCTGATGACAAGCCAAGCAATTGCTTCATACTTTAGTATTCTCAAACTTTTACAACTTCCACGCAATACATGAGCGTGAGCCATGGACATAACACTATATGTGGAATAGAATGGTGGTTGTGGAGAAGACAAAAGAAGGAGAAGATAGTCTCACATCAACTAGGCGTATCAACAGGCTATGGAGATGCCCATTAATAGATATCATTGTGAGTGAGTAGGGATTGCCATGCAATGGATGGACTAGAGCTATAAATGTATGAAAGCTCAACAAAAGAAACTAAGTGGGTGTGCATCCGACTCGCTTGCTCACGAAGACCTAGGGCATTTTGAGGAAGCCCATCATTGGAATATACAAGCCAAGTTCTATAATGAAAAATTCTCACTAGTATATGAAAGTGACAACATGGGAGACTCTCTATCATGAAGATCATGGTGCTACTTTGAAGCACAAGTGTGGAAAAAGGATAGTAGCATTGTCCCTTCTCTCTTTTTCTCTCATTTTTTTATTTGGCCTTTCTCTTTTTTTATTTGGCCTTTCTCTTTTTTATAAAGTCCGAAGTCTCATCCCAACTTGTGGGGGAATCATAGTCTCCATCATCTTTTCCTCACTTGGGACAATGCTCTAATAATGAAGATCATCACACTTTTATTTACTTATAACTCAAGATTACAACTCGATACTTAGAACAAGATATGACTCTATATGAATGCCTCCGGTGGTGTGCCGGGATATGCAATGAACCAAGAGTGACATGTATGGAAATTATGAAGGTGGCTTTGCCACAAATACGATGTCAACTACATGATCATGCAAGAGCAATATGACAATGATGATGCATGTCATAATAAACGGAACGGTGGAAAGTTGCATGGCAATATATCTCGGAATGGCTATGGAAATGCCATAATAGGTAGGTATGGTGGCTGTTTTGAGGAAGGTATATGGTGGGTGTATGGTATCGGCGAAAGTTGCGCGGCACAAGAGAGGCTAGCAATGGTGGAAGGGTGAGAGTGCGTATAATCCATGGACTCAACATTAGTCATAAAGAACTCATATACTTATTGTAAAAAATCTACAAGTCATTGAAAACAAGGTACCACACCCATGCTCCTAGGGGGATATATTGGTAGGAAAAGACCATCGCTCGTCCCCGACCGCCACTCAAAAGGAAGAAAATCAATAAATAAATCATGCTCCAACTTCATCACAAAGCGGTTCACCATACGTGCATGCTATGGGAATCACAAACTTCAACACAAGTATTCCTCAAAATTCATAATTACCCCACTAGCATGACTCTAATATCACCATCCTCATATCTCAAAACAATTATCAAGCATTAAATTGATCATAGCATCCAATTCACTTTCTATGACAGTTTTTATTATACCCAACTTGGATGCCCATCATTCTAGGACCAATTTTATAACCATAGAAAATACCATCCTGTTCTAAAAGACTCTCAAAATAATATAAGTGAATCATGAGAGATCACCAATTTCTACAAAATTAAACCACCACCGTGCTCTGAAAGATATAAGCGAAGCACTAGAGCAAAAATTATATAGCTAAAAACATATAAGTGAAGCACATAAAGTATTCTAATAAATTCCAAAACAAGAGTGTCTCTCTCAAAAGGTGTGTACAGCAAGGATGATTGTGGAAATATAAAAATCAAAGACTCATATCATACATGATGCTCCAAGCAAAACACATGTCATGTGGCGAATAAAAATATAGCTCCAAGTAAAGTTACCGATAGACGAAGACGAAAGAGGGGATGCCTTCCGGGGCATCCCCAAGCTTAGGCTTTTGGTTATCCTTGAATATCTTGGGGTGCCATGGGCATCCCCAATCTTAGTATCTTGCCACTCCTTATTCCATAGTCCATCAAATCTTTACCCGAAACTTGAAAACTTCACAACACAAAACTCAACAGGAAATCTCATAGGCTTCGTTAGTGCAAGAAAGAAAAACCACCACATAAGTTACTGTAATGGACTCATTGTTTATTTATATTGGTGTTAAACCTACTGTATTCCAACTTCTCTATGGTTCATACCCCCCCGATACTAGCCATAGATGCATCAAAATAAGCAAACAACACACGAAAAACAGAATCTGTCAAAAACAGAACAGTCTTTAGAAATATGTAACTTCCGAATACTTATGGAACTCTAAAAATCCTACCAAAATAGTAATTCCTGGGAATTTTGTGTATTGATCTACATAAAGAAGAATCAACGCAAAAACATGTTTCTGTGATTTATTAAAATGATTCTCGTGCACGCAAAAGTTTCTGTTTTTCAGCAGAATCAAATTAACTATCACCGTAGGTTATCCTATAGGTTCTACTTGGCACAAACACTAATTAAAACATAAAAACACATCTAAAAAGAAGCTAGATTATATATTTATTACTAACCAGTAACAAAAAGCAAGGAACAAAAATAAAATTGGGTTGCCTCCCAACAAGCGCTATCGTTTAACGCCCCTGGCTAGGCATTTATAATTTCAACGATGCTCACATGAAAGACAAGAACTGAAGCACAAAGAGAGCATCATGAAACACGTGACAAACACATCTAAGTCTAACATACTTCCTATGCATAGGCATCTTATAGGAAAACAAATTATCATAGCAAGCAAAAACTAGCATATGCAAGGAAGAAGAAAGCGACGATAGCAATCTCAACATGATGAGAGGTAATTTAGTAAGATAGAAATTTCTACAATCATATTTTCCTCTCTCGTAATAATTACATGTAGGATCATATGCAAATTCAACAAAATATCTATCACATAAAATATTTTCAACACGATCCACATGCATGCGAAGTTGACACTCTTCCAAAATAGTGGGATTAACATTAACTAAAGTCATGACCTCTCCAAGCCCACTTTTATCAAAAATTTCATAAGATTGATCAAAATCCAAATATGTGGGATCTAAAGTTGACACTCTTCCAAACCCACTTTCAATAATATTGCAAACACTATTATCAATCTCATATTCATCATGGGGGTTAAATAAATTTTCAAGATTAAAAGAAGAATCACCCCAATCATGATCATTGCAACAAGTAGTAGACATAGCAAAACTAGCATCCCCAAGCTTAGGGTTTTGCATATTATTAGCACAACTGACATCAAGAGAATTTATAGTAACATCATTGCAATCATGCTTTTCATTGAACGAACTACCAAGTATGGGTGCAATAGCAACGATCTCTTGTTTAACATAAGGAACTATAGCAAATTCATCTTCATAAATATTGGCATCATGGCCACAAGAATAGCAATCATCATGTTCATCAAGGGATATTTCAATCAAATCCTTGGAATCATTATCTATGGATTCATGCATATCATTATTTTCTTCCAAAGCAACAGTCATTCTCTCAATAAATTCTTTGACATAGACATTATGAGCATATTTTTCATAGCAATATTTAAGTATGTCAAAAATTTCAGATTCGTAGAGAGTAATATCATACTTTTCAATCAAAGAAGCAATTTCATAAGCACCCTTAAAAGCAACAAATTCTTCAATTTGTTCGATATCACAGTAACTATAAACACCCTTTGCATAAGAAGATAAGATTTCATTTTCATTAAACTCACATAGGTAGGGAAGGTGTTTTTTAGGGTTCTTAGAGCAACAAGTAAAATCATAAATTTCACAAAGATTCCAAGCATAACACAACAATCTGTTTATTTGATCCCATAAGAGTCTCCCCTTTTCAGACAAACGATGACGCACAAAATGAGCATGCTCATCTAAAGATTTCCCATCAACTAGGCTAGCTGGGGTTTCAGCACGAGCGCATAAGGATCAAAGATGATCCAAGTAGAACACTTTAAGTGGGTCCATATCAATAGATTTTTAGCAAGCAAAGATGTAAGCACATAGAAGGTACATGGAGACATAAGCAAACATAAGATCGGACGGAAGAAGGGAGAATAAAACGGCAAGGGTGAAGTGAGGGAGAGGAAAACGAGAGGCAAATGACAAATAATGTAATGCGAGGGAGATGAGTTTGTGATGGGTACTTGGTATGTCTTGACTTGATCGAAGACCTCCCCAGCAACGGCGCCAAAAATCCTTCTTGCTACCTCTTGAGCATTGCGTTGGTTTTCCCTTGAAGAGGAAAGGGTGATGCAGCAAAGTAGCATAAGTATTTCCCTCAGTTTTGGAGAACCAAGGTATCAATCCAGTAGGAGGCTCCTCAAAACTCCCACGCACCTACACAAACAAACAAGAACCTCGCAAACAACGCGATAAAGGGGTTGTCAATCCCTTCACGGTAACTTGCGAAAGTGAGATCTGATAGAGATAATATGATAAGATAAATATTTTTGGTATTTTTATGATATAGATTGGAAAGTAAAAGATGCAAATAAAAGATAGATGGGAAACTTATATGATAAAAGATAGACCCGGGGGCCATAGGTTTCACTAGTGGCTTCTCTCAAGATAGCATAAGTATTACGGTGGGTGAACAAATTACTGTCGAGCAATTGATAGAAAAGCACATAGTTATGAGATTATCTAGGCATGATCATGTATATAGGCATCACGTCTGTAACAAGTAGATCGAAACAATTCTGCATCTACTACTGTTACTCCAAACATCGTCCAAATCCTGCCTGCATCTGGAGTATTAAGTTCATAAGAATAGAGTAACGCATTAAGAAAGATGACATGATGTAGAGGGATAAACTCATGCAATATGATATAAACCCCATCTTTTTATCCTCGATGGCAACAATACAATACATGCCTTGCTGCCCCTGCTGTCACTGGGAAAGGACACCGCAAGATTGAACCCAAAACTAAGCACTTCTCCCATTGCAAGAAAGATCAATCTAGTAGGCCAAGCCAAACTGATAATTCGAAGAGACTTGCAAATATAACCAATCACACATGAAAGAATTAAGAGGATATTCAAATACTTCTCATAGATAAACTTGATCATAAACCCACAATTCATCGGATCTCGACAAACACACTGCAAAAAGAGTTACATAAAGTATATCTCCAAGAAGATCGAGGAGAACTTTGTATTGAGATTCAAAGAGAGAGAAGAAGCCATCTAGCTAATAACTATGGACCCGAAGGTCTGTGGTAAACTACTCACAACTCATCGGAGAGGCATTGGAGATGATGTAGAGGCCCTCCGTGGTCGATTCCCGCTCCAGTGGAGCACCGACGAAGGCTCCAAGATGGGATCTCGCGGATACAGAAGGTTGCGGCGGTGGAATTAGGTTTTTGTGGTGCTCCCCGATGTTTTCAGGGTACGGGAGTATATATAGGCGAAAGAAGTATGTCGGTGGAGCCACGAGGGGCCCACGAGGGTGGGGGGCACGCCCACCCCCTTAGGGCGCGCCGGGCACCCTCGTGGCCGCCTCGTTTGTTGCTTGACGTCCACTCCAAGTCTCCTAGTTTGCATTTGTTCCAAAAAGATCGCTCCCTAAGGTTTCATCCCGTTTGGACTCCGTTTGATATTCCTTTTCTTCGAAACACTGAAATAGGCAAAAAAACAGCAATTCGGGCTGGGCCTCCGGTTAGTAGGTTAGTCCCAAAAATGATATAAAAGTGTAAAGTAAAGCTCATAAACATCCAAAAAAGGTAATATAATAGCATGGAACAATAAAAAATTATAGATACGTTGGAGACGTATCAATAGCACACAAGGTATTCTTCTGGTATCCGGGAGTTACATAATCTCATAGTCAAAGGAATATGTATTTGACATTAAGAAAGCAATAACAATAGACTGAACGATCAAATGATAAGCTTACGGATGGGTCTTGTCCATCACATCATTCTCCTAATGATGTGATCCTGTTATCAAATGATGAGACAACCCCGACGCAACGATGGACATCAAGGTGTCGTGCCGGTGATGATGGAGATTATACCGATGCTTTGGAGATGGAGATCAAAAGCACAAGATGATGATGGTCATATCATGTCACATTTTTTGATTGCATGTGATCACTGGTACCGTATCGTGCTATATAAACAGGTTTTAACCCCTTTCCTGGACAACATTTGGAACCGTTGCCTAGTGAGTGACGGCGATAGGGGGGTCCTTCCCAGACGACCCAGAAACCGCCGGGGATAGGCGAGCGGCTACTGACGACCGCCATAGAATAAACGTATGAGAAGCTGCCCCAATCTCACATATTACATCTCGTCGTTACGTTTCCGATTAGAGAGACATCCCAAACGATTACGCCGCTATAGTCATGTGAAAAAGGTGGACATCAACATTTAATCTACCGATATGTTTGTGATAGGTACGTTATAGCACACAGTTCAAGAATGTAAAATGTGTGGGGTGCCTCTACTAACGCCAACTTGTTCATTTTCATAACTGTGTGCGATTGGTATTCCTATCACACATGCACACTGGTTTGAAACGTTTGTCGTATTACCATGAATCACACACGCATATGAGACGAAACCGTGTGTGTGCCCGTCGGGCATCGCAAACATTTCACATGAAAGAACCGTCTGTTCTCTATTTTTCATCGCACACGCTGTTTTCTTTCTAATTGTGTGCACATTATTTTATTTGCTCATGTATAATTTTATTTTCCCTGTAATTTATTATTCGAATTGGAAGTTTTGAAATATGAAACGTGCAATTCAAATTCTCAGCACAATGGTTCAACAACGATCCATAAATAAAATTGTCAGTACAAAATGTTCAATAATTACAGGATTAGACAACAATTAACTATGATGAACCACAATATTTAGAGGCGGTAAAGGTGAAGAGACAAGTGTAAATTATTTGGACTGTCAATGGTGTTAAAGAAGAAGAATGCCCATAATGTGCCTTCCTGCATGCCATAGGCACGAACAACTTTTGTCCAACCCCTTGTGACGATCGCCCGCCCATCCTTCACCGCCTTCAGGAAGACTTCTAGAGCATTATCATGGTAGCATGGAATATGTACTTTAACCTTAGTTGCCTCCACTTCGGTCATGTTATTTGCAAGGTAATCATCAGTAAATAGCTTCAGAAACCACTAAAATGAAAAACATCAGATACTGAGATCTATTAGAGTAACTTGTTGTGGGCAGGGGGAAAGGCAACACATTACTTACCATCCTAAAGTTCACTGTTGTCTTGGACGAATGTAAATAAAGAGCTTAATTCCCATCACCCGTTTCTTTTGCCTAACAATCTTTCTTAGTTTCCTCACTTGACGCTTGTTCATGAATATCTCATTGCCCCATACGCAAAAGGGATCAAAGCGTGGATCAGTACCGCTCAGATATGTACTTACAAGCAACCAGGAAATGTTAGAAGCTAAACTGAGATTGCACAAATGATGTAAAATACAACTACCTACGTTCCTAAGTACAAGTATTTTTAGAGATTTCAATATGAACTACATACATATGTATATATAATTATAGATATAGTTTAGATTAGAATCTAGATTCACTCATTTTGCTCCTTATGTAGTCTATATTGGAATCTCTAAAATACTTATATTTAGGAACAGATGGTGTATAAGACATGGGATGCAGCTAACCTCGACGGCAAACAACAACATCGCCCATTGTAGCCCTGTGTAAGTACATGGAAAGCCAATGTTAACTACAACAGGGTTAACATCCACAAAAATAGCAAATGGTAATAAAACGACAACATCTGCAGTGATATCTTCATTGAGAAAGAGTAGCACAGTAGCAAAGGGACGGATTAAAAAATGGATACAACTATTAATTGCAACAGGCTTAACAGCATCCTAAGTCATGTTTTGTAAGTTTGTAGCCACTGAAATACAACTGTTAATTGCAACAGGCTTAATAGCCATTGAAACCGATACTGAGAAAAGTGCAATTGGCAGAGTTAAAACATCACAAGGCAGGTGCTGCGAGAGCAAAGAATGGCCCAGTTGTCTATAAAAGGTAGGGAAAATAGCTAAAACGTGTTAGGCATGTTTACTACAACATGCTTAATACATCGACCATACAAAACATAACCATTAATTGCAACTGGTATTGGTAAGATTGAACTAGTGAGTTCATACTTGGTAAGTCACGAGAGGTAGTTGCTGGGGCACTTCATCTTGGCCAGAGCCCGCCCAAAGTCAGCGGCGGTAGAGGCAAGCTCTTCCTCTGGGTCGAAGCGTGGATCAGTGCTGCCGACATGTGTACCTACAAGAAGCAAGTAAATGTTAGAAGCCAAAATGCAATTGCACAAATGACGTAAAATACTGTAAGACATGGGATGCAGCTAACCTCAACGGCAAACAACAACATCACCCGTTATGGCCCTGAGTAAGTACATGGAAAGGCATGTTAAGTACAACAGGGTTAGCATCCACCAAAAATAGCAAATGGGCAGCATCTCTAGTATATCTTCATTGCGGTGAGTAGCATGGTAGCAAAGGGACAGATTAAAAAATGGATACAACTGTTAATTGAAACAGGCTTAACAACATCCTAAGTCATGTTTTGTAAGTTTGTAGCCATTTAAATACAACTATTTTAAAATGGATTCAACTATTAATTGCAACAGGCTTATTAGCCATTGAAACGGGTACTGATAAAAATGCAATTGGCAGAGTTAAACATCACAAGGCAGGTGTTGCCAGAGTAGAGAATGGCCCAGTTGTCTATAAAAAGGTAGGGAAAGTAGCTAAAACGTGTTAGGCATATTTACTATAACATGCTTAATACATCGACCGTACAAAACATAGCCATTAATTGCAACTTGTATTGGTAAGATTGAACTGGTGAGTACATACTTGGTAAGTCCTAAGAGGTAGTTGCTAGGGCACTTCATCTTGGCTAGAGCCCGCCCAAATTCAGCGGCGGTGGAGGCGAGCTCTTCCTCCGGGTCGAAGCGTGGATCAGTGCCACTGACATGTGTACCTACAGGCAATCAGTAAATGGTAGAAGTTAAAATCCAATTGCACAAATGATGTGAAATACTGTAAGACATGGGATGCAGTTAACCTCGACGGCAAACAACAACATCGGCCGTTATGACCCTGCTTAAGTACATGGACAGGCATGTTAAGTACAGGGTTAGCACCCACCAAAATAGCAAATGGGCAGCATCTCTAGTGATATCCTGAGTCATGTATTCTAAGTTTGTTGTTGGTATTGGTGAAATTGAATTGGACAGTTAATACTTGAACATCACATAGTGTGCAGTACTGAAATAAACAAGGCACAAACATGCTTAATACATCAACCGTAGAAAACATAGCGATTGCAAGTGGTATTAGTAAGATTTAGCTGGTCAGATCATACCTATTAAATCACGGGGGGTAGTCGCTGGGGCACTTCATCTGGGCCAGAGCCTACACCATGTTGGCGGCGGCGGACGCGAGGTGTTCCTCCGGGTTAACACGCACATCGGCCATCGCACCATGGACCGCCATCAGGTCCTTGACCTCCACGTGATATGTGGTTGAGCTTGCGTGGCGATGCTCTAGAGGTAGGGGCGGTGGGGATTTGGAGGCATGGGGATGTTTCGCAGGTGCCATTTAAGCAATCAGGACGAGGTCGTGATAGAGATCGGTGGGTTACCTGACTGGATCCGAGCAGAACATAGATGTGGTTGCGATGGCGGCGGTTTGAGCTGTGGTAGGGGAGGTAGGGGGGGGGATACTGAGGACATTTGATGGGTGGGGATGTGGTTGGAGGAATAAATTCTGAAATCGTGCGCCTAATGAAAATTTCGTTGCGAAACTTGAAACTTGGGCGGGGGAAACACACAACACAGATGAAGCGTGTAAAATGCTCATGTGCGAGAAAAGAGAAAATTGGGAGACCCCATCTCCAAAAAATGTACACGTTTAGTTCATTTTTTCAGTCAATGGTGCGCCTGGTTTATTAGGAAATATCGCATAGGTAACTGACTTATGGATCATTAACGCAAAAAAATGCACGTGGGTACGCCATAGAAACCATGTGTTTTGTGATCTTCTAATAATTCTTATATCTATCAGCATCTCCAACCGCACCTAATTTCAAAAGTCTCTTTCATTGTATCAGGATTATTCAATGTACATCAACGAGACAAGGTGACACCTGATGAGCAATCATCGGTTTATGAAATGCATTCATGTGTCAACCTGCCTCGCTCGCGTAGCTAGATTCGATCCTATGCAACAAGAGAGAAGCTTACTGCCATCCGCCAGTGCGGCAATTTAAGCTGGTGTGCGGCCAACTCGCATGGCGAGGTGGGACTAAAAACCAGCTGCGGCCAGCTCTAGTCTCCTTCGGTGGCTGCGGGCAGCCGTTTCTATAGTATTTGGGGCCAGGGTGCGGCTATAAAACTTCAGTTTACACATGCTAATCAACGCTCAAAGCCCCCGAAGGATGCGCTTACCGACATTGTACATTAATAATAGATAGTACAAACTTAAAGTACTATTGGTAATTTGCTCTAAGAATATGGGTGGCACACGCACTAACTACTTCTCACATGCTGCAATCGGGGCATGCTGGCCAGACGCCGGCGCTCTCCTTCCCGGCCTTGTAGGCGGCAACCCACCGTGCTTCGATCTCCACCAATCTCTCCTCAGCACGGCGTGCGGCCTCTTCTTTCTTGCGGTGGCGGGACTCTCTTTTCTTGAGTGCTTTCTGCCTTTTCCACTCCTTCTGTGCAGCTTTGGCCGCCTCTAGATCCACCGCCCATTCGGCCATGGCAGCCTCAAAGTCCGCCCACGTAACTATGTGGCCGCCAGCGGCGATGAACTTGGCGCAGTGAGATGCCATCGCTTCCTTACCATGTGTGCAGTCGCAGGCGGTGAGGAACGCGGCGCGGCGGGATGTCATCGCTTTGTTACTAGTTACTGTGTGCCACGGTGCCATGAACGATGCTTGGAGAGAGATCTGTGCTGGAGGGGCCGGGCAGCCATACCGTGCGGTGGTTTTTAAGAGCTCAACGACAAACGACAAAGAAAATTTGGCTTCCCTCACAATTTTGCTTGTTCATTATCACAGACGGTGCATCTCCATCACCTCCGAAAACAGTGTTCGCTGAGCCTATTGTGTGTTGCGTTATGATTGGCCGAAACCCCGGCCACGCGGATCGCGTGTGTGCACTGTACGATGTGCCGCGATTGAATGGCAATCCATGCCCCTCACATCACACACGTGCATCTGTAGCTAGATTGGATTTATATGCGCTAAATGCCTAGAAAATGCACATAATCCCCTAAATATGGTAAATGAGGCCGGAAAAATGCCAAATTTGAACATGGTGATTTGTAGGGTGTATGTTCGTCGTAGAAAAAACTCCAGGGTAAAGAACGAAGAAAATTTGGATTCCCCTTCAATATTCGCAATTTCCCTCTCGAAAGCATGGAACTTTGTGACACCCCCGGTTCAATCGTACTAATTATACACGCAAACATGTACGATCAAGATCAGGGACTCACGGGAAGATATCACAACACAACTCTAGACACAAATAAAACAATACAAGCTTTATATTACAAGCCAAGGGCCTCGAGGGCTTGAATACAAGCTCGATACGCAAGAGTCAGCGGAATCAACAATATCTGAGTATAGACATAAGTTCAACGATGATGCCTGAAGAAGGCAAACACAAAAGCAACAACAATCGAAGAGGCAAGGCCTCCTGCCTGGGACCTCCTAACTACTACAGGTCATCGGCGGTCTCCATGTAGTAGCATACGTCGGTGGTGGCATCTGGCTCCAGGGATCCATCATCTGGTTGCATCAACCGGAAAGAAGAAATAAGGGGGGAAAGGGGGAGCAAAGAAACCGTGAGTACTCATCAAAAGTACTCGCAAAGCATGAGATCTATACTAAGTATGCATTGGTATGAAATGGAAGGTTTATATCTGTGGACTGAACTGCAAAATGCGAGAATAGAGGGGGAAGGCCTAGCCTATCGAAGACTAGCATCTTCAAGCAGCTCCAAGAATCTTGCAGCATATAGAGGAGTAAAGAATAACATTTTAATATTTAACAAACATGTTGTAGCATCAACGCCCAGAGATCCTTCCTCGACTCCCTGCGAGAAAGCAATCCCGGAGCCACATATCCATCACATATCTCAAGTATCCATTTCTAGTTATATAAGATCAGGATATAAGTCTGAACATCCGTTACCATGGACACGGCTATTAATAGATAATCTTCCCTGCAGGGGTGCACCACGTTTTCCAACACACTTGATTACTCTGGCCGGACACACTTTTCTAGGTCAATGCCTGGTCTCGGAAGATCAACACGTCAAAGACCTACCTAGGCTCAGCAGAGAGGTCCCCGCCGGTCTACATCCTAAGCACTCCGGGGTTTGGGCCCATCGCCCGTTTCACTTCGGATCGTTGCGTGCAGGGTGATCCAGGCCACCTCCAGTGGGGCGCCGACCAGGCCGTTCCGCAATGCTGAACTGAACGTCTGACAAAGCTTTGGCTGATACAGCGACGTCGAGGCCCATAACTATTCTCGCATGGTGGTTAGTGCGTAAAGGCCAAAGGCCAACTCAGAACAAATACCCAAACCATAGTGTATTATTAGCTTGCGGAGACAATCAAGGACTCACGATCGATGTGACCCCATCGCCCCATCTCGTGGACTTACGGCAAGGGCCCAGAATGCCCACCCGTGCCATGTAATTATCTTGAGGGTGCTCTCTGGGCCCGCCCAACCCTCACAAAGGTCTCAGCTAAAGTAAAGGTAACCGTGTGTCCAAACATCAAAGGTAAAACCCGAGGAATCACCCTCAGTGGATTCCACTCGATGTAATCGTCAATGTGAACGTAAGAGGAACCACCCTCGAGGCTCACACTTGAGGGGTTGCATGACAGAGTCATATCGGGGGTGGTCAAGGAGGAATCACCCTCGATGACCATGATCGAGTAGCTACACTATGGAGTTATCATCAGGAGTGCATTACGAGGTATCACCCTCAACACTCGATAGTATTCCTGCAGAGTCGGGCAACAAAGGGGGTGTGATGTGATGTGAGGTATCGGGCTCTAGTCATTGATCCCGTTGATCGAGTCGTCGATGATGAAGCAGGGGCAACAAGGATAAGGTGGGGGTCATTGATGGATCACTAACCAACCTATACTAAGCAGTTTTGGATAAGAGGGTAGGTAACAATATCAGGTACAAAAGCAGGCTATGCATCAGAATAGGAACAACCAAATACAGTAGCAAAATCTAATGCAAGCATGAGAGAATGGAATGGGCGATATCAGGATGATCAAAGCGGGGGCTTGTCTGGAAGCTCCGCTGAAAGGGAAGAAGGGTCATCGATGACGTCTCACAAGGACATCAACATCAGTCTTGGGGTCTACCGGAGAGAAGATGGGGAAGAAACAGTAAATACACGCAAACATATGCATAACAAGACAATAAGCGGTGCTAGAGGTGTTCTAACACAGTGCTAGGCGATACTGGCGAAGGGAGAAAACATTCCGGAAAGTTTTCCCAATTTCGGACGTCTGTCACACAAATGAATCGGAGGGGAAAGGTTCAATGTTTGCTATGCTAGGGACGTGTGGCAAACGACTGAACCTTGTGTTCAGATTCGTCTCGTCGTTCTGAGCAACTTTCATGTATAAAACTTTTTAATCCGAGTTACAGATTATTTTCTATGATTTTCTAAAGTTTTAGCAATATTCTGAAACTATTATTAATTGAAAATAAATGCTAAAATGCTAGATGCACCCAGCATAGGGTACACAGAAGTGCACCCAGTGGCTGACAGGTGGGCCAGGAGGTCCCAGGTGACCAGTCAATGTTTGACTGGTCAACAGGGGGTGGGCCCCCCTGTTATACACCGTTTAGTCTAGTCTAACTGTTTAGTTAACTAAACTAGGTGATTAGTCTAAGTAAGTTTAATTAATTAAGTTAATTCAGTGTTTAGTTAATTAATTAATTAATTATATTAATATATATTTTTACATTGCTTTAAAAAACAGGGGCGCGGGCCCCACTGTCATACCCCCTGGAGGCCTAGTGGGCGACAGGCGTCACGAGGGCGGGCGTGGGCGCCCGCCTGAACGGCCACGACAAAGGGGGAATGCGCCAGGGCGCCTGCGCCTGACGCCGGAGGTGGCCGCGGGGATAGTCGGCGGCGTGGTGGGGCGGCAGAGTAGGCGGCACGGGGCGAGCAGGAGCCGCGCGGGGAGGCGCAGGTGAGCGAGGCGCAGCAGGCAGCGCGACGGAGGGGCAGTGGGGGGAAGCGGCGCAGAACGGCTCGGCTATGTGGGCGCGGCGGTGCCAGCAGCAGGCAGCAGGCAGCAGCACGAAGATCCAGCGAGGGGCAGACTGGGCGGCACCGGCTACAACAATCGCTGCAGCGGCGATGAAGCGAGGGTGTGCGGCGAGGGGAGGCGTCGGCCGTGGCGGGTGGAGCTGGCGAGCCCACGGCGGGCAGCAGCGCGGCCAGGAGGACGCGATGGCGAAGGCACGTCCATGGGCATGGTGGCGAGGCCGGGGCGCGGTCGTGTGATGGCGTAGGGTGCGGTGGCAGGCTGCAGTAGTGGAGGGAGCAGCGGGCTTGAGGCGACGGCGGCCGGAGATTGTACGCGAGGCAGTGGTGGCCATGGTGAACTCAAGGCGGCGATGTGACACAGGAAGCGATGGGGTTGGGAGCTACGGGTTCCTGAAAACTCCAGGAACACGAGCCGGAGCTCGTTGCAAGCTTCACGAGCAGTGGCTGC